>NC_064258.1:55227154-55574654 GCF_003254725.2 Canis lupus dingo | reverse complement strand
AATAAAAGCCAATACTACATCTACCATGGGATTAAAAAAGATAAGAAAGGGCGGCACTTGGGTGACTTAGTCCCTTAAGCATCCAACTATTGATTTTGGTGCAGGGTGGTGAGCCAACTCTGATTTTAGGATCTCGAGGTGGTGAGACCCAGCCTGTAGTCAGGCTCTATGCTGGACGTGGAGCCTGCTTAAGATTCTCTCTTTCCTTCTTTTCTGCCTCCCCCTTATTCTCATGTGCTCTCACTCTGTCTCTCTCTCAAATATAAAATAAAATAATAAAATAAAATAATAAAATAAAATAAAATAATAATAAATAAAATAAAATAATAAAATAAAATAAAATAAATAACATAGGAATACATTAAATAATAATTTTGTGCCCATAAGTCTGGTAATTCAGGTAAATGGAATACTTTGTGAAATATACAAATTACCACAAGTCTCAGAAAGACAGATAAACTTGAGAGTGTTTTATCTATTAAGAAAGTCAGTTCAACTCAACTAACCATTTAAGGAAAAAAATGAAAGCAATTATCAACAATCACTTAAGTCAATAGGATTAGTAAAAGCACTTCCTAACTTATTCTACAAGGCCAGTGATATCCTAACAACAAAACAAGATAAATACCTATAAGGAATAAAAACTATAGATTAAGACCTTTTTAGGAACATTAACATATCTCATGAACATAGAAGAAAAGTGAATTAATTCGTTCAATTAAATATTAACATATCAGATCTAATAATGTATAAAAAATTATACACCATGACCAAGGGAGATTTATTCCAGATACACAGAGCCAGTTCAAGATGTGAAAATCCATCAATGTACTACACTATTAATGTAATCTTTAAACCATCAAAGACTAAAGAAAAAAATAGTATGACCATAGCAATTCATGCAGGAAAAAAACATTTCACAAGGTGTAAAAATCTTAATTATGTAAACCTCTCAGCGAAGCAAGAATAAAGGAGGATATCTCCAACTTTATTTAAAAAAATCTACAGAAGCAAAACTGACTTCATGTTTAATGGTGAGAAACTGGACCCTTTCCAACTAAGACTGGGAACAAGGGAGGATGTTTTCTCTATAGTCCCATTCAATGATATATAAAGAATCCTAGTTAGTGCAAGAAAATAAACAAACAAAAGGAAATTGATTATTTGCAGATTGAGAAGGAAGATATAAACTATCTCTAGTCACAAATAATTTGATTGATTTTTTTAAATCCCAAAGAATTAAGAACTCATAAAAATCATAAGTGAGTAGAGGAAGAAGGATAAAGGATAAATATACAAAGAGTGATTCTATTTTCTTTCCAATAAAAGCAATTAGAATTTGATATTTAGGACATGAACTGACATTTTACCAAAGACATACAGACAGACAACAGACCCATGAAAAGATGCTGAATATCACTCATCATGGGGGAAATGCAAATCCGAATTACAGTGAGATATCACCTCATGCCTGTTAGAATGGTTAAAATCAACAACACAAGAAACAAGTGTTGGTGAGGATGTGGAGAAACTGTAGATGAGAATGGAAACTAGTACTTTCACTCTGGAAAACAGTATGGAGATTCCTCAAAAAATTTAAAATAGAACTACCATACAGATCTAATAATGGCATCATTGAATATTTACCTAAAAAGTACTAAGACACTAAATCAAAAAGATATCTGCACCCCTATGTTCATTACAGCATTATCTACAATAGCCATTTGTAACAACATGGACGGAGCTAGAGAGTATAATGCTAAGTGAAATAAGTAGTCAGAGAAAGACAAATACATATGATTTTACTCATATATGAAATTTAAGAAACAAAACAGATGAATGAAGACCAGACAAAGGGATACAAACCAAAAAACAGATCATTGGCTATAGGGAATAAACTGATGGATACCAGAGGGGAGATAAGCAGAAGGATGGGTGAAATAGGTGAAAGGGATTAAAAGACACTTATCTTGATGAGCACTGAGTAATACATAAAAATTTTGAAGCACTATCTTGTACACCTGAAATTAATATTATAACACTATATATTAACTATACCTAAAATAAATAAAAATTCTAAAAATACCATTTACCACAGTATTCCAACACTGAAATCCTTAACAAGAATGAATTTAACAAAATGTACATAGGAATTGTATGTGGAAACTATAAAATATTGATGAAAAAACACAAAGAAGATTTAAATAAATGGAGATTTATTACATAGTTTTGTTTTGGAAGACTTGTTATTATTAAGGTGTCAATTCTCTTAACTTGGACTTTAGATTCAACTCAATCCCAATGCAAACAGATCTAGTAGAGCCAACACAATACTGAACAAGGACAAAGTTGAAAGGCTCGTAATATTTAAGAATTACTATAAGCTACAGCTATTAAGATAGTTTGACACTGGAAAAGAAAATAATAATTGAACAGATTAGAAAGCACCAAAATAAAACATAAAATCAGTCAACTAAATAAATACCAACTAAAGTAGTAAGGGTAATTCAATGAAGCAATGATAGGCTTTTCATTAATGGCTGAAATACTTAGATGTCCATATGGAAAAGAATGCACACAGAAACTGAACTTACACAAAAACTAGTTCTGAATGCAGCAAAAACTACACAAGCATAAAATTTCCTGATGAAAATGTGAAACTTAATGAAGAAAGTCTTCATAACCTTGGCTTTGTGAGTTTTCTGATGTAATAGTAGCATAATTAATAAGCAAAAATTTTAAACACTGGATTAATAAAAAACTGCAAATATGGATCTTCAAATGATACTAGCAAAAGTATGAGATAGTAAGTCATAGGCTGGAAGAAAAGATTTGCAAAAGACACATCTAATAAAAAAATTTCTATCTAAAATTTATCGAGAACTCCTCAAACTCAGGAATAAGGAAATAAAGAGCCATTTTTTTTTTAAAAGGGAGACAGAACGTAAAGACTGCTAACTCTGGGAAACGAACTAGGGGTGGTAGAAGGGGAGGAGGGCGGGAGGTGGGAGTGAATGCGTGACGGGCACTGGGGGTTATTCTGTATGTTAGTAAATTGAACACTAATAAAATAAATAAATAAATAAATAAATAAAAAGTAAATGTTCTAAAATTATACATTAAGGAAGATATATGAGTGGAAAACAGTAATATGAAAAGATATTCAAAGTTTTTTCAATTAGGAAATTACAAATTAAAACCTCACTGATATGCTAAAACATTTGAATGGCTAAATTAGGAAAAAAAAGACAATACCAAATGCTTATGAGGATGTGGAGCAACATAAACTCTCATTTCCTGCTGGTAGGAATGCAAAATGAAACAGCCACTTTGGAAGACAGTTTAGCAGCTTTACAAAGTTAAGTAAGCATAGCCTCACTATATATACAGCAATACTACTCTTAGGAAATTGGTTGAGTAATTTGAAATTGCTTGAGTAATTCTGCACATACATAAACCTGACTGCAAACGTTTATGGAAGCTTTATTCATAATGGCCAAACACTAGAAGAAACTAAGATGTCCTTCAAAGGTGAATGGATGAATAAACAGAGGTATACCTATACAACAGACTATTACTTGATAAAAATTTTAAAAAGAACTTTAAGGTACAAAAACACATGGGTAAATTAAAAATGCTTACTGCTAAGTGAAAGGATCCTGCCTGAAAAAAAAAAACTCTATAATTCCAATAATCTGACATTCTGCAAATGTTAATACTATAGTTATGGTAAATAAATCAGTGGTTCCCAGTTCAGGAAGATGGACAGATTGAATAAGCAAAGGATGGCATATTTTCTTGGGGCAGTGAAATTACTATCTATAACACTGGAGGGTGACTATAAGACATTAAACAATATTATTTGTATATTATTTATAAAAAGATCAAGTAATTCAATAAGATTTAATAGGATAGATATGTGTTTATTTTCCAACATTTAAAAATATATTTAATGTATTTTTGCAATGCCAAGATTTCCATTAAGACAACTCATGAAAATGATCTGGGAACTGTCATTAGTTAATAATTGTTTAAAAATGCAATATTCTATCAATTTATCAACTGCACATGTTTTTACATTTTTAACTTCTGTGACATTAAGTTGAGTCTTATAATGGATGGCATGTCATACTCTAATTGGCAAGATTTTTCTTTCTCAGTGGTATATGTAAAATGATACATATAAAAAATTAAGGAAATGAAGCATTTTGCTTATTAGACTTTGTTTAATTTTTGTTTTCATTTTTCCAGAGTAACTAAGGAAAAATATAAAAGCAAGTAAAAATTATAGTTAGTATAACTTGAGATGTTCTATTCTATTTTTATTATCTTTAAAAAGATTGTGCATTTTTTTTTTTGAGAGAGAGAGAAAGAGAGAGGGAACATGTTAGAGCATCCGCATGCAAGGTGGTGGGGGAACAGAGAGAATCTTATGCAGGCTCCAGGCCCAGCATTTATGGAGTTGATGCAGGGCTTGATCTCATGGCCCCAAGATCATGACCTGAGCAGACATCAAGAGTTGGATGATTAACCAACTGGGCCACCCAGACGCCATTAGAGATTGTATATTTTATTTAGGTCTTCCCTTAAAAATCAGTAATATTCTCAGGAAAGAAACTTTGAAATGATGCTTAGAATTAGATCAAAATACACATATTGGGTAATCTGAAAAAATATTAAAATGTCATGGAAATATTTGCACATATCATGATATTGAAATGCCATTAACTGGAATGAGGAACATAATATACCATGATTGTCACTTCTACTCCTAAATGATCAAGCTCAGTTTAAGACCAAGTGTTATTTCCCCCTGAAAATGAGATAAGAAAGGCTAGATCTTTGATCTCCATGGAGTAGCAATGGGTAAAGAGATGTTTTTGAAATTTGTCATTTATAGACCACCATAAGTCTACATAAGGAAAAGTTTCTATTCCAGTTATGTTTTGATTTTCCCTAAAAAAGAAGACCACATAAAATATAGGGAATTTAGGACACAGGTAAAAAACAAAATATGATCATCCTTAAATTGATGAGAGAGAACAGTTCTATTAAGATTTTAAAGATAAGCTGTACAGATATTATAAGATATTAACTTGGAAACCTTGACTGAGGCAGTAAGATATAATAGGTAAGACATTCTTATAGACCAAGATGCAAATTTTCAAACAACATTTCTGAAAATCAATTTCCTCACTCTTACAATCTTTCATTTGCATGGAGAATAAGAAAATCACTCCTCATTGTATCTGCAATCAGATGTTCCCAGCCTAGAGAATACAAAGCTAATGTATTTCTTCTTCCATTTGACTTGCCTCTTGTCACTCTACTCAAGATTGAAGAGATTAGACACTGTGCTTAGGAAAGAAAGAGAGAAAGAAAGAGAGAGAAAGAGGAGGGAGGGAGGGAGGGAGGAAGGACGGAAGGAAGGAAGGAAGGAAGGAAGGAAGGAAGGAAGGAAGGGAAGAATGCAGTAGAAATGACTCATCTGCCTTCCATTACTCAAAGTTCTCACCTGCAGTAGACCCCATTAGGGGAAGAAAAGTCATTGTAATGTTTAAGGAAGTTGGATATTGGGAGCTTAATTATTAACTGGTAACTACCATTCAAATTATTAAATTAAGATTGTTTTGCAACTTATAGTGATATTAGAATCTTCCTACTTTCATCATATATTTTCCATAAATTTTAAAGTTAGCATCACTATTAGGGCTTTCCCTATTCTTGATTGTTTGAAATATCACTTATATACTTAGAAAACGAAATTGTAGTATACATATTTGAAATACATGTTAGGTTATTAAGTAAACCATTTTCATGATGTTTTTAACAAATGTGTACTTTGATTTATATATTCTGAGATACACGCAAGATAAAATTGGTGTCACTCTGCTTTCTCCCTAGGATTAAAAAGATTTTCCAATTCTAAATTCTCTTCAACTACCAGGACAGCCCTGTTTTTAAAATATAGTCCTGTATGTAGACCTGGATAACACATGGGCATGTTTTCCTCAAATTATAAGTATAAATTTTGTATTCCCCAATCTTTAGCATCCTACGTGTGTGGAGAGGACCACTTGCGGTTTCTTGTCCTGTATGGTCATTTATTTAAGGACTGCACATATTCTGTAAAGAAGCTACCATGATTCCATGCTTTCTAGGCACTAGAAACTATTTTAAGTACTTAAAAATATTATTTATTTAATCGTCTCAACATCTGTAAGTGGAAAGTATTGTAATTATACCCATTTTAAAGCTGAGGAGACCAATGCCCAGAGAGTTAGGGAACTGTCCAAGGTCACACGGTTACAAAACAGCAATCCTGGAATTTGGCCCCAGGCACTCTTGGCTGTGGTGGCCACCACAGGGCCTACTGTCCTGCACTGCCAAGGAGAACTTTCCAAAAACAAGCAGGGAGTGTGCTTTGATTATTTATAAAGCTCAGCAGCCAGTGAGTGGAACATGAGTGGGAGGTTTGTTGCCAATAAAAAAGAGAGCTGATAGAGGGCAGGTCTCCAGACTGGACAAAATGAAGAGCTGAGCGAAGACAGGGGCAATGCAATTGAGACAGTGATGGAGATGGAAGAGAATGAAACAACAGAATTTAGAGAGAGGTGAGGAGGAGGAATAGGTCTACCTGTGGTTTTCTGACTTTGAAAAAAACCAAATCCCTTTGTCTCCTGTTTACTTCAAATTGGTTCCTTCCACTCTGTGGAGAGAATATTTTGGGAAATCTGTAATTTCCCTGATATATGTCGGTGTATCAGTTTGGAATGGTTGGTAAATATAGCCCCAAATCTGAAATTTAGAAAGGAAGAAATAAGACAGATTGTATGTGTTATAAGGCTGGTACCAAAACAGGTACTTTGCTCCCAAGGGCACACATTTCTAAGCTGAGATCTATGAACTTGATCTCTGGATGGGCTCTAAAGGGTCTGAGCCACTTAAAATTGCAGGCAAAATTGTGCGTACCTTTGCGTCTCCGCGCTTCTCTGGGGAGGGTGTCCAAGCCTGTGTTAGAGTCTCAGGGGCTTTGTGACACAACAAAGCTCATAAACCACAGTCCGAGACCCTTAAGGTAAGTGCCATACTTTTTTATAACATAGTGCGGTGCTCAGGATTAGTCTGCAGACAGACCATCTCAGTTTAAAGCCTGCCTCTGCCACCTGCTTTTTTATGACTGTGAGCAAGTTTTTTTTTATTCTCTCCCTGCCTCAGTTTCCTCATCTGAAAAACGAGGAGTCTTTTCTAGTAGTTTTGAGAGTTTAGTCAATACAGGTAACGTTAAAAGGGCAGTGCTGGCACCAAATAAACTCTGATATGCTCTAACTCTTCCTTTGACCAGCAACATTTATTTTTCTTCACATAGAACTGTATCTTGCAGTCATTCCTGCCACATGGAGAGATTACATTAATATTATATTATGTAAAATCATTCGCTCAGTAACTATTGTATGAAACTAAAATGCACCCCTCAGATAGGGAGGGGCAACACTCTTCATCAAGCCCTGTACACGGGTATAATACACAAGAATCATAAAGAATGAATATTTTATGGATTCCTACCTAGAAATATTCACATTCTATAGATCTGTGTTCAGGCCAAGATTCTGCATTTGTAATAAGGGGCCTCAGATATGAATGATTTAGGTAATCCAGAGAGCAGCCTGAAGAGCATTATTTTAATTGTTCTACTTTCGTCCTTTTATACCTGCAGTCCTCCTAGTTATATTAGTCAGGAGTGATGGGATCTCTAAAATCTACAGATCATACATAAATTGCCCATAAACAAACAGGGGTGGAATGGATAAACAAATGTCCTTTTGTTTCCCAGGAAAGCTGGTTACTTCGCCCCCTTAGAAAAAAAATGCCTATCGCTTTTCTACTCCCAAACTAGCTCTTGTTATTTAAAATACATCTTATTAAAATTACTTCTGTTATAATTTGGAGATCCTTAAATTTCCATCTGGCTATAGCTTCATTCCCTGTCATAGCAGTGCCTTTGCCACAAGCGTCCAAGGCATGATTATGCCAATCAGTCATGTATTAGAACATTTTCTGTTTTCCCAAGAGCATGTCTAAGAAGCGAAAATTAAAAAAAAAAAAAAACACTCACACACCCCTCACAGTTTATAATCTGATTTTGCATGAGAAGTCTGCAAAACCACAATGATACGAAAATCTGTGAGCATCTTGCACCAAGACATTGATGGTATTCTGGTTTTTCGATATCATGTGGATTCTTTAAAAATTAATTTCTCATCTTCCGAGTAGCTAAATATTTTGAAACTATGTAATTTTTCCATCACAGAAAAAAGAATTTAGAAACATATTTCTTGGCATATCATTCCAATGGGAATTTCATGCAAAAGTAATATTTTAACAGCAGGCTGGAAGGAAGACTCATTGCCTTGTCAAGTGCCAGTTACAAAATTAGACACAGCCTTAAAGGGAATAAATGGGGGATTAAAATGTTTTTGAAGCTGCTCATTTGTCTAAACTTTATTAAAATTTCCATGAAAGGGTAATGATATTGATCGACATATTGTCATATATACAGAACAAAAACAAAGTGAACGGAAGAATGATAAATTATTTCGCCTTAAAAATTCACGTTACTGATGGCCAGTGCTATCTGAACTGTATTTAGATGAATTAAGCAGATGCTACCCTTCTATTTCTAACAAAAGGAATGAAATTCAAATCAAAACATAGGAAGGCAAATCTCAGAAAAGTATGTGAAGGTTTAAAGCGGCCACAAGTCTACGAGTTGAGATGTCCTTAGCAAACAATTATTCCATCTAATACATCATTGATATCATTACCATATTTATCACCAGTATGCAATGTTTATAAATTGTGTTGACCTCAGTGACTAATTTAGGTTACAAATCATGAATCACTGTATCATTTTTCGCTTCCGTTTCTTTTAATGTCTGGGTCCTTTCTGGTTTCAGAGTGATACATTCTGGGTTCTGTAGTCCTTTGGGCTAATATCTTTTATACAGGGTGGTGGGGGGGGCTGAGCCATCTATCCCTTTGATGGAATCTGCTTTGTAAATAGACTGATGTACACTTTTTGTACACAAATATGTTTGTATACAAATCATGTTTCCTACTTTGAATTTTTTTTTCCTGTGTGTGAATATATCATCATACTCCAGAGTAAACGACTGGATACACCAGGTCTACTGGAGTAGACCGTATCTGGGGATCTCACGGACAGAAGAGTGATGGGTGCCCAGGTGCCTGCTTCTTTCGGGACCCCCCAAAGAGTTGTCGGTGGGGTTTTAAGCCACACAGTGTTCTGTTTTGTTTCTTAAACTTAGAGGAAACTTCTTTTTAAAATGACAACAAAGGGGATCCCCGGGTGGCTCAGCGGTTTAGCACCTGCCTTCAGCCCTGGGCCTGACCCCAGAGACCTGGGATCGAGTCCCACGTCGGGCTCCCTGCATGGAGCCTGCTTCTCCCTCTGCTGTGTCTCTGCCTCTCTTTCTCTCTCTCTGTGTCTCCCATGAATAAATGAAGAACATCTTTAAAAAATAATAAAAGGGAACAAAGAACATAAACCGTTGTGGCCGCGATAAAGGGACAGCAGGGAGGACGGGGACGGCCAGGGACTTCCACGGCAGGTCTTCTACCTCCTGGAAACGAGCTCGTCCCAGACTCTGGTCACTTCGTGGTCTTCTTGGGTCCGCTCAGCGGTCTTCCCCGGAGAGTGGGTGAGATCTGCTGCTTCCCCGCGCCCCGGGCCCCCCAGGACCTGAGGGCTTCCATCACCCCCTTCCGTCCCTCACAGGGCTTGAAGGGGTTGGAGAAAGATCTTTTCCCATGCTGTTTGTCTCATAAAGCCCTATTTTTTTCTCTTCCAGAACCTTCCAGAGTTCGGCTTTGGCGAGTCCCCCGACCCCGTGTCCGAGCACCTGCAGGGAGGAGGGTGCACGGGGCGGGAGGGCTCCGGGGCTGGGGGCGGCGGGGCGGGCTCGGACACCGGGTGGGCTGGGGTGGGGTGTGGAACTCGCCAAAGCCGAACTGTGAAAGGTTCTGCAAGAAAAAAAAAAAAAGGGAAAAAGGACTTTATGCACACAAACAGCATGGGAAAAAAATCTTTCTCCAACCCCTTCAAGCCCTGCGAGGGACGGAAGGGGGTGATGGAAGCCGTTTGGTCCTGGGGGCCCCGGGCGAGCCCGAGGAAGGCGCAGATGCTCCTGGGAGCCCTCCGGCCACGTGCACCCTCGTCCCCTGCAGGTGCTCCCCTGCAGCTCCTCACACCTGCCCTTCCGCAGTCACTGTCCCTGCGTGTGGCTGCGCGGGGGCGCCCAGGTCCTCCGCCCCGCTCTCCTCCCCCCCCCGCAGCAGGTGCACCCGGGAGGGGGCGCACGGGGGCCCGAGGGCAGCTGCCAACCAGGGTTCAGACGCGGAGGCGGCGCAGGTGCAGGTGCAGGTGCAGGGACCTCGGGGCTCGGCCGCTTCCTGTGGCCCCGCGCACCCCCCCCCCCGCCGCAGTGCGCAGGTGCGAAGGCGCCCGCGGAGGTCCACGGGCTGGGGGCGGGGGGCTCCAGGCAGCGCCCTCGCCGCCGACCCGCAGGTGCCGGAGCGCAGCCGGGTCAGGCCCCAGGCGGGCCCTGCACCCCCCAGGAGGGCCCGGCTCAGCGGGCGGGGCTCCCCGAGAGGCCGCGGTTGCCTGCCGGGCTCCCGAGGGTCTTCCCCGCGGCGCATCCCCTCCCGCGGCAGGTAAGGCTCCGCGCCCCCCGCCCCCGTCTGCTCCAGGGGCCCCTCGCGCCCGCAGGACGCCGGCCGTTGGGTCGTTGGGCTGGTCCCGGGCGGGGCGGGGCGGGGCGGGCTGTCGGGCCCCCGGCGCCCCGGGCCGCCGCCTCGGTCTCCCCGCGCAGGGCGGCCCGCTGAGGGCTGCGTCCCCAGAGAAGCCACAGGCCAGCCCCGGGGCAGGCCCGAGAGCGCCGGCGGGTGCTCCCAGGAGGAGCCTGGCGGGGCCTGGCGGGCTGCGGGGGGGCCGGGGGGGCTTCTCCGCCTCCCCCGGGGCAGCACCAGGAAGCCGAGCAGGGACCCGGGGGAGCCTGGGCCGCTCTTCTGTCCTGGAGCCCGCAGCCCGGAGGCTCTGCTAGCCTCCCCCTGTTGGGGCCGGGGCACCCTGACACCTGCCAGCACCTGCCGAGGCGGGGCCCGGGGCTGCAGCAGGGCCACCCCCGCCTGACATGACCAGGCCTGGGGGGCGAGTCCAGCAGCTACATCCGTGCACATCCCTAGTAGGGGAGGGGACGGCCTCCCGCCTGACATGACCAATGCTTGGCCATTGTTATTAACCTTGGCCTTAGTCGTTTTTCAGGGCGCTTAGTGGAAGACTTCTTTTTTTCTTTTCTTTCTTTTCTTTTCTTTTCTTTTTTTTTTCTTTTCTTTTCTTTTCTTTTCTTTTCTTATTTTGAGAGACCAACTTACAGCAGGGATCAGTCTTTGATTAATTTGTTCCTTTCTCTGTTTAAAAAAGTTCTTTTTTCCATTAATATGTGAGCAGTAGTTTTAGTATATTACACCTCTTAATTTATAATGCCTTTAAAATTATGATTTGCTTATCATTTAACGTGCATCATTATAAAATTAGATCATAATTTAATCTATGTATTTTTCCTGTATATGAAAGGTAGAACAGAAAGCTTAGGAGTTATTATAAATATGACTGACAATATGGTCTAATTATAAAAATTATGGTGTCAACAGACTTTTACAACTTTCATCATGGAAAAGTATTCACAGAGTTTCACCCTTGCTTTGTTTCAATAGAGATAATATATTTACACAGTAAAAGAGAAAAATTAAATTGTGCAAAAACAAATTATATAGGCTCTAACAGGCTCCCTCCATAATCCCCTGTTCTCTAGAAATCACCAGATATTTTAAGGTTTTAAAAGGTTTTTAAAGAAAGACCTTAAAATATCTGGTTTTGTTTGATTTGATTATTAGTACCATCGTTCTAAAGAATGCAATTAAAACATAATATACCAATTTGAGTTTACACATCCTGTTGTCCGTTCTTACAGGCAATAAACGTGGGGGTCCAGCTTCTGGAGGCAGTTAGGTCTTGAAAAAAAATACCTGAACACTCTGTACCTACAGTCTCTAATTTTTAAGCAGAATAATATTAACTTATATCTTAAAAATCTGTTGTTAGGGTTCATTAAAATGCATTCAGCATTCAAACTGGAGAGATTTACAAGTCAGTATCATGGCTATGTACATATTATTAACGACATAATTAAGGTTAGCGATGGTCTCAAGTAAGAAAACATGTATCTTTTTCTTTAAACCACGTGAAGGAGCATGTTCAAGCTCTCAGGTTCAATTCATTCTCTTTCTTACACTTTATCAACTGCTTAAAACAATTATCATATGTTAGACTGCTTTGTAATCATACCATAACTACTGGTACAGTATTGTGATTTTCCTGGAGTTAATATCTTGTGGATATAGAAAAGTCATATGAAATATTGCAATTTCTATAACCTATTTTTTTGATTGGGAACTACATTATCTTGATCAAAGAGCCATCTTTATCTTCTTACTTCTCAAGTGTATACATGTAATTAGATTAATTGCCCTAAAAAGACAGTCTTCATGGGGCCTCCTTTGTCTTCCTTTCATTTGAATCTTGTTTTAATTTTCCTAGAATACTTTCTTAGGTTAGTTTGGATACTGGAGTTAGCTGAGTCAGAAATGACTCCAAATAATTGTTACTTTAAAAAAAAAGGTAGTTTGTTTCTCCAATAAATATAAGGTAAAGCAACTCCATAACTGTCAGTCTTCTGTTTCATTGCTCCATTATCTCAACACATGGCTTCATTCTCATAGTCCAATATGTCTACTCCAGTTTCCTCTATGATATTGTGATTTATGCATGAGGAGTGAAGCGATGAGGAAGGCTGGGATGTAGAGGGAGGATTTCTTTCTGTTAGGGAAAGAACCCTGACAACTCTTATGTTTATAGTGCAATGGTCTGAACTTAGGCATAGAGCCATACTTAGCCGCAAGAGAGATTGGAAAAGTTTGCTTTAGCTGGATGACCATTGCTCAACAAAATACTCTTACATTGCGAGAGGAGGTTATTAGAGGGCAGCTCGCTGTCTCTGCCACAGTTCTTGCTCTTGAAAAGATAAGAATACTTGCATATCTTTCTTTTCACACGCAAAATTCACAAAGTTCTTTCCATTATGTCACCCATCCCAGGATTTCTAGCTAATGTGTGGTCTTCTCTTTCAGGGTCAATTATAGTACCAAGTGGTCTGACCATATATAAACTGAACTTAAAAACAAACAAACAAACTAAAAAACAAAGGCAGCTTATCTGTACACACTCCCCTCCCCATGCCAAATATGCAGTGGTTTGGTTAACATAGGCAATCGCAATACAACATACAATTTGAAAAAGGGTAAACAGAAATAAAACACTGAACAACTGCTCAAGAGCTATTATCCTATTTCGCTTGGTCAGAATTATGAAGCCTTTAGGCAAAGGCAGAGAGGTAAATCCCCTGGTAAATCCATATGTCAGCCCTGTACTGCTTTCTAGGACAAATCCCTATGTCCTTCACAGTTGAAATTTGTTGTGCTAAGTGGTCCTTCCTTTTCTGTTGTCTTCTGTACCCTTTATGAGATCTACAGAGCATTTGCAGCTAAAGTTTTCCTGATGCAGTTTTGGGATAGAACACTCACAGGCTTCTGCAGACATGTAGTCTCTGCAACAAAACATTTTTAGGAGCACCTGGGTGGCCCAGTTGTTTAAGCATCTGCCTTTGGCTGAGGTCATGATCTCCTGGTTCTGGGATGGAGCCCTGAGAGTCAGGCTCCCTGCCCGGTGGGGAGCCTGCTTCTCCCTCTCCCTCTGCTCCCTGGCTCTTGCTCTTTCTCTCTCTCAATCTCTATCTCAAATAAATAAAATCTTTTTACAACCTGACAATACATTTTTTAGCCAAAAAAAAAGAAGAAAAAGGAGGTTTCTAGTGTTTTTACTTTTCATCAATTTCCTCTTGCAAATGAACCCAGATGGAGAGCCTATCTGGACATAGAGATTAAACCTGAACACTCTCATCTGTGTATTGGTGTTTGTAGGTTTGTCCTTCAGGATCTCTCAGATGATAGGAAACTGCAACCTGGCCAGTTGTTTAACATTTAACAGTTATCACTGAGATCTTATTGTACCAAGTTGTATTGTCAGTAACAAGTTTGATGGTTGTCCAATTTTTTTGTGTATTTTTCAAAATGTAGATCTTTTAGAATTATGCATTTTTCATCAGAACTTTGAAAACTCATGTCTATGTGTTTATGTCTGGGAACTCAATGTGCCTTTCAATTAAAAGATTTATCAGACAGTTGTCTAATTAGTTCCCATAGATAATTGCGTCAGTCTTCCTGGCCTTTGTCAATGTATCTATAATCCTATAACCAATGTTAGTAAAAATGTTACTTTTTTTTACATATTTTCTAACTTTGTTGGGATTTATAGTTTTGCTGTGATTTTAAGAGGAAAATTAAATTTAAAATGTGTTCCCAATCCACTTCCATTTAAAACAACAAAAAACATACAGAGATGTGAATAAAGACTAGAGCTTTACAAATGAGAATATTTACCAGGACTATTTCCAACTCCCAAACTATTTGGGAAGACAAAAGTATTTTAATAATACAGTTTTCTTTTTATCTATAATAAGTAAAAGTGTAAGTTATAAATTCATTTATTTTTACTTTTAATTTTTTGTTGTCATTGACGTATTTAATATGATATTATTCACCACACTGCAGATTCCAAAGTTAGATAGTGTTACATTCTGAGTATTTTGAACAATAGAACTAAGTTAAAACGATCGACTAAATATATCACAATCTCTCCCATGACTGTGACAGCATGAAAAGCAAGATGTATTTTATATGTAAATAAATGTGGTTTGGACCTATGTTTTTCATTCTCAAGTGATAGTAGAACTTTCTGATTGATGGCTTTATGTTAATAAATAGCTGGACTTTGGGAGACTGCTTGGGCTGTTGGAAACCACAAAGCAACTGAACAGTGGAGCAGTGGAGAGGAGCATTTGTGTGCATTGTGAATGAAGTTACATATTTATACTTAAAATGCTATTTGTCATACATTTTTAATCTTTTGACCTCATATGAAACTTTATTGATCAATCTTTAGAACTATTTTTTGTTTATCTCTGTATAAATTCACACATATTCATCAATCTGTCTACCTGGGCATGATTTAATTAAATGAGGATTTCACCTGACTTCTTAGCTGATTTTGATAATATACCCACATTTTTTTTCTTCAAAGCCCCTAAAGAACAATGTACAGTAAATAAATGTATAAAAACTCAAATATTATTCTTTTTTTGTGATATTTGACATAAGCCTAGTAATGTGCTTCACAATAGGCCTGGACAAGTATGATGAGAGAGGTAGATTATTCCAATGCTAAAACTTCTTCCTTGTCTCTATTACTCCTTTAAACTTTGAATCTACTTGTATCCTTTCCAGTTCATAAATTATTCTTTGAAGGATATGTTGTAAAAATATCCCTAATATTGGCTCCCCCTGCCCTTGAAACCATATTTTGGTGACTCGAAGAGCTAAATCTGAGTGAATTTAAGAGAAATAAGATATTTTGTGGGGAACTTGGGTGGCTCAATCAGTTAGGCATCCAACTCTTGATTTCAGCTCAGGTCTTGATCTCAGGGTTGTGAGTTCAAGCCCTATGTTTGACTCCCAGTGTGGAGCCTACTTAAAGATGATATTTTTAAAGGGGAGAAAATAACTTGTGTGGGACCTGAGAGAAATGGCATCAAGCTAGTTTGTATTATCCATTTCATTTTGTTTTGTTTCTTAGTATGTAGAAAGGAACTGTGTGTGTGTGTAATATTCCTGAGAATAAAATTGCACAAAATATAGAGTAAGGAAGGAAGAATAAAAAATTGCTAGAGCATAAAACTTAAATGGACAGAGGAGATTCTGTCTAGAAAATAAACAGATTCAGTTAGTATAGTACTTTGACAATTGATTCAAGTAACAGTTGGAAAGAGAGTACATAAGGTGCAGATCCTGAGAGTGGGTATGTGTGGTAGTGGGATTCTGTAGAACATTTTTTTAATGTTGAAATTAAACCAGCAAAGGGTAAATCAGGACATCTCCTGAAATTAGGGAAAAGGGAGGAAGGAGAGCTAGAATTTTTGAGGAGAGCAAAGACAGTAAAGGAGCCATCTAGGAGAGTGGGAGATGAAGGACCTGGAGTTGTGTGATTGTTGGACAGCCTAAAAGTTCCTAAGGTTTGTGCCATCACATAAGTAAGGCTGATTAGTTGCAAGAATGCAGAAATAAATGTAGACAATTGGGTTAACTCAGAAGTGGTGCTTTTTCCAAGTGAGTTTAAATTAAAAAAAAAAAGAGGGGAGAGACAAGGAATTGGTAAAAGAAACATTATATTGATTGACCATGGTATTTAAGATGGCTAAAGACAAGAGGACACCCAATAGGTAAGAGGCAGTGGAAATGCAGTAACATTTGTAGCCCCTATGGTGTAGAGAGATTCTTGGAGCCTAGATCCTTTTTTTTTTTAAGATTTTATTTATTTATTCGTGAGATACACACAGAGAAAGGCAGAGACATAGGCAGAGGGAGAAGCGGACTCCTTTCAGGGATCCGGATGTGGGACTTGATCCCGGACCCTGGGATCATGCCCTGAGCCAAAGGCAGATGCTCAACTGCTGAGCCACCCAGATGTCCCTGGAGCCTAGATCTTGAAAGAAGTGACCTCAAATGCTAGTTGGCAAGGATCAGAGAAGGAAATGCCTGAAATTGAGATGAAAGATATGCAGAAATCTGTAAGGACAAGATTGTGGTGAGTTGCTTTTGTAGGGTGAAGAATAGGAACATCAAGGGAGAGGACTCAAGGTGTCAGAAGTGAAGGTGTTGGAAGGATCATCTATACACATACTGAAATCCCAAAAAGACAGGTAACCAGTAAACAGGATGACAGTGAATTGGGAACTGAAGTCATCCAAAAATAAGGATTAATAATGTAGGTATTGGGAAACTGCATCAATAATTTTCATAATTGGAAATATAAAGTAATAACAAGAATTTTATTTTATTTTTTAAGATTTTTAAAAATTTATTTAGTCATGAGAGACACACACACAGAGAGAGAGAGAGAGAGAGAGGCAGAGACACAGGTAGAAGGAGAAGCAGGCTTCATGCAGGGGGCCCGACGTGGGACTCGATCCTGGGTCTCTTGGATCATGCCCTGGGCTGAAGGCAGGCGCTGAACCGCTGGGCCACCCGGGCTGCCCTAACAAGAATTTTAAATGCAGATAGTTTTAGGGAAATGCAGGAGATAATAGTTTTAAGGATGGGATGAAGAACAGGAAACACACCTTTTTATATCCAGACCCAACGGTTCAACATCTTTTCAGTGGCATAGAGAACAGTTTCTATGTATAAAGACTATGTAAAAGCACTGACCTCTCAGGCAGAGTGCAGGTTTATTGGAACAAAAGGAGTAAGGGTGTTCAGAGAAAATATGAAGACAAAGTGGATTTTGCAGATGATTGGTCATTTCAAAAGGCATGATAGAAAGAGTTCAGGAATTGGGGAAGGCTTAAAAGTGATGAGAATAAGGAAGATTTAATCAATTTGTAGATTGGAATGCATAAGATGCCTAGTAAAATGAAGGTTTAGGCTTCCTGTGATCACCTATTTGCACAGGATGAGAGGGCATAATGAAATCAATTCCATCATATTTGAGACAGATGACAGTGGCAAGGCTATGGATTTTAGAAGGGAAGGACATCCATTGATGTCTGGAACTTACTCATGATCCCTGTCAAGTGAAGCCAAGAGATGAGCAAAGTAAATTTGGGGCAGACCGAAAACCAAATTCGGAAGCTATGAAAAAAGTAAATGGCACTTGGCATGGTCAAAAACACAAAAAGGCCAGGTAGGATGAAGATAATTGAGATGAGGTCAGAAATGTGGCTAAAGGCCAAACCATGTAGAAACCAGCAAGCTCTAAAAGACTTGAGTTTAATTTAGAGTGAAATGAAGAGTCTTTAGAAGGTTTTGGGCAGAGAAGATTTTACTGGATTTAGATTTAGAATGGCTAATATGAGATTTGTGTAAAATAAATATCCAGGTAAGCAAAAATGGTAGCTTAGAAAAAAGGCACAAGTGATAGAGGTGTTGAGAATTGGTAGGATATTGCCTATATTTTGGAATGAGGTCCGAATTAGATTTTTTGTTGGAATGGATATACACTTGAAGGACAGAGAAGAGTCAGAGATCATTTAAGATCCTTGTTCTAGCCGCCGACCATTGAGTTTCCATTTACTGAGATGTAGAGGGCTGATGGAGAGATTTTGTCTATATGGAGATAAAGTCAGGAGTTCTGTTTTCAACAAGCTGTATTTGAGATATCTATCAGACATGCAAATGGAGCTGTTAAATGAGAAGCTGGTTTTATGAGTCTCGAGTTCATGGATAGGGTTGAGGATTTAATTTACACTAATATTTTATGCTTTTATTTACATTTTTTCCTTAAAAATGTCATAGTTATACTATTGGTATTTTTTAGTCAGCATTTTAACTTTTCTCTGTATGTTTTTAAAAATGAGTGACACTTTCCTCTTTTCACCTTTCTTACCCTGCCTTCTGCTCATTCCTTCGAGAAGTTATAATTTGATTTCTATACTTATTAACTCTTCATTCATGATTTTATCTCCCTTTGCATTGCCCTTTCCCTGGGAACATGGTCCCATTTTATTTGCCTGCTCATTAAGTGTCTCTTTTCATTCTCCTCTCATTCTCCTATTCAGTTCAATATTGAGCTTTTCTTTTTTCTTTTTCCTAAAATAAAATATTTCATTTGAAAAATCTCTAGTATGTTATCCTTATGGATGCAGGGCCTTCTCATATCAGTCTTGTTTTTTTATATATTTATTTTAATATTTTTATCTGCTGCTTTATACATTAACTCTTCGTTATAGAAAAATTATTACCTGTTTATTGAATTTGATCTCTTAGGTTTACGAGATTATCTTTTCTGAACATTTTGCTGATTCTTGGTTTTATATTCCTGTTTTGAATCTGAGATTCCCATTAGGTTGTTTTGAGAGTACTACATATAGCTTACTATACCCTGCCTCCAGGTCTGGTGCTGCATGTGTGGTGATATATACTTCCAGATGGTATGCCTATCTATGACTGGACCTTTGAGCATGGAACCTTTTGATTAATCTGTGTCTCTTGCACAGGGTTCTTTTCTGCTTTCTGGCCAAAGGGTCCTCATTATTCCCTCCTTCCCTTAGGGTAGATGTTTCTGTTGCCTACTGTTTAGTATGATAAGTGAGGGATAAAAAATCTGATTAGCCTGGTTGTCCCTCCAAACATTCCAAACATTCTAAGGCTTTTCCCTATCTCCAAGATGTCCCACATTTGAGTTCAGAACAACTCGTATAACAAACAGAATTGGTATAGAAATGAAAGCACATTCTGAGTTTAGTCACAATCTTCCTACCAAATGTATGCCAGGAATTTAACTAAATACTTTGTATGGAATTAACCATCAGATGCACGAAATAAATCATATTAATATCCCCAGTTTGCAGAAGAGGGTTGTATCAGAGTCCAAATCATTTTACCAAGGTCAGTATAAAATAATCCATCCAATTTCCGTTTGGCAACATGGCCCATACCTAATCCACCATGATTTTCTAGCAGGTCTCAATGAGATGTGTGTGTGTATTTCCTTTTCTGTAATTTGGGTGTTAGTCCTTTGTCCACTCTGGATCTCCTATTTCAGGAATGACTCCTTTTAGTTCCACCTATCTTTTCTCAGTGATGTTCTCACATCGTTGCCCTTTCCTGGGGAATTTTCTTTTTTCTGAATTAATAGTGAAGGGATAATACAAATTACGGGCAAAGTATTTATAGCAATTATCTATATTCATCATTTTAAGTCTAGCTACAACTTTGAAGTATTTAAAGTTTCCAGCACTGCAATTATGGCTGTTTTCCATGTTTTAATTGTTACTCTTTGTGTATGAATGTGAAAAGAATTCGGGATAAATCTGAATTCTCTTAAATTATATATAGCATTGTGTTTATGTCTACATTCATATTTTCTTTTTTTTTCCTATGGAAAGGGTCCAAAGATTTCATTAGTCTTCAAATTGTAGTAAACCACAAAGACACACTATGTAGGAGAAACATGTCCCTACATACGCATATAATACTATGCTTCTATTTTCTAAATAAAATGGGAAACTAAAAAATGCATACAGACCTAGCTACATGAAAATAAATATTTTTCATTGGATTTACCATTGGAAATGAGGGTAAAAAGAGATCCGTGAAAGTACAAAAATGCTAAATCCTAAATCTTGCAAATATAGGAGAACAACAAATGAACATTTCTCATTTCCTCATAAAATGTAACATTATTTACAGACCACATAAAACACACAAAATCGCTGTAATGGTAGTAAATATGTATTATCATTCTAAATCAAGCCATAACTAATGACACTCTGGGAAAGGTTTAGCTTATACTGAGGCTAGGTGTCTTGCAAATGAAAAGCTATTTAAGTGCTAAAATCAATTGACTATATAATACCATGTTTTCTGATGGGAATAGTGCACAAAAGATGCCTGGAAGTTGTTTGTTACAATGGCTAAATCAGATTCTACCTCTGGTTATTATCAACCCATACATTCGTCATTATAAACTGCTTCATATTTATTTTATTATATTGATTTACTTTAGCACCCAAGACAGTTTGTACTCCTACAAAATTCAGAAAACATTGATTTACTTAAATTATTCAATACTTTACTGTATGGCTATTATGTCATTTAACATTTTAGACAAATCAATACAACTTTTTTTAATTGCCTGTCACATACCTAAGGTATCGCAAATGTGTATCGCTGGAATCATTAATTTGCACTATGTTGATGACATTTTTATAAATCAACTAGCTTAAAACCATAAAGTGGCATATGTGGGGGGAAGTACTAGGATATGAAATGAATAATTTAAGCTAGTTGGAATATATAACTGCAGAATACTTTATTAAGTTTATAATAATTCTATTTCTCAAATAGCTGAAAGGTGGACTGCTGTCTTCTGAGGACATTGTGTATGATTTCTTTCCCCTCTTTTAAGTCTACGTAAGTATGACAGATGAGATGCTAAGTAACCTCAATGCAATGTTTTCTATTCTGAGAACTCTTCTATGGAGAATTTTGACTACAAGGTAGAGGAACCACACTGTATTTGTGCAGAAAAAAATATACTTCAAGCATATTTTTGTATATCAAGTGATAGTGTGCTATCCTTGTGTTTTAGACGAGACCAAAATAATCAAAATGGTAAAAAGAACTCATCCAACAAAATGATCATCCAAAAGTGTTATAGGTCAACTTGCTGACACTATGTCCTTTTCGAACATTCTAGAAAAAGTTATTGTGCATGTCTCAGTTTTCAACCTAGGATATAAGGCCTGCATGGGCAAGAATTTACATCTGCTTTACTAATCATATATATATATATATATATATATATATATATATATACACACACACACACACTCATATGTATATATACACACATATATTACATATATTTTACATGTAATTACATTCCTAATAATAGGTAATCAGTAAATTCCTAATAATAGGTAATATAAAAGTAAATATTTCTTGATAAGCAATGGATCAGAAAGTATGATAATTGTTCTGTATTTTATTTAACTTGGGTACTAGCACATGATGCTTGAGGAAGCTACATTTGTATTTTCCTACTATATCTAATAATATTGTGTTACATAAAATATGTGCAACATAACAAAAGGTCATGTTTAAGTGGATATGGTGGTCATATTACATTGAAGCTGTATTTGAACCCAGTATCATTATTGCTAAGATATCAGCTATACATTATAGAATGATAAGAAATATAGCAGAGCTCGAAGAAGAAAATAATAGTCACCCAAAGTCACAGCAGCCAAAAGATAGCAAGATAAATACCATTTGTATTTTGGAGAATAATTTTGCACTTGCATATAAATTACTATACTCCAAGACTGCCCTGACAATTCTGTTTAATACTGTCACATATCAAAATACATTTAGAATTACCTACTTTAAATTTAGCGATATTGTAGCCTTGAAGAGTGTATATTGTATGAATGAGTGTGTTGTTACAGTTATACTTGTAATAATTATTTATGTAACTATTTAGTCATTGATTTTATACTGTGTTTGAGGCATCTATTATGATCCAGAAATAGCTGTAGATAATTTCTTGCAATTGAAGAACTTTAGGTCTGAGAAAGGAAAGTACAAATGAGAACCTTAAAAGTGTGCTCGAAGTGATAGACTACAGGAAGAACACGGTGTAGGAATATAAACTATATCAGTGCTTCTAAAATCATGTCTAAAGCATCATTACCCTCTCATCTGTCATAAACTAATACTTCTGAAGAATCCAACAAGAAACTGAAATTCCGGAAAAATGAAAACAAAACATGGAACATATCAATTTTCATTATTAGGTTTGGTAAGGATAAAAGTATATCCAATAGATCAAAATAAACATAGCATTAAAAAAAGAAAATATTCACAAAACATATACTTGTTGATCCTTAAAAATGAACAGACTGGAGATGAGCTACAAGAATCAGTTTTGCTCTACTAACACTGTGTCCTTACACATCACACCTAGTCAGAAATTTATGAATGAAATAGCAGTTCCCTGTATAGAATATTTTTAGGTCCACTTTAAAGAGGTCTATCAATATTTACAGTTTTTATTGTGGTGAAAGTGCTTGTTATGTACTTACTACCAAATCTAGAGTGGATTATAACCTCACTACTTGCAGGAGGTAATACATATTTAACCTCTTATATAGTTTGAAAAATATATGTCAAAGAAGCGAGACAGAGGTGCATGTTGATAAAAGTAGGAGAGGAGATTATAAAGCAAGTTCAGCATACTAATTTATAATTTTTATCCAAATGTAGAGTTATACTTGGTTTTTGAAGTATACTCCCCTAAAAATTTATAGTATAAATCTTTTCAGTTTAAGCAAGTTTTTTGATGAAAAAATGTTTAAAAATAGATTCAAATCCGTGGATCTATCATTGATTGATCTAATTAATGAAAAATACAAAGCAGGGATCCCTGGGTGGCGCAGCGGTTTGGCGCCTGCCTTTGGCCCAGGGCGCGATCCTGGAGATCCGGGATCGAATCCCACATCAGGCTCCCGGTACATGGAGCCTGCTTCTCCCTCTGCCTGTGTCTCTGCCTCTCTCTCTCTCTCTCTCTCTCTCTGTGACTATCATAAATAAATAAAAATGTAAAAAAAAATACAAAGCATTGTATTAAAATAATAAGGGATTGGTGATAACTTCCCTCTTTTATATTTTTATAAGTTCCTATTTAAAAAGTTTTTATTTTAATTCCTGTTAACATACGTAGTTAACATTAGTTTAAGGTATACATTACAGTGATTCAATACTTTCATTCATTACCCTGTGCTCACCATGACAAGTACACTCCTTAACCCCCATCACCTATTTAATCCATAGCATCCAGCCTCCTCCCCTCTGGTAACCACCAATTAATTTGTTTGATTAAGAGTCTGTTTCTTGATTTGTATCTCTCTCACTCTCTCTCTCTCTCTCTTCCCATCTGCTCATGTGTTTTGTTTCTTAAATTCCACATATTAGTGAAATCATATGGTAGTTGTCTTTTTGTAACTTATTTTGCTTAGTGTTATATTCTTTGGCTCCATACATATTGCTGCAAGTGGCAAGATTTCATTCTCTTATGACTGAATAATATTCCGTTGTGTATATACATATACACTACATCTTCTTTATCCATTCATCAATTGATAGACACCTTAGACTGCTTCTGTATCTTGGCTATTGTAAGTAATGCTGCTACTTAAATTCAAAATGTATGAAAGACCAAAATGTGAGACCTGAAAGTATACAAATCCTAGAAAATAACCCAGGGGTAACTTATTTAACGTCGACTATAATAGCAACTTTTTTCTAGATATGTCTCCTGAGACAAGGCAAACAAACACAAAAACTATTGGGACTACATCAAAATAAAAAGCTTTTGAACAGTGATGGAAACAAGTAAAATTCAAAGGCAACCTACAAATGAGAAAAGATATTTGCAAATGACATATCAGATAAAGAGTTAGTATCCAAAATATGTAAAGAACTTCTAAAACTCAACATCTCAAAAGCAATCCATTTAAAAAAAGGGCCGAAGACATTGACATATGAAAAGACGTACCATCAGGAAAATACAAATCAAAACTACAATGAGATACCACCTCACAGCTCTCAGAAGGGCTGCAATCATCAACAGACAAGGGGGACAATTGCTGATAACTTTCAACTAAGTATGTATTAGCATCATGACCTGTTTTACTCATAATTGTTAAATTATGGAACATGTCATAACATTCTCTACAAATGTTTTTCTTCCAAACTTCCAACTTTATTTTGTGCCCTTGGATCTTATCTGCCATGTTGCATTCCTTCCTTGTGTGAAAGGATTAAAATCATTAAAAATACCAAAGGAAGATTGACTATCCAATTCTCATCATTGAAGAGTTGGAACCAAACTGGTTTCTTATCTGACAGGAACATTGAGAGTTGATTCTTCAGTTCCAAATTTGCAACTGTACTCTTGCCATTGAAAAACATTTTACTTCAGCATGAATTAACACTTGTTTACAGTCAGTTCTTATATTATTAATTGAGCAAATATTGATTTTAATACATAGATTTATATATTCACAATTTTAATACATGTGATCAAATATATTTAGTTTGTGCAACTTAATGATTTTTTTGGCCAAGTCAATCTTACTAAGGAAACTAGTATTTGATTTATATTTTGATGCACCAATATTAATTTAGTGCAAGCTTCTGCCTTTAAAACATATTTCTACTCAAAACCTGAAGTGTGAAGTCCATTTCACATCTCTTCATTGATATAACACAAACACAGAGCTAGCTGTATTTGTTGGTAGTAGATCCTCCAACCCCCCCCAAAAAACAGAAAAAAAAAAAAGCGACAACACAATTCTTGCTTCGTATCACCATTAAGATAATGGACACAAATGCCTGTATTGGAAGTATTCTGTATTAACAATTTCTGTGCATTTGTCAAGTACAATGAAAAAGGCTTTTCTGGATTTATTTGCTCAATAATTGGTCTTTTATATCTTTAGTCAGTTGCTGACCACTCCCAGGTATAGTGCCGTTGGAGAGTATCCCACGAGCTTCCTTCTTGCATCAGATTCACCTAACATTTCTAATCAGTATTGTCTTTCACACATGTCATGGCAAATGTACGTGTTAGATATTAGTTTGTTGGTCTTACAAAATCAAAGTGCTACTTTATAAGAAAAACTGGAAAATAATAATGTTTATATGTAAAATACCTATCTGCCTCTGTCAGCTTTTTTGTTCAGTAGTTTTTCAGGTAACTTGCTTTGAATTTATCCCTATTAATATTATGAATGTAAATGCTGATTAAATTTTGATGATTTCATGGCCAGTTAATCTCTGCAAATAACATAGTGAACTTCATGCTTCAACAATAGTTTGGGATACAAAAACTGAACTCAGTACTTAATGAAGCTGGAACAGATCATTTGGATCTATACATTTCAGAGTCCTTTCCAACATTATTATTTGGTTTAGTAATATTGCACATTCAGAAGTTATGTGTTTTTTTTTTCAGGAAAAATTCAAATGAAGTTTGTTTTACCATCTTTGAATTGGAATTCAAATATACATTTCAGGGATCCCTGGGTGGTGCAGCGGTTTAGCGCCTACCTTTGGCCCAGCGTGCGATCCTGGAGACCCGGGATCAAATCCCACATCGGTGCATGGAGCCTGCTTCTCCCTCTGCCTGTGTCTCTGGTCTCTCTCTCTCTCTCTGTGACTATCATAAATAAATAAATAAATAATTTAAAAAAAAACAAAAAAACCCCAAAATATACATTTAATTTTCTAATTTGTCTAATACTTAATAATAAAATTTTTAAAATAGGCTTTGCTAATTTTTTAAAAGATTTTATTTACTTGAGAGACAGTATGAGAGAGAGAGAGAGAGAGGAGAGGAGAGGGAGCACAAGCAGTGGGGAGGGGTAGATGGAGAAGCAGACTCCGTGTTGATCAGGGAGCCTAATATGGGATTCCATCCCAGGACTCTGGGATAGTGGCCTAAGCGGAAGGCAGGCAGACACTTAACCCACACGGCCACCTAGGTGCCCCAGGTTTTGTTATGAATTTTAACCTGATAAAAATATTTTTTTCTTGAAAAACATAAGATGATTAGCAGGATAACATTAAACTTTTCCATGTAATTTAGAAATATATCAGAAAGTAGAGACTTTTCAGAGTAAATCTATTTATCATAATTGACTTGAGTTGTGCTCTAATTCTCCTTCTGTAAGGAAAAAGCAAAGATAAAGTTGCTACTATGATCCATTCAAAATGTTGTCTTCAAGATTTCTGAAGTGTCCTAGCCAGAAGCATATCCCATAAATGTATTCTGCAGGCAATCTTTAATGCAGTAATCTAAATTGTTCAGATATGGGATATACATTGCAAATATTATTGTCATTTTTTGTATTACTATGTCCTTACAGTTTATCCCTAGTAAAAACATGTTTTCCATTACATGTGATTGATTCTGTCAAATACAGCTTCACATCACACTCCTTGCTCATGCCTATACCTGAAATTCTCCACAGTCCCCCCACCCTGCTAGGTGGCATGCTAGGGTAATCAGCGCTTATATTTTACATGTTAGAGTAAATGTTACCTCGGAGAGGCATAATCAGAGTTAAGTGAATTCTATTCATTCTCTCAAAACATCCTATACTTGTAGAACCTAATCCAATTTCATATTATGTATCTGGCATGTGTTACAGATTTTGATAAAGTTAAGGACCATGTCTCATTCCTCATTATGCATCCATTTTTTAACGTGCTGATGATACATAGGAGGTCTTTACTGATCACATGCTGAATGAATACTTGAATATGATTATTTGCAATGGCATAGGTTGAATATATATATAACTGAATGCTTTTTGGACTTGCCAATGATTTCCAACCTTGTCAGTCACTCAACTGGATGATTTAAGTTGCTTTATTACTGTGTTTCTGCTTGCATTTGACTCATTAGAATCAATTTAAGACAATCAAAGTTTTGTGTTTTTAAAAAGAAAGCCAAATTAACATGTAGAATCAGAAGCAATTAAATCTGTATTTTAAACATTTTCAGTATGTCCATATGAGACATAGTTAGTTTCATAAAGAACTATGATTCATAGCAATACATTCTCTTAGTGTTATATCTCAACTTACTTCTACACAGTGTAATTAATTACCTGAGGAGCTTCTACTTAAACATTTCTCCCAGTAGGTCACATGATTTCTGTGGGATATGCATTTTCATTACCAGTAGCACAGCTAATGTGATAAATAAGTGGAATCACATCTTTAAGAGTGCAATTATACAGAGGGATTGATGGCTTCTATAAAAGCATCTAAAACTTAGGCTAATAATGCTACATATTAGATGTGACTTTTTAGTAGTTTTGAAGGAAAACCAAATTGTACATAGAATAACACTTTAGAAAATAGAATAACCATGTAATTTGCAGAAATAAGAATGACCTACCTACAAAGCTTTGGATGAGCAGGAGAATCAGTTGTTGATGGGCTTGAAAGCATTTGTCTTACATATGACTTTTTTAAATATACAACTACTTTTGTTCTATCAACTTCCTAATTTGCAAATTCTAGGCTTAGATCCTAAAGTATGTTATTTCATCACTAGTATCACTCTATATTACTAGTTAGCTGTTTTATTTTATTTTTTTGTTTGTGAAGGACAAATTGAACACTAATTAATTTAATTTGTGTTAACATTATCTCTAAATAATCTGATTTGGTATGATCCCATTACCAGATTCCCTTACATAAGAACAATCTCATTAACAAGGCCCTGAGATGTCACTTTAGATCCATTTGGTAACAGAGATACAGGCATAAACTCATTACATGATGCACTCCCCATTCTTAAATTGATGAGGTTTGCTCTAGCTATTGTTTGGGAGTAATATGCCTATAATCTAGTATTTCTGGAAGGAATAAAGAAAATCACTGTTTTTAAGAGAAAAGCTTATAAAGAGAAGGAAAGAGGAAGGAAAGGAAGGAGGGAAAGAAAGCAAAGACAGACTGAAAAATTAAAGGTATAAATGATTTCTTAATCACACTACACAATAAGGTAATACTTATTAAGTTATAGAAACATTTTAACCTGCGCTACTCAACCCCATAGAGGTTCTGATTATGACTCAATGCTATTAAATTATTTGAAGACAGACAACTATAAATACTTCGCCATTGTTACTGAGACTGTCTTGTATCTTCAAGGAAACTGATATGAATGTGCATCTCTTATTTGAATATTGGTTAAAAATTAGCAATACACTAAGTCTACTGACAGTATTTGATTGATAAATCTAAGATCCTGTGTTATTTCAGTACCCTCCTCTTACTGAAATATTGAAATATAATGGGTGGTTGAGTATGGGTGTGTGCAGGAAGCCAATGCTCAGGGCACCAGACAGAAAGCAAAGCTTCTTTATTTCCTTTATGTTAGGATTCAAACTGAAGTACTGTGGGCAAATTAAAACTGATATGACAGGAAAGTTTTCTGATACCCTCTTTCATTTCCAAGCTGGTAGATATCTGGATTTTTTATGTGGCTAAAATGAAAGCATGAATTGTAGGGAGATAAGTTTTAATTTTTTTAAATGTGTAAGTTTTATTTAGGAAAATAATAGCATTATAAGCTATCTAAGGAAGAATAGGAGTTTCTACCTTAATCCTTCTTTCCTGATTCCCACTCCCCAAAGGTAAACCTATGCGACTCATTCATCTATTTCTTCTGGCATGTTGCATTGTATTTCTAAACATTGGAATCGCTAATGTCACAATTTCTAGATTTTTCTGTTTATGAATAGTTGTCTGCCTGCTGTGGATTGTGATGATGTAACCTTGTTCAAAGTCCTGTTACCCATCTTCCTCGCCACATACTTTCCAGTACTCATGTCTCAGTTCCTGGCTCAATGTTCTACTATTTAATTTTATTATTATAATAATAAGTAAACTGGCTCCCATCATTTATTGTTCCTATTACATTTCCTGTTTGGGACAGCATTTTGCTTTTCTTGGAGCTAGTAATTATTTCATGTGAGTGTATGTGTGTATTTTCTTTCTTCCTATCACTGATTGATTAACCTAGGCTTTCCAAGAGAACTGTAGAACTCATCTCAACATGCTCAAATATTTTATCAGGTAAGATATCCATTCCATCTTTTTTTTTCTTGGACTCACGTTTCCTGAAACACTTGGTGTTCATCTTGCTTCCTGAACTGGTTGTGTTCTAGATCTGACAAAGAGCTGTTGTAGAGGAACATTTTATTTTGTTCCTGGGAAGTCTTGTGCCTTTTTTCTGTATTGAATACTTATCTTTTGTTTCCCACACTGTTTATTTTTTATGATTCACTTTTATCATTTTTATGAAACATGTACTCTAGTAGCTTTCTGAAAAACAATACATGAAGATAAATATTTTGAAGCTTGCTATTCTTAAATGGTCTTTGTACCATTTGATATATTCTTTATATCCTTTGATATTTAGGTTGACATTGATATCCATTTTTGATTTAAATATAAAGTTTATTGATATTTTGGTCAAAACTGCAGGTTTTTTACTATTAGCTTTGTGACACTCACTAGCTACTTGCTCCCAATATTTATTTGCATTGTTTTCCCTTTATTTCCTTTGTGGTGTCTGTGTGCTTATCAGAAAGACATCAACTGGGGATCCCTGGGTGGCTCAGTGGTTTGGTGCCTGCCTTTAGCCCAGGGCGTGATTCTGGGTCCCAGGATTGAGTCCCACATCAGGCTCCCTGCATGGAGACACAGCCCTCTGCCTGTGTCTCTGCCTCTCTCTCTCTCTCTCTCTCTGTTTCTCTCATGAATAAAATCTTAAAAAAAAGACATCAACTATCTACCATTATCAATTAGATTTGGTTACTGTAGAGACTGAATAACAGTGGCTTAAATCAAATATTTCTCTCTTCAGGTAGCTGTCTAAATATCCTCAGTTGAAGGCTGACATGATAGCTCCCCTATATTAGGAATCTAGTTTATTGATTCTTAAATCTCTACTGTTCCACCATATGGCTTCCATTTTATCATTTGCCATGGCTGGCCCAGCCACTTGCATGCATGTCAGTTAGCAGGAAGAGGAGAAGGGAGAGTAGGGCACCCGTTACCTTTAATGGCATTGCCAAGAAGTCACACATATCAAAAACTTTATACTTTGCAAGCCAAAAAAATATAATTATTTTCTTTTCTGAATACTCCATTTGCATAGCATTGTGATATATTTTTAAAGAATGCATTTCATTTATGTTGCCTGGCTTTATACATTTACTGGAATTTTTTTAAAACTAAGAACGCTGCCTCCTAAAAAAAAAAAAAAAAAAAAAAAACTAAGAACGCTGCTTATTTCTTCTGAGCTGTTTCGTTTTGTTGGTTTTTTGTTTTTGCTATTGGTATGGACACATGCATGGTGATCTCTGGAAAACTATAATTAAAAATAGGGCAGTAAGGTGGCGATTGGAAACACTTTTTGGATGGGTTTCATTAACAGAGTAAAGAATTTTACCATAGTGTGGTTAATAAGAGTATGTTAATCCACTGGGCAAATCTGAAATGTCATTATGTTTTGACGTTTGGTCTGTTCCACTGCTCAGAAAGAATCCTGGGAAGTATGTTAAGAAGAGAGCAGAGGGGTGTCACCATGCACTTTGCAGGCTTGCATTCATTCTTAATTTCATTCCTTCTCTGAGTTTAGTTATTTGATTCCAGAGCCTTACTAACCCAGCCTTCTCAGAGAGGTTACTTTCTCTATTATGCTGTGGTGGGAAATCTACATTCTCTTGGTAGCAAAGCCTTGCAGAAAAAAAGTCTAGGGGCCTCAGTCATACTACTTGCAGTCTTAACTCTCACATTCCAGCCTTCAGAGATAGTTGTTGCATCCAAAGTTCTGAGACCCCTGTTTTCTGTTGGATAAATTAGCTGCTATTAATTGGCTCCATGACTGTAAGGATTATCTTCCTTTCACTGCTAAGTCAGTTGTCCTTATTTATCTACTTTCCCTCAAAATTCATCAACATTTTTTATCTGTACTTGTATTGGAATACAATTTGATATTTTATTTGTATTGCTGGGGTTTAAGGAGGGAACAGAGAGAAAACCATTGGATAAATCCTTCGTACATAAGTGGAAGTTTCCTAAATTTACTTATGGAGTAGCTTTGAGGGTAACAAAGGAATATTTTATCTTGTAAAACACAAGAGCAGGGAATAGAGATGTGTTGCTCCCAAATGGCAAACTGCTGAGATTGCATCTGTATGAGATACCTGGAAGCTAGATCTCAGGTCTCTGAACTCTCATCCTCAGCAAGAGGACATGACACAAAGCAGGAAGGCCAAGAAAGACTTCAGCAATGAGGACAGGCCATTTTTCAATTTGTAGGCTACCCAGGCAGAAAGAGGACCCTCCTGAGACATAGTCATGTTCTATCCCTCTGTTAGAACTGTCAACCAGATGCTACCTAGAAACACAGATCTTTGATAAAGTCCTGTCTTTTGTCAACACACTAAAAGTCTTATCCCTATTACATCATAAGACTCATAACACTTCTTTTGTGCATGTTACTAAATTCCTCCTACTGGAACTTTACTAGAACCAGGATTAATCTAATCACTGAGTAGTTAAAAGTGTGACAGGAATCCTGAGATTTTGCTCAGCCTTTCTGAAATGCTTTAATCAACTTTTAAAATTACCATTCTTTATAAGCTAAACAATTATTTTTACGTGTGATATAGCCATAATTATGGAAAGAAAAGCATTGAATTAAACATACTACCTGGAGTGTGGATAGTTACATTAGACTGCACTTGGTGTAATAGTTTTTTGTTACTTCTGTAATAAGTTGCCACAAACTTAGTAGCTTAAAAGAACCACAGAAATTTATTATGCTACAGTTCTAGATATCAGAAGTCTAAAAGGAGTCAGAAAGGCTGCATTTCTGTTCAAACTCCTTGTGGGAAAGGGAGAAGGCAAAAACTGGAATCTGTACCTTTGCCTCTTCTAGTTTCTAGAGAGCATCTTTATTCTTCTCTCATGATCCCATCATCACATCGTCTGAACCTCTGCTTGTTATTGTATCTCCTTCTCTGACTCTAACCTTCTGGCCTCCATTTTATAAGAACCTTTGTGATTGTGTTGGGCCCACCTAGGTAATCCAGGATAATGGTCTCATCTCCAGGATTCTTTTTTTTTAATGCCTTTTAAAAAACTATTTATTTATTTATTTGAGAGAGAGAGAGAGAGAGAGAGAGAGAGAAACAGATAGAAGAGCCTAAAGTAGGGAGGAAAGGGAGAAGCAGACTCCCTGCTGAGGATACCATACAAGTGGGTCTCAATCCCAGGAGCCAGGGATCATGACCTGAGCTGAATGCAGAGGCTCAACCAACTGAGCTACTCAGATGCCCCTCACCTCCAGGATTCTTAAGGTAATAACCAGTAGTCCATTTGCCATGCAAGGTAACATAATTACAGGTCTGGATATTAGGAAACAGACATCTTTGAAGAACAATTATTTGGTCTACCATGCTTTGGAATCATGAAATTATCTCTAATTATTAGATCTACTTACAATACTTAGTATGTTGTTACTTACACACACACACACACACACACACACACACACCACAATATTCCAAAGACTGTGCTCCATCTTAACTTTCTCTTAGGTAAACATTTTTCTTCCAACATAGGGATTTTATCCCCAAAATATATAGCTATCATTTTTAAATAATGAACATAGTTCTGTTATATAAAATAGTCATTTACAAAGATGTTTTAAGATGTGTGTGTTAACAGAAATGACAAACATAGGGGAAATCTTGTATTTCCTTTTTGATACAATAGTAAACATGCTATGTTGTTACTCAGTCTTAAAAAAATTGTGTATGTTGACAATTCTAATGTTAATTGTGTATTTTGTACTAAGAAGCATGTTTGGGTTTATTGAGTTCTTTTTGAGTCTTTTGCCAATCAGTTACAAATAAATGGAACATGTAGTTATTTGGTTAAAATAACCATTGAAAAATAGATATTTATGCAATTTAGTTGCTAAACTCATAGAAAAAAACTATAATATATTGAACATGTGCCTGTTAGTTATTCTAAGCCTAACAGTTTAAATCCTAACCTCAGTGAGATTTCCATGTTAATTGAGTATGCCAACCAGGTATCTAGCTATTCTTGGAGTGTTGTCATTTCAAATATTTGGTCACCTTCTTTTCAGACCATTTTGTTTTGGAAAATATGCTCAGAATGCAATTAAGATATACTTTGAGGGACTGCAAGGCACACACCAGGAGAAACGTTAGCACACTCAGAAAATGCCAGAGCCACTTACTTTTGTATTACTAAACAAGCAAAGACTTACTTTGTATAAGAAAAAAAATCCACATAGGCTTTTTGTGTACCCTCAGTTCATGTGCTTTGTTAATTTTTTAAAACTTTTATACATGGGATTCTTAACTAATTTGATTCTTTTTTACTGGCATTCATTAAGCTTTTCCTCTCTCCTGGATCTCCTCAAAACATAAACACCCAAATCTCTCTCATCCTTGACTTTCTTAATTTCTGCACCATTTTCATCTCTGCCAAGTTTCTTGAAAGAACAATAGGCCGGTATAATCCCAATTCATACTACAGTGCTCTGCCTTCAAATTTATAACTCCATTTTTCCTCTGAAACTTCTTTCTAAAATAAATTCTATATTCAAAACAAATAGGAATTCTGAGTGCCTGTCTTGATCATCGATTGTTTTAAGTATCTGTGTCATCTTCCTTTTTTCTTTTTCTCCTGTACCCCTCCATATTTCCTTTTTCTTTTAAATCTGAAGATCTGAGGATCCACCCCATGATATGCAGGATTCCAAAATGGCAGCCCAAAACTGTGCCACCCTATACCTGTGAAATATGATGTAATATCACCTCTGTGATCATATCATGTTGTATAGCACAGGAAATTTATTTGATTGGACATGAACTAATCCTGTGAACCATTTCAAAAACAGTTTCTATCTGGCTTAGCAGACGGAAACATTTGAAACAGAAGGATGTGATGCACTGTGGATGGCTTGAAGATAGAGGAGATTATCTGACATGGAAGTAGGTGGCTTCTAGAAGCTGAGAGCAGCTCTCATTTAACAGACATTGAAGAAATGAGGACTTCAGTCTTACAACTTCAAGGAACTAATTTTCTTTTGAGAATCCAAATGAGCTTGAAAGGGAGAGCCCTAATTCTGGATGAGAAAATAGCTGGTCAACATTTTGATTTCAACCTGAACAGAGAATCTAACCAACCCTGCTACACTTCTGACTTACAAAAACTTGAGTTATTAAATGGGGATTGTTTTAAGTTAAATGGTTTATGGTAATTTATTACACAACCATAGAAAATTAATATATATTCTTTAAGATGTTCCTTTTATTATTGATATTTTTGTATACAGGAAAATGCCATCCTGTCTTGATGTTTAAAAACCACTTGAATATTCATAAACACTACATATATATATGTTTATATTTATAAATATAAAGAGGAACCAGTTGTTGAAGGCGATCAGTTTATATAGTCAGATTGAGAACAACTGAATAGAAATCATCACTCCATTAGTCAATATAGACATATAACAGGCATTCAGTGTAAAATCCAAGTTCAAGTTCCACAGACCAAATGTTTTATATTTAAACAATATTTTGCTATCAACCATCCTAGAAATAGTCAGAACTTTATTCATGAATTTTAGTCTAGAAATCATCATCGATTTGAAACAAAATTGCATAGATAACCCAATTATCCTTCCTTTCACACTTGTTGATTTCTATCTCTGGAGGATTATTTTCAACATACTTGTAGAAACTAAAAATATTTAAGTTCAGTAGTCTAGAATAATACTTCCAAAAGTATTTTATTTTTTTTCTTTTTGAATTAAAAAAAATATGTGAATTAGAAATGCTAAATACCTAAGAGTTCTCATCTGAATTCACTGATATATCTCTCTTGTAACACAATACCAATCCATAACAACTGAAAATAAAAATTTAAGAAGAATGCAATAAATCAATATGGAAGTCACAATAAAGAATTTGCTATCCAGGGCAGCCCAGGTGGCTCAAGCAGTTTAGCACTGCCTTTGGCCCAGGGCCTGATCCTGGAGACCTGGGATCGAGTCCCACGTCAGGCTTTTTGCATGGCGCCTGCTTCTTCCTCTGCCTGTGTCTCTGCTTCTCTCTCTCCTCTCAGTGTATTCTCAGAAATAAATAAATAAAATCTTAAAAAAAAGAATTTGCTATCCAAAAATTTATATTTGTATATTGAGGCATTTGCCACACATTCAGAGTGCCAAAAAGAAATATCTGTATTACTTTGTTAAAAAAATAGAATCAGGACAGTTCAAAGATATACAAACTCGGTGAGTATGTTGTGTTGAAAGTTTTTTAAAATTGTTTTACAGACGGCTAAATCACAGGTGATCAACTACATTTCTCCCTACATTTTTATTTTTATTAAATTTATTGAGCTAAAGTCAAAAGACAGAGAGAAAGAGAGAGAGAAAGAGAGAGAGAGAGAGAGAGAGAGAATGGGGAAAAAAGAACATAGATCCCGAGCTATACATTATGTAAGTTTGAGATACTGAGTTTATGGTTTATCAAAGATTTGACTTGAACTATACTGTAGACTAAATGGACCTAACATGTATATGCAGAACATTTCATGCAATAGCAGGATACACATTTTTCTCAAACACATATAGCACATTCTCCAGGATAGACTGTGTATGAGGTAAGAAAACAAATCTTAGAAAATTTAAAATTGAAATAATAACAAGTATCTTTTTTTTGACAATAGTGATATGTAAGGAGTAATTAGTAACAGGAGGAAAGGAGGAAAATTCACAAATATGTGTCAATTAAACAATATGCTCCTGGACAACCAGTGGGTCAAAGAAAAAATCAAAAGAGGAATAAAAAATATCTTGAGAAAAATAAAAAGTGAAACACAATATTCCATATACACAGGATGCAGAAAAGACAGTCATAAGAGGGAAATTTGTAGTGATAAACACCTAAATTAAGAAAAAAGAAGGATCTTAAAGAACTTACCTTACATTTCAAGGAACTAGAAAGAAGAAACTCAGAAGTTTAACAGAAGGAATGAAATAACGATCAGAGCAGAAATAAATGCAATAAAAATTTTAAAAAGCAGTTGAAAAAATCAATGAGACTAAGAGCTGGTGTTTGAAAACATTTTACAAAATTTGACAAACAAGCTATATTAAGAAAAAAGAAATTCAAATGAATAAAATCAGAAATGAAAGAGGACACAATGCAACTAATTATATGCCAATAAATTGGAGGAACTAGAAGAGACACATGGTTGTAAACATACTAACTACCAAGACTCAATCATGGAAAAATAGAAAATCTGAAAAGACCAATATTTAGTAAGGAGATTGAATCAGTAATCACAAATATCCAAACAAAGAAAACCCCAGGACCAAATGGTTTCACTGGTGAATTTTATCAAACAATAAAAGAAGAATCTTCACAAACTCTTCCAAAAACTTAGAGAAGGGAACTCTTCTAGCCTCATTGTATGAGGCTAGCATTACTCTGCTGCCAAGGTCAGATAGAGACACCAAATAAGAAACTATAGACCATATCTCTGAGGAAAATAGAAATTTGAAACTGGATTCAACAGGATATTAAAAGTCATACACCATATCAAGTAAGATTTATCCCTGGAATACAAGGATGATTCATCATACATAAATCAATCAATGTGATACACGTTTATAGAATAAAAGTTGAAAATGATCATTTCAATAGATGCAGAAAGAAAGACATTTGATGGAATTCAACATCCATTCATGACAAAAACTCTCAATAAATTATATGGAAGGAACATACCACAACTCTATGTGATATATTTAAGGCCATTTATGACAAGCGCACAGCTAACATACTCAATGAAGAAGGAATGAAAGCGTTTTTATACAAGATCAGTAGTTAGACAGGATATCTGTTCTTACCACTCCTATTCAACTAGTTCTGGATATTCCAGCCAGAGCAATTAGATAAGAAAAAGAAATATCCAAGTCAGAAAGAAAGAAGAAATATTTGCTGTTTGAAGATTATATGATCTTATAGATACAGAAAATTCTAAGGATTCCACAAAAAAGCTATTATAGCAAATTCATTAAAATTGCAGGATTCAAAATCAACATAAAAAATTAGCCGTGTTACCGTAGACTAACAACATGATATCTGAAAAAAGAAATAAAGAAAAGAAACTCATTTACAGTAGCATCAAAAACAATAAAAACCTGTATACTGAAAACTGGAAGACTTGGATGAAAGAAATGAAGAAGTTGTAAATGAATAAAAAGATCCAACCCCATGTTTGTGGACTGTAAGAACTGATATTAAAATAACCATATTACCTCAGACAAATCAAAATTCCAATGGATTTTTCTCCTAGAAATAAAAAGAGAATTCTAAAATTCATACAGAACCACAGATGACCTTGAATAGCCGAAGTAATCCTAAGAATTAAGAGCAAAGCCAGGGGCACCACACTTGCAGATCTGAAATTATATTATAAAGCTATCATAATCAAAACAGTATGTTACTGACATAAAAATAGGTCGTAGACTATGGAACAAAATTGGGATCCTAGAAATGAACCCTCAGATATATAGTTTACTAATATTTGACAAGGCAGCCAAGATACTTAATGAAGAAACTAGAGTTTCTTCAATCAATGGTGTTTGGAAAACTGGATAATCATAAGGAGAAGAATTAAATTGGACTCCTATCTTACACCACTCACAAAAACTACCCAAAATGGATTAAAGACTATGAAACTCTTAATAAAAAAAAACATAAGGAAAAGCTTTATCGGTTTCACAATGATTTTTGAATATGCCACCCAAAACACAAGCAAGAAAAGCAAAAATAAATAAATGGAATATGTGAAATTTTATCATAGCGAAAGAAAAAGTAACAATACAATGGGGGAAAAAACTATGTAGTTTTTTTTTTGTAAGATATAATATTTGTAAACTATCTGTTAAGGGGTTACTATTTGAAATAGTAAAATATGTTCAAAATATAATAGCAGAAACAAAGCAACTCAAATACTATGATTTGTAAAATGGACAGATGCGAATACACTTTTCCAAAGAGGGCATACAAGTGGCCAAAAAATATATTAAAAGATATTCAATATCACTCATCAAGGAAATGCAAATGAAACCACAATGATATATCCCCTCAAATCTGTTAAAATGGTTGCCTTTTAGAGAAGAAATAATGAGTGTTGCAAAGAAGTGGAGTAAAGGGACCATTTGTGTGCTATTGTTGGGATTGTACATTGGTACAGCCACTACTGAAAATAGTGGAGGAACTGTTGATATGTCAGTCAAAGGGTACAAACTTCCATTTAGAAGATGACTATTGGAGAGTGAACGGTTCAATATGGTGACTATGGTTAACATTGCTACATTAAATACTTGAAAGTTACTAAGAGTTACTAAGTTACTTGAAAGTTAGTACTTTCTAGTACTTTCAAGTACTAAGTAAGTTACTTGAAAGTTTTAGTAACTTGAAAGTTACTCAAAGTTACTAAGAGAATAGATTCTCTCTCACACACATGTAATTATGTGAGATAATGGAGGTTTTAACCAACTTTAGTGTGGTCATCATTTCACAATACACACAAGTATCAAATCACCATTTGTGTACTTTAAACTAACGCAATGTTATATGTCAATTCTATCTCAAAACTCCAGAAAAACTAAACTTCGTTGGTTAGGACATTTTTGAATTACAAAAATATGGGGAATACGTATATAGTACGGTGTCCACATACCTCAGATCCAGTTCCCTCTATGGTGAGATCTTACATTCTAGCATGGTACATTGCTATAGCTAATGAACCAGTACTGATGCATTATTACCAACTTACATAACTTGAGTTTTTCTGTTCCAGGATCTCATACCATATTACATTTCCATTTTCATGTCTCTCCAGACTCCACGGTAACAGTTCTTCAGACATTCCTTGTTTCTGAGGACCTTATCAGTTTTTTAAATTGCTGGACAAGTGTTTTGTAGAATGTCTATCTGTTGGGATTTGTATAATGTTTTTATGAGAGTAGACTGAGGTTATGTGTTGTGGAGGAAGATCATGGAGGTAAAGCATCATTTCCAACATGTCATATCAAGTGTACATACTATCAACATGACTTGTCACTATTGATATTGACCTTGATCACCTAATAGAAATGATTTTTGTCAGATTTCTCCACTATAAAGTTACTCTTTCTTACTCATCCTGTACTGTGCTCTGGAAGAAAGTCAGTATACACAATGCAAGAAAATAAAGTAGTGTTGAATTTCACACAGATTTTAAATTTTTGTGAGTGTATGCTGATATAAATAAATTATCAGATGAATTAATCAACAGAGGAGACAAACCGATGCAGAAGAATTCCAAATTTCTGTAGTAATAATTTAGTTCAAGAAGGTAGAACCCCGTAACTTCCCCCTCCATTTTTTTTTAATTCCTGAGGGACAAAGAGGGAGGCAGAGACACAGACAGAGGGAGAAGCAGGCTCCATGCAGGGAGCCCAATGTGGGACTCGATCCTGAGCCGAAGGCAGATGCTCAACTGCTAAGCCACCCAGGTGCCCCAACTTCCCACATCTTAGGTGACTTTCCTTTTGACTTTTTATGTCTGAGCAGATATATTAGATGACAGACTAGGAGTAGAGAATATTTAAGCATATGATGGCTGGTATTTTCCAAAAAAGTTAATAAAGTCACTTACATTCTTATTCAAGCATTCTAATGAAACCCTAAGCTAAGCATTATACTTACTAATGACACAGTGGAACATTTAAAACAAAAACTTAAAAGTTCTTTGAGAAAAAAATTATATAAAAGAACAAAGAAATTATATGAAAATTAGATAAAAAATTGGAAAGAGGGATCCCTGGGTGGCTCAGCGGTTGAGCTTCTGCCTTCAGCCCAGGACCTGATCCTGGAGTCCCGGGATCAAGTCCTGCATCGGGCTCCCTGCATGGAGTCTGCTCCTCCCTCTGCCTGTGTCTCTGCCTCTCTTTCTGTGTCTCTCATGAACAAATGAATACAATCTTTAAAAAAATTGGAAAGAATTTCCAGGAAAGAGAATAAAAATCTTATTAGTGAAGTGATAGATTTGAAGCCTTGTAAACAGCTCCCAGATTTCTAATGTATTTTCACAAGGGTATACTTTTAACTATACACAGCCACCCATACATGCATATATATTCCATACATTTGAGTTTTCTACATGTACAAAACTCAAATGTACACTCACATGTCTCTGTGAGTGAATGTGTACATGTGTGCATGTGTCAGTATATGTGAATGTGTTTGTATATGTCTAAGTGAATAATGTCACTATTAGCATACTCCTTTATGTGTCAAACAGTTTGAGAAATTCCTTGGTTTATTCCATGGGAACTTTCATAAGCTGGAAAACAAAGTGTCTTAACTGGTAAATTACAAAATCTATGATATGTCAGGAGGTTATATAAAATTACCTACATTTAATATTAATGATCATTCATTCTCTTGTGAATATATATTGATAAATTTTTTCCAATGTATGTGATTTAAATACTTTTCATCATGATTTAGAAAAAATGGTGAAATTTGATGGTTTTGGAAAAATAATTTATGATACCTCATGCACAAAATATCTTCAATCAATGTTTGAATTGGTTTTATTTAAATCTAAGTATTTTTCTGATTATTTAGAAGGGCATGTTAATTTCTTCCTACATTTTAAGTTATGTAAAATGCCATCAATTATTTATGAAATCTTATTTTGGCAAATTTTAGCCATTTCCATTTTCACTGACAATAAAATTGATATAAAGATGCAAAGGTGCTTGTCACCTACGTTGTTGGCTTTTTTTTTGTTTTTTAAGATTACAAAGCTACAATGTGAAAAACTAAAGATAAATCTTGGCATTGGCAGAAATATGGTTGTCTTGGGGTGCCTGGGTAGCGCTGTTGTTAAAGCAACTAACTTTTGCTTTTGGCTCAGGTCATGATTTCAGGATCCTGAGACCCAGCCAGTGTTGGGCTCTGCACTTTGTAAGGAGTCTGCTTAAGTCTCTCTATCCCTCTGCCTCTGCCCCTCCCATTTCTTTCTCACATAAATAAATCTTTAAAAAAGTAACATCGTTGAATTAAAATAGTATGAGATTACCAAAATATGTAAAAATACTTTGTGTAAATTACCTTTACTTTTCTTCACTCAGCATGGTGGTTAGGGACAGAAAAGAGTAGTGGTCTCTTAGGCACATAATGTTTATAAGTTCAGGATTTTGTGTACTCAGAATTGTTTTCTTTTTTTTTTTCCAGAATTGTTTTCTAAATGACATAATCTTGCTTAAAACATCACCCAGAAACCCATTTGCTCTGACAAGAGACTTTTTAATTAACAGTCACATCTGTGCTATTACACTATATTTTTGCAAAGCTAGCAACAACTTAAACCACATTATTAAATCATGAAAAAAATGCATAAATCTCAATGGACTTGTTTGGTGTTTCAAGAGCCAGAAATAGTGATCCCTATGCCTCTAGGGTCTTGCCTTGAATTACTTAAATGTTTTGTAATGATATTATTAAATATTTAACAGTCGAATATTTTGAGCTCCTTTCAAATATAAATGACATTAAAAATTAACCTGTTTAAACTATTAAAGGTTACCTGAATGAAATTGATTAGAAATATGTTTCAAATCTATTTAAAGTAGCAGTGGTGCTAGAGGATGCAATTTTCCAAGAGATCAATAAACCAATAGTTTAATATTAAAATTAAATATATATCAAACTTTGAAAATATAGGGGGCCTATAGGTCTGGGTCCGTTTAAAAACATTAAGATGAATTGTTCTTGCTATATTGTCCTCATCTAACTTCTGTATACAAAATCTTTATTTAAAAAAAAGACCGGCCTTATTATATATATAGCTTTATTAATACCATAAGATCAAATGCTAAATTCTCCTCACCTTCAGGGTTTTCATATTATTTCTTTCCCTTTTAATGTATTATTTTCTAATCATTTCCTGAAAAGTTGACTAGAAATTTTGCAACGTCTTTTTTACCTTTAAATTAGAATGCACATCCTAACTCAGGAATTCATATTTAATATTTGATAATAAAATATTACTGAAATAGGGGAAGTGTGAAATCTATATTTATTCAGTAAATTATTTTCTTTTAAAGTCTTTATCAAGTTAATAGCTATATTCTGCCCTTAAAAAGTATAGGATTTCAGAATCATAATGAGGTACATATTGAACATATTAATATTAGGTCTTATTAAGGAAAATATAATTGTACACAGTGGAAAAGCATTTAATATTATGTCAAATCACTTCATGGAAAATTGTTGAAGCTTTACTCAACTTTAAATCAAATGCAAATCCAAGAAGTAATTATAATTGATTTTATGGAAGAGTAAAGCAGAACTTTTAAAAATCTGTTTCTTAGAAAGTTGTGAATAACACAATTTAATTTGTCTTGATATCACTGGAGAGCAGGAAAAGCTGATTTAATTTGGTAATGATAAGACTTGTCCTCCTTTTAAATACAATATTTAAAATATCTCAGCTAACTCTAATGATTTACTGATTTATATAAAAAATTCAGTGCAGCATATAATAATATTGTTTTGTCACAGAAAGTAAAAAATAAAATAAAGAAATAAAAAGAAAGGGACCATGAACTGTGGTTCTGTAATTTAGAAAGAGGAATATGTGAATGTTTGATGTTTTTAATGAAAGGATAGTTGTAATTGGTATTATTTAATGCAGTCTATACAAATAAATTTATACCTATACCAAGGAGCATGAGTACATGAATTTAGAGTGTGACTTTTTCCTTTTTATCTTTGTGAAATACTTCTTTTAAATTACCTTTTCTATTTATGCATTCATTAAATAAACCTACACAATATTTTATTATGTCTAGACACATATTACACATTTTCATGGAGATTTATTATGCAACATCATGCCTCTCTTCTTGCAGAATTACAAATATTATATATACCATATAATTGAGATTTGGGTTGCTAAATGCATCTCATCTTTAAAATGAAACAGACTTTAGTAACCCAAGCCAGAAAAACAAAATAGGATTAGCTTTTGATTTAAGGAGAAAAAAAACAAAGCAAAACAAAAACAAGAAACAGAAAAACTACATCTTTTTCTGAGGCAGCAGAGAAATAAGAAAAGTTATTTCAGATGCTGTTAAGGTTGTAGGTAGTTAAGTACCCCTGGTGACTGGGGAAGTGTGAGAGTCTCAGAAAAACTGCTGTCAATAAACATTTTACAAAGCTGTCTAGGAAACTGGAAGAATGTAGAAAGATTATCGATATTGGAGTCCTTGAATCTTCATTGATGTCCATTGGTAGAGTTAGATGATTTGCCAAGATAGGGGTTAGAATCCTGGGTAAAAGAAATGGGAATGATTATGGTAGGATTAATTCAGAATTGGAAGATGAGGGATGATTTATCTCAGGGGAAAGAGAATTTTTTAAATCATCAAGAAAGTGATGGGAATGGTGAACTGTATTGTCTGCATTGGCCAAGAAAAAAAAAAGTCAAACAATAAACGGGTTGTTAAATTAGAAAAATTGTTATTTCAAAGACTTGCGTATAACAATAGAACTGATAAACACAAGTGGTGAAAGGAAGGGTTTGAGTGAAATAGTGTGATAAAAAGTAGAGAAGAGGACTATGACATTGAATAGTCAAGGACAATTTTAGGTACAGCTCTAGTAGTAAGTAGAGATGAAGGCTACTTGAGTTTACTTTAAAATATATTTCTCATGGAGATGAAGTCTATAAACCTCAGTTTCTTTAGATGACAAAAAAAAGATAAAGTGGCTTATTGAAGTATTGCTAAAATTAAGTAATAGCAAGTGATTGATATTGCACCGGGCACAGTGTTATATATTCCATCTATGGGTGAATTTTTAAAATTCATTCGTTAATTTTTTTCCTCTTTCTTCTTAAAGGGATGGTATGATTAGTGATCCCTTTAGTTTCATTTGTCAGATTTGTGTTTTTCAAATGAAATATTGTCTCTGTCTATAATCTACTTCCTCATGGATTTCTGTATGTCTTCCTGAATTAGTTTTGTCTATCCTTTCACAAATGCAATTCAGTATCAAACCTATCTCAGTCATCTTTCATGTGCAGTGCCTTGGCCACTAGCCAAGTCATAAAGTCTATCAGACTTTCTGAAAGCTGTTTTTTGGTCTCTGGGTATCCAGCCCACTGTGATTTGTTTAATGGTTTGACGTTGCTCAATACCTCTTCTCTAGGCATTGTAGATTGTCTCATTATATCAATCTCACATAGTTTCCTGAGTTTCTATCAAGCATACAAGAAAATTCTTCTTTCCATTATTCTGCAGATACTCTGCCTGCATTGTGAGCTATCTATCACCCAAAGAAAAGAGTAAATCTAAAGAGTTTCTCTTTATCTGCATCAATAATTTCACATCTAGCACTGACGTTTTTATTTTCATGTAGCTTGCTCAAGTGTTCCTTTTTCTCCTATTACATTTTTCATTAAAACGATTTCTGTTTCTTGGCATGGAGTCAAACTAGAAATAATTATTGACTGATTTCTCCATCATTAACTTTGAGAGTTTCTTGCTTGTTGCTCAGCCATTTGTTTGTAGATATATTAATTACAGAATCTATTTCACATACTTTTTTCTAGTATTTGTTTTAACATCTCCCGTGTCTTCTTGAAAAACCTAGAATCTATCAGCCAGATATATAACCCACCTTCTGTGAAATAAGACAGGATAGAAAATTCATGGTTACACTGTAACAGTCATTTGATCTATTCCTCTGTTTATCACTCCTACAATAGGTGATTCAATCTCAAACTCAATTCTCAGTTTTGTTCCAAAGTGGAGATTTTCAGGGCAGTATGAAGCTTTATTAACTCTTTCAGCTCACTGGGATTCCATTATAGTTTGTGCTTTAATGTATGAGAATTAAAGACTTGGTAATAGTGTGTATTTCTAGTAGCTCATCAATATTAATTGCATTTTCATTCACTCATTAGATTTATCTGGGGGTACTCACTGTTATAATTAAGTTGCTTTTAGGTGTACTAAAGGCAACTTAAGTGCCTTAGGTGTACTCTAAGGGTTTAAAAGCAATACTTTCTGAAGGTGCCAGGTTGGTGACCAGAGAGTAACCAAGACCCTGTGAAAATTGGACTATTATATTGACCTCCATTTCACTATTTTTTTTCTCATTAATCTTTATTATGTACCTATTATATACTACATTTAGTGCGAAGCAGTAAGGGTATATAAATATATGCTAGCTTTTTTAGCACTGTTAGTTGAATAGTAACAGACATATTAGATCTTCCTGCAGTGATTTCTTTGGCTCAACAGGCAGCCAATTAGCACTGTAAGACGTAGAACTATAACATCACAAACAAGCTATTTGCGTATTTCAGTACTAAATTAGTTTTCCTTTAATTCAATGAAAGTAATGCTAATGATAAAATCTGATGAGTGAACATGCATTCTCAAGCATTTTCTTTTATCTCCAATTCATTTTATTTTCCTTTATCACTTTTCTTCAACATTGAAAGGGACTCATTAAGGAAAATACAAAGATATTAATGTAAAGATTTAACTGATATAAAGCGTACTGTCCAAGGTACAGGTACATATCAAATAATTTTAGTTAAAATAATGGCACTTGGGAAGCATTTTAGAGTATGGTAATCTCGAAGCTTGATAAACTGGAAGAGCCATCTAGATGTAGTTACATACTATCTTCACTCAGCACACTTACAATAAAGAAAACGAAAGATATTTAATTTACCATTGTATTAAGAAATATTTTATGTTCAACAAAATTTTTACTTTAACATTGGGATTGCTTTTTAATTTATGTTTTTTAATAATTCCTTCTAATGACACAAAACCTTCGCTTCAGTTATATTCACTAAGGAATTTCATTCACTAAAAAGCATGTACTAAATCTGATTTGTTAAAAAAAATCCTGGAATGCCTGGGTGGCTCAGTGGTTGGGTGCCTGTCTGTGGCTCAGGGCGTGATCCTAGGTTCTGGGATCGAGTCCCGCATTGGGCTCCCTGTGAGGAGCCTGCATCTCCTCTGCCTGTGTCTCAACCTCTCTCTCTCGGTCTGTCTCTCATGAATAAATAAATAAATCTTTAAAAAAATCCTTTCCATATTCAGATAGATGAATCTAGTAGTTATGAAAGTATTTCCATAATTTAAATTCAGCCAATCAGTCATGGTACTATTTGGTGTAGTTTTGTTGGACTCTCTAGATAACTTAGGTAATTGGAGAATTACTGCAGATTCTCTGGCAAAGGTGTTTTTATGGGAATAGTGAAGAACTCAGAAGAGTTCTTCTCAATAAATAGTGCAGTGGAACTTGTGAGGTGCGATAGCAAATATGTGATGGCAAGATGAAGGAATTATTGACACAATAAAAGGAGGGAAGGAAAAAATGTGAAAACGTGACTCACTATTTCATATCAGGAGTTTTAAAAAATCATTTGACCAACATGCCAGCATTTTATCAACAACCTGTTAGCCTTGAAGTACATTTCTTATAAGTCAGTTTGATTTTCAAGCATTTTGCCTTACCGTGCCAGCCTTATACCTGGCCAAGAAGAGCTTAGAGCTTCTGATATGGGCCTGATTTCTATGAGGGACTCATTCTGGCTCTTCTCTGGCTATAGCCTTTTCTTCAGGCCCCTGGGGAGAGTGCTGAACCTAATGAACACCTATCTACATTATAGCTGCCTTAGAGATTCTCTTCTACCCGAAATGAGCCTCAGTTTGGTTCCATGGCCTATGCTAGCTTCCTTGCTAGTGTTGAGATATTTTTTTAAATTAACATTTGTTAAATGAGGCCCTTGGGTGAATACTGAGCCACAGTTTAACAAAGACCACAAGGGAAAGTGAAATAGAGAAGTTTATTACTCACAGTACTGGAGGAAGAACACAGCATGCCTTAAGTGACCACATGGGGAGGTCAGGGCAGGGTGTGGGCAGAAAGCAAGCAGCAGACTTGAGGTACATGTCTTTGTTAGGATTTGTGGGTAGAATGCTTTTGGAGTTCCCAGGCTAAGGCTGGATTGGTCAATTTAAACTAACCATGAGACATTTTGGTAAGCTCTAGGATGGTCTTATCTCGAGGGTGCATAAATGAAGGAGTTGAGAGGCTGAAGAGACTGTCCCTCAGCAGCAGCATAGGGAAAGTCCTAACAGAGACTTACCCTTGTTACTATGTAGGCTGTCATCAGTGGCATGCACTTGAGAAAGAGGCTGGTGTCAGTTCAAGGGGCCTGCGAGCCACTTAGTTTACAGACTAGATGCTGAGGCAGCAATAGAATAGTTTAGTTAAATCCTCAACAGCCAATCAGTCTTCTATAGCTCAGACCACCCATTTAGATCTACCTCTAATCTCAGAGGGTTGTTGAAAGGGAATTGTTGATTGTAGAGACTACAATATAGACTGAACTTGGATGAACAGCCTAGAGAGTATATGCATATGTGAATGGGAGGCTCATCCTGATGAAAGAAGGACCTAGAGGGTGGAAAGAGAAAAGGGATGGACTGTGAGCCTTCTTGATAACAATAAAGAGGTATTTATCAAAATGGGAGGATAGTAGATGTTTTGCTTAATAGTTTGGTAAATAACAAATATCTGGACATACGGTATGTGATTATTTTGTTCCTTTCCTGGGATTGCAAATGTTAAGAACTTACCCAATACAATTTTCATACAACCAGAAATGCCATAGAGTATAATTGCACTTCTATTTTACTTGCTACAAAAAATAATTCAGAAACATTGCTAAGTAAATTATTATACAAAATTTCCACAACGTATATTTTATATTTTTGAAAGAGCTTTTTAAATTTAATTAAATATATCTTTTAATCATATATCCCTCATGCTCAATTTAAAAAAACAAGTGAAAAGAATTCATTAAGATATGCCTAAATCTTTTCTTTATTCATATTCTGGAATTTTAAATCCAGTTATTGATTAATTGGTGTATCCACATCTGTGTTTTTCTGTACAGTATTTTCCTCTGTGATTTGAAGAGCTTCAGTAATGTAGGATTTCTGAAAATGTACTTTTTATTTTCTTTAAAAGTTCTTTTAGGCTACTGACATCTCTTTTATAACATTTGATATTGCCATATTCTTTGTATTATTGTCAACAAAAGAATTGCAGTCCAAGCTAGCATATGTAAAGGAAATAGAATTTTCATTATAAAATTCCTTTAACCAACTATGATTACAGAACATGTTCTAATTTAGGAAATATTAAAACACAAGTATGTGTATATGCATACGTGCACACATAAGTGATGAAAAAAGTTCATTCATTTATAATGTTCTTAACAACATTGAACCCAAAAAACCCCAACAAATGCTTTCCTTTAGCCAATCTCTATTATCTCAACTTTGAGTTTTAATATTTTTTCTCCTTTACCTTTACTTTTCTTCTGCCTCCTTCTCCTTCCTTATTTTCTTCACATATTATAAAGGTCATTAGGGACATTTATTTTATTATCATGCATGATACTTTCATACACCTGATTCATTACTGTTAGGTACTTGGAGATATTGTTGAAAATGCCAAGGTTCTCGTCATCAATAGGTGTTGAAAATGAAACCTATAGCTTATCCAGCTACATTTTATTGTACAGTAAATTGATATTTCACAAGGATACTATATATAGACAATTATATTAAACAAGTAAAATGATGTATTAAAAGTGTTTATATTTTAATTAGTAAAATTGCCCTAGGTAATTTATTTGATTATATGCCAATTATGGGTTTTATAGTATTGAAAGGAATCTTTCATCATTTTTCCACTGTTTTATGAGGTTAAACCACACTAGTCTTTTTAAATTCCTGTTAATCACCATGGCACTGCTCTGTTTTCCTGTTGCATGTATGAGTCCTTTCCCATGAAGTTTATTCCTTTAGAAATCCTCATTCCTTTGCTAGATCTCTTCTCTAAATATGATTCCTCTTTGGTAAGTTAATTAAAAATTAACATTTGAGTTTTGCATTTTTGTATCCAGTTATTATGAACAAAGATGATACATATATTCATGTGAAGGTTTCTGTGTGAATATGAGTTTTAATTTCTCTAGGATAAAAGCCCAGTAGTGCAATTGCTCTGTTTTAATTTTATGAGAAACTGACAAATTGTTTCCCAGAGATGTGGCAAGCAAAAATTGAGACCCCAAATTCCCACCCTATAAACTCTTCCACTTGAGTACCAGTAACAGCTGTGAATATGATGAGAAATATTCCTGTGATATGGTCAAAGGAATTTTGAAGACCTAATTAATGTCCCTAATCAGTTGACTTTAATATAATCAGTAGAGAGGTTATCCCTACGTGGATCAGACATAATTAAATGAGCCCATGTTAAAAGATACTCAAAGCAGAGACTGATCTCTTGGCCTGAGGAGCAAATGGGCATATTGCTGAGTGGGCCATGTCACAAAGACCCAGAAGTGGCCACTAGACATTGAGAATGCTCTCCAGCCAAGAGCTAACAACAACAACAACAACAAAAGAGGATATCAGTCACAAAACTACATATGAATGAATTTCTCAAACAACCTAAGGGAGATTGAAAGTGCTTCATTCCTTGATTCAGGGTCCACATTTAGGGAACACCTTAATTTCAACCTTTTCATACCCTGAGTAGAAGATCTATAAAATAAAATATGTGGCTGGATTTTATCCTCAGTTCTTGGGACATAACCTTTAAGCTCTTGGAATTTGCTAAGTGATAGGAGTGTCTATTATTCATCATGAGCCAATCAGATTGCACCAGATAATGTATGCTAGGAAGGTGACTTATGGTGGGACCCTAGGTAGCCAATGCTAAGGAAATGGCTCAAGATGGGGTTTGGTCAAGACAGAAAGACCATGTGGTCAAAGAGTTGAGGCTTTAGGGATTAAAGGGGGCTGGCTTTAACTTGAAACTTCTCCCTGAATAAAAGAAGAGTGAAACATAGAAGACACTGGCCTTTTAGTTGTGCTACCTGAGGGGCCAGTTTCTGTCTTGCTTCACATGGAGTGTTGATGGAATAGCCAAAAATAAGATACCTAGAGGCAGGTGAGAAAAAAATAACATGGTAAGCTGCTTGCTTGCGGAAGGTGAGATGGCTCTGTGAGATTGAGAGAAAACAGAATCTGAGGCTTCTCCCCCAAGAAAGAGATAAAGTGTTGAGTATGCCTGCTATGGCCCTGATCTATCAATGAGCTGTTGGAGGAAGTAGTTTGTTTCTTTTTACGTGGAATGCTGAAGGAACTGGCATAATTTAATGAGAGCAACTCAGAACAAAGAAAAGGCGCAGGTGGCTTACTGTACCCAGACTGGCTCAGCAACAGAGAGAGAAGGTACAGAGTTAGACACCTGGACAAGGAAGGAGGGATAGAAATAAAGCATGCATCCAACATACTGGCCTATTGTACAGCAGTCAGACACCAGATGGAACAAGAGATTATGGGCTCCTAAAAGGAAAAGAGGGATCCCTGGGTGGCGCAGCGGTTTGGCGCCTGCCTTTGGCCCGGGGCACGATCCTGGAGACCCGGGATCGAATCCCACGTCGGGCTCCCGGTGCATGGAGCCTGCTTCTCCCTCTGCCTGTGTCTCTGTCTCTCTCTCTCTCTCTCTGTGACTATCATAAATAAATAAAAATTAAAAAAAAATTTAAAAGGAAAAGAAACCAGTCAATCCTTTGTTCAGTAATTTATATAGAGAAGTCCAGAGAAGACACATATATACAGAAAAGGCTTGAGAGACTCCTAAAATCTCTCCCTGGATTGACAGGTGAAGATTTTCCTTGTCAAAGATGGTAGATAAGGACTTGGAGAGGTGGCTATTTTTTCATATGCACAGACAGCAACACAAAGATGTAAGGAACACAAAGGATCAGGAAGCCATGACACATCAAAGAAAAAAAATAGAAATCTCCAACAAGAGACCTTAAAAAATGAGATCTATAAATTGCCTGACCAAAAAACAAAACAAAACAAAACAATCACTTTAAATGAGCCTAGTGCATTAAAAGGAAACATAGCAACAGTAAATGAAATCCAGAAAATGATGCATGAACAAAATAGAAATATAAAAAAGGGGGAAAAAAGAGCCAAACAAAAATTCTGTACCTAAAGAATACTGAACTGACAAATTTAATAAACAGCTTCAACAGCAGACTCAATCAATCTTAGAAGGAAATAACAATCAGCAAAGTTGAAGAAAGATCATTTAAAATGATCAAGTTAGAGAAGCAAATACAAAAAAGAATGAAAGAGTGAAGAGAGTCTAAAGGACTTATGAGAAACCATCAAACAAATCAGTATATACACAGTAGGAGTCCCAGAAAGAGACAAGACAGAAAAAAAAAAAGGACGGAAAACTTATTTTAAAAAATAAAGGCACAACAAAGGATCTGTACTTGGAAAACTATAGAACACCCATGAAAGAAATTGAGGAACACAAAAAGAAACGGAAAGACATTCCATGCTCATGGATTGGAAGAACAAATATTGTTAAATGTTTATGCTCCCCAGAGCAATCTATACATTCAATGCAGTCCCTATCAAAATACCATCAATAATCCTAAAATTTGTATAGAACCAGAGAAGACTCTGAATAGCCAAATGAATATTGAAAAAGAAAACCAAAGCTTGTGGCATCACAATGTTTCACTTCAAGTTCTATTACAAAGCTATAATCACCAAGACAGTATGGTACTGGCACAAAAACAGACACAGATCAATGGAACAGGATAGGGCGCCCAGAAATGGACCCTCAACTTTGTGGTCAACTAATCTTTGACAAAGCAGGAATGAATATCCAAAGGAAAAAGACAGTCTCTTCAACAAATGGAGTTGGGAAAATTGAACACCCACATGCAAACTCATTTTATGATGTTGGCATTACCCTGATACCCAAACAAGACGAGAACACTGCAGGAAAAGAAACCTATAGGCTAATATGCCTGATGGACATGGGTACAGAATAGTCAACAAAATACTAGCAAATTGGATTCAACAGTGCATTAGAAGTATCAAACACTGTGACCAAGTGTGTTTTCTCTTTGGGATGACAGGATGGTTCAAAATATACAACTTCTAGTCCTTGGAAGTTTTTTGAGTAGACAATTATATCACCATGTTAATTTTTTTTTATTTTCCCAAACTGTAGATCTTTTTATTTCATTTTCTTGCCTTATTGCTCTGTCTAGGATTTTCTGTACTATACTCGATAGGATGCTGAGAGCAGACATTCCTGTCTTGTTTAAAGGAAAGTCCTGAGTGTTTAACCACTAAGTATAATGTTCAAGCTTTCTTATTCCTTACTGATTTTCTGTCTACTTTTTATGTGAGTTATTTGTAAAAAAAAAAAAAAAAATTACTATGATTTGCCTTGTTCTCTTTTCAGTTCTTTTTTATGTATTCTGAAGTTTTGTTATTAAGTTCATAAACATTTAGGATTGCTTATTTCTGGTGAATTGCTGATATCAATAAATAGTGATCATTTTATCCCTAATAATATTTTTTCTCTTAAATTTATAACATTTTATTTTCAATAGCTGCATCACTGACACTCTCTACTTTTTAAACGGGATGATTAACCTATTTGAGTTTGATTTGGCTACGATATGGTTAGATTTGTATCTATCATTTTGGGCTGTGTATGTGTGTATGTGGTTTCTTTGTACCTTTGTCTTAGTCTTTCTTTTTTAACTTTCTTTTGAATTAACTGAGTTTTTCATGACTGCCTGTTATTTGCTTTGTCCATTTATTAACTGTAATTCTTTGTGCGTGAGATAGATTACTTTAAATTTCCTAGTATACATTTCTACTTGTCATATTATGCTTTCAAATAATATTGTATCACTTAAAACTTATGTAAACTATAAAATGAATATTTCCATATATACTTTCCCATGCTACATGTAATATTTAAACATTTCTTTCTACATATGTCATAAGTGCCATAAAACATTCTTATTATTTGCTTATAAACAATTATTCTTGAAGGGAATTTAAATAGGAAATTATGTTTATTCACAGATTTTTAGTATTCTTCATACTGGGTTGTTATGTGTTAATATTTTATTCTAATAACTTCTATTAACATATTTCAGGGCAGATCTGTGGGTAATGAAGCCTTATAGTTTCTGTATATTTGAGTCTTTGCCTTTGTTTTGCCTCTGTTTTGCCTTTTTACTGGATATGAAATCTAGGTTGACAATTTTCTTCTTCAGTCCATTCAATTGTTGTTCTATTTTATTTTGTATTACCTTGTTTTAATCCTGTAATTGTTCTTCTATCCATAATGTGTCCTCTTTCTCTGATTACTTTTATGTCCTTCTCTGTGTCTCTGGCTTTGAAAAACTTCATGATCACGTGCCTTCATGTAACTTTCTTTGTATTTCTTGTATTTAGAGTTTGTTGAGCTTCTTGGATCTGTGGGTAAATGATTTTCATAAAACCTGGGGAAATTTTTGCTCCTATTTTTCCTATTCTTCTACCTTCAATCTGGCAACTCCCTTTGGATGTGCCCTGGGCACTGTCTCCAGGCAGTCAGCTGAGATGTTGATAGAGGTCTTATTTCTATCTCTCAGAAATCACTGTCCTACACTGACAGAAATTATCTACTTTTTTGAAAGCCATTAACTTATATATTGTGTTCAGTTTTTGAGGCATTTTAGGAGGATGGCTAAGATACTGTGGCCAGAAGGTTCTCTCATCTTTTTAAAATGATTTATTCTAGGAATGCCTGGGTGTCACCGTGGTTGAGCGTCTGCCTTCAGCTCAGGGTGTGATACTGGAATCCCAGGATCAAGTCCCCACATTGGGCTTCCTGAATGGAGCCTGCTTCTCCCTCTGCCCGTATCTCTGCCTCTCTCTCTTTCTGTCTCTCATGAGTAAATAAATAGAATCTTAAAAAAAATACTTTATTCTGAATGGTTCTCCTCAGGATTTCCATCTTACTTGTTTATTGATTCACTCATTCTTGTGAAGCATGATGCATTATTAGATGAATTTGAAGTACAAAAATAACCTCTGATACTTAAAGTCCTGACATGAAAATGCACACTCACTTTAAAAAGCTTTTGTTTTGTCTTCCAAACTTACAAATTGCAAAACATTCCAAGAATCCGTTTTTGTGCAGGGAATCTCATTTCATTTTACAGATTTAAAAAGTCAGATATGTAATGATATGAAATGTATAACTCCTGAACATTTCCTCTCATGAACTTTTCAGATTTATTTTATTTTATTTTATTTACTAAATATTTTATTTATTCAATTGAGGCAGAGAGATAGAGAGAGAGAGAGAGACCATGAGCAAGGGGAGAGGCAGAGGGACAGGCAGAGGGAGAAGCAGGCTCCCCAATGAGCTGGGAGCCCGAGGTGGGGCTTCATGCCAGGATCCAGAGATCATGACCCCAAGCTGAAGGCAGACACACTTAACCATCTGAGCCACCTAGGAGCCCCTGAACTTTTCAGATTTATATATGCAACTGTCTTCTTAACATTTTGGGTTGGATACAAAATACAGATTTTAAATTTCATTAAAAAGAAAGGGAAGAAAAGGAAAGCTAAGGAAAGAATTTAAGGGAGGGGAGGAGGAAAGAAAGAGAGAGGAAGGAAGGCAAGAAGGAAGGAAGAGAGGAAGGAAGGAAGGAAGGAAGGAAGGAAGGAAGGAAGGAAGGAAGGAAAGAAGAAAAGAACACAATTGTAGATTACATACTCTGTCTCTGCGTATCTGCTCTCCTATTAGCTTTTCTGTCTTGGTAAATCCCGAAACTGTATATGCAGCTGCTTGGGTGGAGGAGGTGTGGAAAAATCTTACAGTTCATTCTTCTCTTTCCTCCAACCTCAAACCATATCTACTCTAATTCCTAATATATCATGTATTTGACCAGTTTTTATTTCCTATCTCAGTAGGGTCTTTTCCTAGACTATTTCAAGGATTTTGACATTGGTTTACTTCAGTTTGCCTACTTCTTTACTTTTTGAAACTTGCATTTTCTCTCCTGAACACTCCCTAAACTTTACTTTCTGAACTTAAATTCCTCACCAACAACCAGAACATGCCTCCCCATTTCTCATCAATCTTCCTCACATTTGCTTATTCCTAATCATGAATCATAATATGACTTTTGCTAACAAAACTTACTTGAATCCATTCTTCCTTTGACTTATCTCATTTCTGGACAACTGAATTTGTTGATTTCTTCAGTTTAATCCTTTTCTGAACTCAGAGCTTTTTTTTCTTTCTTTTCTTTTCTTTTCTTTTCTTTTCTTTCTTTTCTTTCTTTCTTTCTTTCTTTCTTTCTTTCTTTCTTTCTTTCTTTCTTTCTTTCTTTCTTCTTTCTTTCTTTCTTTCTTTCTCTTTCATCTGCCTGGAACTCCCTTTCCATAAATCTCATACAGATGTTTAATTTAGGTATTATCTTCTCATTATTAACAGCATCAGAACTGGTGAATTCATACTGATCTCACTTTGATTATATAACATTCCATTTTTGTGGGAAGAGAAAGAGCATAATTTTGGAAATAGTTATTTGAGATAAGAAGGCCAAAGATATAAATTATTCTTGGATATCCATTTATCTTCTGTCTTCATCATAGTAACATCTACAAATGCTTTAATCAGAAAAATTACTCTACTAGTAAAAGTAATTATAATAAAATGCAATCATTGGAAGCAATTTCAGTAAATATAATGAGTGAAATCCTTAATTATACATTTGAAAGAGAATAAAAAGTTTTTGGGTTTTACAAACGTGAAAAGTAACAGCATAAATTAATCTATTTTGAAAAAAAATAAGTTAATCTATTTTGAATAATAAAAGTCAATCAAACTGCTTAATAAGAAGATAAAAATCATTAATAAATTTCTCTATTATGGCTTCTCTATAATACTTTGTCTTTAAATAGGCACTATAAAATAATTTTTAATTTTTTTTAAAGATTTTAATTATTTATTTGACAGAGCACACATAATCAGGAGAAGTGGCAGACAGAGGCAGAGAGAGAGGCAGGCTTCCTGTTGAGCAGGGAACCCAATATGGGGCTTGATCCCAGGACTCCGGGATCATGACCTGAGCTGAAGGCAGATGCTTAACCCACTGAGCCACTAAGGTGTCCCTAAATTTTATTATGAAAAAATTAGATGAAAGAAGACTAATATGATTCCTTATGTGAGCATCACATAGCTTCAATGATTATCAACTGAAGTCTAACATTATATTATTTATATCTTAACTGCTTCTATAAACCATACTTTTACATATGTAAAAGCTTAAATATGTATCTTTAAAAAAGAATTTCTTTAAAAAAAATAATGTCATAATCATATGCAAATTTTAAAACCGTATCCTTTAAAAATCATTGTTCTTATGTTCCCATTGTCTTAAAAATTCCATTACTTTCATTTTGTTTGAACCAAAATTATTGTAATTTATATATACATGCACATGTTCACACTACACTCATTTATCTTCAAGTTTTGTCTCTGTTTTGTTTTGTAATTTATTTGTTGACAAAATCTTTTTCCCATAGGATCATATGCAGTCTGTATGTTATTGATTACACCTTCATACTATTTTGGGGACATTTCTCTGACATCTGTGTTTCTGTGTTTTTAAAATGAGTAGCTAGATCTATAGGTTTCAACAGAATCAGGTCTAACATTTGGGCAGGACTATTTAAGTAGTATTATAAGTAGCATTTAAGCATATTATGTTCTTTCATCAGATACTAGATGGTGTATGACTGTCTCCTTTTGTGATGTTATCAGTTGCGCTAATTGATATCTATATTTCCTTTTCCATGATAGGTTTATTAAAGGGAATTTAATTTTTCTTAAAAATGTGAATCATAGTTCCATGATAATCATAGTACTTTTGGCAAAGTTTATTCATTAGAGTCAGTACATTTAAAGGTACGTTTAAACTTAGCTCTGATAGAATTATCATGAATTTTGAATGGAAATAATATTTATATCCTGTTTCAACAACTGATTACAATAAATGCATTTCTTTAAACATGTTTTATATAAAGATGTATCATAAAATAAGGATGATTTACAGTACTCAGATGAGGCAGTATTTTAAAACTATCAGTGGGATATCTTTCACATGTTAGAATTTAATATTTGATTTAAATAAATTTTTAAAATATTTGGCCATAGCATATATAGAAAATACACTCAAATAATTTTGGAATTTGTTTATAAAGCCCAAATCTAATAAGATGCAGTTAGTGTTATGGAAAATGTTGTTTCTCTTAAAGTTGAAGAAATTCTTTGCAATGAACTAGACCTAACTTTTTAATGCTCTAAGCAGTGACTTTCCAAGTTATCATTTCAATGAGTGGCTGCACTAATAGGAGAGTGCATATTTCTAAGCATGATACTAAGCAAAATTGTGACGTAAAATATAACTGCCACACTTTTTTAAAGTATTGTTGATAATCCCATTTTTTATGCAAAAGTAGCTCTTTTCATTTACTTCTATCATAAGGCCTTTCTTTTATTTCTCTAAACACACTATTCTACACCAATATGTATTATGTCACCACTGAAGTTTTCTTTCTTTTTTTGTACTTTTTTTCTAGAGTGTCCTGTCACACTAATAATACACACACGACTCAGCATGTTCAGATTTATATTCTGTAATAGCTAGTGTGTATGTTCTGATCTAAACAAAGTAATCTTTGGTATTTTTGACTTTATACTTTATCTTCCCATTTATTTTTTTAAAAAATTTTAAAAAGATTTTATTTATTCATGAGAGACAGAGAGAGAGAGAGAGAGAGAGAGGAGCAGAGATAACAGGCAAAGGGAGAAACAGGTTCCACACAGGAAGTCTGATGCAGGACTCGATCCTGGACTCCAGGATGGTGCCCTAGGCTGTAGGCAGGCGCTAAACCGCCAAGCCACCCAGGGATCCCTATCTTTCCATTTAAATTTAAAAACTATTAGGCAATTTTCTATGAAAGTGACATATTTATTATACATCATGAAATAATGCATATAATTAATTTGTCTTTAAATGGAAATCTTTAGGATGAATTTCTTAATTATATAATCTCATTTTAGCTTTACTTTTATGTTTAGCAGATATTAAGGTTTCATATAAACAGTAATGCCGTGGAACAATCAGCAGAAGTGTTTTAAACTGTGTAATCTACCAGTTGGTGACACTAATTTAATAGCAATCATTGAGGCTGGCTTATATAAGGGACTATTATAGTTAGCTTTATGGGAAATAAATTATACCATGTACTACCAGGTTAATAATGGATGATATGCTAAACTATTTGACTTGTCTCTCTTAATAAGTATACTTGGTTTTGCAAATAGAAAAAGCTTCTAAGTCATCTATCCTATCAAATCTCCCTACATCTTGAGTAGCTAGCTACCTGCTATGTGTTATAACTTTTTGTACATTTTCATGTTCCATTTTAAATTCCAGTGTAGTTAACATTTTTCATTATTGTTGATATCAGGAATATTATTTATTGTGGAAATGAAATCCTTTTCATATTTGTAGCAAATGTTTATACTCATTATACAACTTCTTGTTTTCTGGTATGTTTTAAAATCTGTACATTTTTATTTAGTAAAAGGTACTTGTCTTCTATTTTTGTATGTTTTCTGTTTTGCTAAACATTTTCCAACATTAAAAAATAATTTCCATAGTTTTTGTAATTTTATTTGAACTATCAAGCTTATTCCAAGTCTGTATTCAAATGAAGGCTTTTTCTGGCAAGCCAAGAAATAAAGACCCCAGAAAAAATTTTGTAAAATTACCTTTTTCATTTTCTCCTTCTATTTGGCGTTACTTTCCTATGGCTATTTCTTTTTCAGTTACATTCCACATGTGGGCAAAGAAAGTTTGGAAGATCCAAGATTGCATAACCCTTCTTCTAACTAGTGATCCTAGAGGAATAAAGACCCTCTCTTTCCCATAAAATATGTATCAAATCTCAGTAAAAACCCTAATTTGCTTGATTTGGTTCACAAAAGGAAGAGAGGACCTCTCAGTCACCCTAGAAAATCATCACTCTGAGGCAAGTAGTGGGTGTGGGAAATCTGACAGGCAGTCCCAGGTGGACCATATGCACTGAGAGAGAGAGAGAGATGGGCACAGAATATGCACATACTTAGAAATGTTTCTGAGAGCTGACATTTTGTTTGACTAACCCTGAAATTCATACTATTGTTTCATCATATAAAGGAATAAAGACCCCCGACCAAATATAAACAAATTATATCAAGATATTTTCAGATGAGATCCTTAAGTGTTTCGAGTGGTTCTACAGGGAAGAGTGCATCAGTTAGCATGTAGTGTTCTATGACTGAAAAATCACATTTTCCTCCCACTATCTCATTTATTTCTTATCGTTTCCATTCTGTACTGAAATGCCCATCTCTTTATATACATGTTCACCTTTTTCACTGGAGTGTTTATTTTTAAAGTTTTTGTCTTTGATAATTCCAACAACTGGGACCTATCTAAGACTAGTTTTGTTTATTACTTTCTCTACTGATGGTACATCCATTTCTTGTTTCTTTGTGCATTTTGTAAGTTTTGGTTGAAGTTGGATATTTTCTGTAAGCTTAAAACACTTAGGAAAATCGTATCAATGCATGCAGACACATTTCTTTTTTCTGCCAGGTTTTTACTGTGGGTTGTTGAGTCAGTCTATTTCAGAATTGATCTGGGTTTGGTCCTGTTGTTGCTATGGTTATTTGCACCTTACCACAGGCTTCAAATTCCTCTAATGTTACCTTGTTTTTAGTGTGGGAGTTGGATTGCTTAAGAATTTCAGGGATGTTGCTCTACCCTCAGTTTTAGGTCTTCCCTTTGTGACTACTCCTCGAGAAGATTATTACTCATGCTTCTAAATTTCCTCAGTGGTAAATTGTGTTGTCATTTAGTACTTGCTAGCCTAAGGTTTGGGGTGGAGACGGGCCTACAGTAAATTTCCTATTGTCTTGATTTAGCCTCAGACTCAGGCAGACCTTGTATCCCTGAGTCATGAAGGTGAGGTTTTCTCAATGGTCCTCTCTGTGCTCCACTTGTAGGGTGACTTGAATGGACTGAAGCTAGATTTCCTCATTCACCGTCCTAGGAGTAGCGGGAGTACGTTTCTGATCCCTTCTCTCGGCTACAGTGGACCTTAGCCTGAGTTCCAAAGGCAACAGTGTTTGCGATTCTTCTCCCAGTATCTTGAGGCTTTGCCTCATGGGAAGAAAGTAAAGAGGATCCTTCTGAGGTGTGTCTTTCCCACAGCATGTGCTGCTCCCTTCCTCTAGGTTTATACAACAAGAGATTCTTGTTCTGGCCCTTCATCCTGATTCCAGTCTTCCTCGTGCATAGCTGTCTTAGTCATTCCATGCCGCTATAATTAATCATCATAGCCTGGGGGCTTAAATAACAAACATTTTTCATAGTTGGAGAGGTAGAAAAGTCCAAGATCAGGATGCTGGCATATCTTGTGTCCTATAATGGCCTACTTCCTGATTTGCATCTGGTCTTCTTCTCTTTGTACCTTTACAAAGAGAGAGAGTGAGAGAGTGTGTGAAAGAGAGTGAGAAAATGAGTGAGAGAGCTCTCTCATGTCTCTGCTTTTAAGGGCACTAATCTCACTCATGAAGGCTCTACCCTTTGGACCTAATGTACCCCCAAAGGCCCTGCCCCCTAACAGTATCACATTAGGGTTAGAACTTCACCATATAAGTTTAGGGGTGACATAAACATGCAGTCCATAACTACCCAATTAGGTTCATGGACAATAGCTTGGGAGTGAATGTGGATCTTGGATCTGAGGTTCTCAGGGTTTTATGTATCCTCATAATGGCCCACATTTGTCTTTAATAATTTTTTGAAAATATAACCTGCATTATTTGTAGCAGTTTGTATATCACATGGCATCTTCTGGATGTATGCAAATGCTTGTGATTGGTAACTCCTTGGAGTTGACTGTCTTCCCTTAGATTTCAGATTTTGCCTTGTCCTTATTTTTTTTTTCTGAGAAGTTCAAGAAGAGTTTTGCTTTTTTAAAAGTTATCTCGTATTTTTTGTTGAATGGGTGGGATTAGCATACTTTCTAGTTTTGTTTTGTTTTGTTTTATTTCCATCTATGGCGAACCCAGAATTTACCTGCTATTTTAATTTATTATTATGAATCATTTTAATTTACAACGTTTGGGTTGCTTATTCATATTTTCCTCAAAATATTTATTGAACAGATAATTTTATAAAGTCTATGCTAGTTTTAGACAGCATACAAAAATAAATATAATCATTGTTGGGATAATGGGAAACTATTGCTCACTCTTAATGTTTTCTTTTTTTTTTCACATGGAGGACATACCATTAGAATATCTTTGATATCTCCATTCTTTCCTCCTTTATTTATGGGAAGATGAGTGGTATTTTGTCAGTGACTTTGAGAGTAGACCTGGGAATGTGTAGCTCAGTCCACTATTTTTCTCTAATTTTACAAGTCAGATTACTGGGAGCCCACATTTTGTTCTTCAGGACAGATTTTTTTTTCAAGCTGACTATACATGGTAATATCTGAAATAATTCCAAAGCTACCTATCATTGGGTGAGTAAGTTTTCTATGGGATTCGGCATTAGAATCTGTCACTGCCTTTCAACTGTATCACCTTCATTCATAAAATAAAGCAATAATATTAACAATAATAAAAATTCTATTTTATATTCTGTATGCCTTATTATTCTTTGCCTATCTCAAGTAGATTTCTAATAAAGATAGATAGAAAAAGATATTACTTTCAAGTCCCTTCAAATAATAAGCAGCAGCATTATGACAGCCATTAATATTTTTTGATTGATGTGTTAATTTGCTAAGACCTCAATGCAATATCTAAAATAGTCCTCACAATTGTTATGAGGTTGATAGGAATATTTTTTCTTACGGTATATTATGGCCACTTATCTTAGTATCATCATGACTCATAATGATAACCTTTTAAAAATTCCTACCTCATAGAATTTTTAGCCGATCATTTCTATTTATTCCGTTCTGCTCCATTGCAGCTGTTTTCAACATGTGTACTTATTCCTTGCTGTATAACCAGTTATCAACACCTTAGTGGCTTAAAATAAACAATAATTAACTCATAGTTTCTGTGGATTGAAAATCTGGGTGAACCTTGACAAGAGGCCTCTTGCTCAGGCTCTGTCACAGGCTATCACTTAGTTGTCACCTGGGACTCCAGCCTCCTCAAAATGTGCCTGGGGAAGGATCTGCATCAAGCTCACTGACATGGTTATTGGCAGGTCTCAAGTTGTTCTTGACTTTTGGCCTGAGATAACAGTTGATTGCCTCATGGACAAGGTAGCTCACAACATTTTGAGAGAGAAAGGGAAAGGGAGAAAGAGAAGTGGGGTGTGGGAAGAGGAGGAGGGTGCTAATATAAGTGGCATATCATCTCTGTTGCCATATTCTATGCATTAAAAGCAAGTGACTAGGCTAAGCCCACACTCAAGGGGAAAAGCTTATAGAAGTGCACGGGAGCTAGGAAGTGGGACACATGAAGTGGCGACACTTAGTGTTAACAACCATGATTATACATAAGACCTTATTTTGTATTTTCACCACCCCACCTCTGACATTTTAAACCTAATGCATCAGTCTTTGATTTCAAGCGCTTATCCTTTCCACTGTCTCACACATTGTCAGCCAATTCAACAGTGCTATTCAGACTTCTAGGGCTTTCACTCTTCTTTCTTCAACTCTCTGTATCTCTGTATTCTCTTCTTTTCTAAGCTCTAAAACTTTTATGGAATGTACTCATTATATTACTGACACTGTAGTCAAGAGCTGAAAATCTTGTTTTCTTTTACATTGCTCTTTGTAATAGAGTTTCTGAAGTTATTATAGGCAAGGAAAAGTGTACAAATAGAATACCATTTCATTATTGTATATGTGACCAATTTATGGATGCATAGCTTTGGGTGAACACTGTTGAACTGTTCATCTTGAACCATTATAGGGTCCAGAAAGCACAACTCCCTATTAAGCTTCAGGGACAGCTGGGTGGCTCAGCAGTTGAGCATCTGCCTTTTGGCTCATTTTGTGATCCCCGGGTTCTGGGATCCCTGCAAGTAGTCTGCTTCTCCCTCTGCCTATGTCTCTGCCTCTCTCTCTCAGTGTCTCTCATGAATAAATAAATAAAATCTTTAAAAAAAAAAACTAAAGCTCCAAAGAAATCATAGATTTTTAACCATTAGCCTTTACTATACTAGTGGTTATTGTGGAATAAAGGATCTGATGGGTTTTACCACTCTGATTATCATATTCTCAATTGCAAAGATTCTTTTAAAAAAAGTCAAGGGAGTAATACTAACAAAATCCATAGTAAGTTTTTTTTTAATACCAACATAAAATTTTAAAAATATATTTTCTAATGCTTTTAACCTCACCTTCTTTCCTTCTCAAAACCAGATGACAACCTTGCTTCCTATGAGGGAAGTCTTTAGGCTCATCCACCAGTTTATCTTACTGTGTATCCATCCCTGTTTCTTCATTTTGCCTTCTCCAAAGAGATCAATTTCTGCCTATGCAAAGTAAAATCCTGTCTCTATATGGTAAAGACTGACCCTTTATGTCTTTCTAGCAAAGTAAGTACATCACATTTCTAGTTCACTGTGTATCTTTTCCTTTACAATCAGTTTCTCTCCCTGAGCATATAAATTTGTTTAAGTTTTTAAGACCTTAAAAAAAAATTCTGCTATGATTCCACAACTCTTTATAGCAAGCTTTAAAAAGGAAACCTTTGCTCCCAAACTACCTTTTTATTACCCATTCACTACTTAACCCACTTAAATCAGACCCCTGTACTCAACTTCCCAGTGAAACTTTTCTCACTAAGGTTATCAATGACATTTACTACTAAGTACGTTGAGCACTCTTTAGGCCTTATCTTAATTAAACTCTTCTGTGGGTATTTGACATTCTTAATCATTCTTTTTTTTCCTTTGAAATTCCTCATGGACTTTACTAAGATCTTTATGTGGCTCAAGCAGGCATCAGTTTATACCTGCCTTCAAAATTGCTCAAGGTAAAATGAATTCAGCCAAGCTCTATAAAACGGAACTTTGTGAGAGCTCATTCTTAAGTCAACTGTGCAGCAAAGTAGATTCAAAACCATTATCTGAGGTTAATTTTGACTGGCTTGCCTGGAGACACTCTTAAGGCTTCTCTCCTCATATACATTGGATGTTCTTCAGTTCCAGATGCTTTTATTTTTAGACTGTTCAGCTTTCGTGGAAGATTATTAATCTCCGAATACATTGCTCAATGAATACCTTATAATAGTTTTCAAGCAATCATTTACTGGGGAATATAATCTTGTGTTTAACTTCTGTGACCTTTTAAAAAATAATCTCAATCTAGAGAAATGATATTGAGGGAGGAATAGTGGTTAAATATATGCAAAATACCCCCTCTTTTAGAAAAGCCTGTGTACTACCACACTAATCTTTCCCTAACAAGAGAGATGACATATATATATATATATATATATATATATATATATATATTGTATTTTGTTGATTCCATATAAATTGCTGTATGTGGAAGACACAACATGACATGCCATTAAGAACTTGTGTTTTGGAATAAGACAACTCAGGGTTTGAATCAGTTCAGTGAAGTCTGAATTAGGTAATCATGTAAAGTATTATTTCCACTCACTAAACCTAAAGAAAATCATAATAATATTCACCTTAAGTGTAAGTTTGCAGTCAATTTCAGAAAAAAGTCATGCCAGCAGTATTCAGTATACTATTTCATCTTGCTTGCACTAATAGTACTTTTAATATTACCACTAATATTGAAGTTCTCAGAAATCGGAAGCTTCTTTCATACATGTGCACATAGGAGTTTATCATGAGACTATAGGACCTAGTCTCTGTTTATCAGCCAGCAAACTATGTGTAATGCCTTTTCTATGTCTTGGGAATCCTCTTTTTTTTCTATATGATCACCATGGTTTATAAGTTGTATATGGTTTATTTTAATAGTATTCACGTGTATTTCCTAAAACGTGTGTGAGGAGTATATGTGTAAGCACCTCTTTTCCTCATTCACTCAAGATATAAACTTTTGGGGGTTAGAAACTTTTTTGTTCTTGTGTTTTGGTTAGATTTTTAGATTTTTAGGGTCATTAGTTTATACAATAAGTGATCATTAGGAAACATTTCAAAAACAATTACCTATTGTATGAATACATAAACAAATGATGAAATGCAGTATATTATGACTATTTGGAGTTTTATATCTGTTCAAGATTGTAGCAATAATTTTAATAAATCTATGTAAAATATAAAATTTGTAGATGACACTTGCAGGAAAGCGCAACAAAGATATCTGGTAAAAATTGTATGTAAAATTTTTACCTTTTGGGCACCTAAGGTAGCTCAGTCAGTTAAGCATCCAACTCTTGATTTTGGCTCAGTTATGGTTCAAAATTTCTCTGTGCAAATACACAATGAAGAAAATAGAGCTTAATAGCAACAGAAGTAAAAATAACTTTGGGATTTTTAAGCTTAAATGGGTTTTATAGGATTTATACTTCCAGGAACATGCAATAGACATATTTTTCTTCTTCTTTCATTTTAATGCAACTAAAAATCCATCAAATTATATTTAAAACAATTAGAAGATGACTCTGAAAGTTGAGGGAAAGAAGACAAATCAGGTAGGGATCTGGGGATACAAGGAACTTCATTGTAGTGAAACTCCTGTCTTTATTTATTTGTTTAACCTCATATATCACATGCATATTTAGAACTGAAGAAACTAGAACTAGAAATACCAAGGAGCAGACAAAAGAAATGTCCCAACAAAAGTCTTTTCTCTCTAGCCAAAGGATCAGGAAAGAGTAGCCTAACATTACAGAAAACTTGTAGACAAAAACTGTGTTTTCCAAACCAACACCCCCAAAAATTGTTGCCACCCACCCACATCCCTGCCAGGACAGGCCCAGTGGAAAGCCTAAAATTTTGTATTCCCTAGGCTGAAATGATATTATCAGGTTCCTAATTGACATTTATAGAAAAGTCTACCAAACACCCACAGAATTCATAGTCTCTTCAAGTGCTCGTGAAACACATACCAAGATAGACCAGAATCTAGTCCTTAAGAAAAAATCTCAACAAATTTAAAAGAATTTAATTTTTTTAAAAGCATGTTCTCTGACCTCAATGACATAAAACAGAAAGACAATGAGAAAATTCCCCAGACACTAGGAAACAAAACAGCACACTTCTAAATAATCTATGGGTCAAAGAGGAGCTCTCAAGCAAACACACACACACACACACACACACACACACACATACACACACACGTGTTGAAGTGAATGAAAAGGAATCCAAGAAACCATAACGTATTAAAATATACGGGAACATTTGTAGCAAAAAATTGCATATATAAGAACAGTAGAAATGTCACAGATAAACATTCTAAGCGTCCATCTTGTATCAGTCACCTTGGGCTACCAAACAGAAGACTATATAGGCTGGGTGGCTTAAGCAACTGAAATTTCTTTTCTCACAGTTCTTGAGACTGGATGCCCAAGATCAAGGTGCCAACAGGATAATGTCTGGAAAGAACTCTCTCCTTTGACATAGATGGTTGCCTTTTCACTGTGTCCTCACATGGTGGAGACAGAGAACAAATTCTCTGATGTCTCTTCATCTAAGGACATGGATTCTATTGGATCAAGGCCTCACCTTTTTGACCTCATGTAACCTTCTTCAATTTCTCATCTCCAAATACAGTCACATGAATTTGGGGATCAGGAGGATAAACACTCTATAACATGCATCATGAAATGAAGCAAAGTGAAGTCAAAGCAAACAGAAGGAAGGTTATAAAGATATAAGTAGAAATAAATGAAATTTTAAAGAGAAAAAGCAATAAAGTCCATGATATAAAGACCTGACCCATTGTAAAGATCAACGTATCAGATAAATTTCTTGACAAATAAGAGATAAAACACGAATTATATTTGAACAGGAACATCACTATAGACCCTGAAGATTTATTAAAAGGATTAAGAGAATACTGTAAAAAAAAAACCCTGCACATATATATCCCTTGAAAATCACAAGCTACTACAATTAAGTATAAGTCCGATAATTTGAATCATCCTATAACTATTCAGGAAATTGAATTTCTTTAAAAACAACTGAAAAAGAAAACTCTATGTTCAAATGATTTTCTTGGATAATTCTCCACAATATCTAAAGAATGGATTCTACACAGTTTCTTATAGGAAACAGAAGAGGAAGAAATTCTCCCAATTTTTGTTTCTTTTTTGGTTAAATTAGAATTTTGCTGATACCAAAGCAATAAGAGGACTGCCCAAAAAGAAAAGAAAAGAAAAGAAAAAAGGAAATAGATACAGAGAAAAAAGACTAGCGTCTGTCATGTATATAGAAGCAAAATTTGTAACAAAATATTACCAAAAAATATTTAGCAATATATAATAACTTTTGCAGAATGCCCAAATTGAATTTGAATTCATTCAAAATGATCCATGACAGTAAGAGATTAAAGAAGATAAAGTCCACGTTCATATTAACTGAAACAGAGAAATTGACAAAATTCAACACACATTCATTATAAAAACTGTCAGAAAAAGAGGAATAAGGGACCATTTTGAAAATTTCATAAATAAGTTCTACAAAAGGCCTTCCACTAACATTGTTCTTAAAGTTGAACTAACAATGCTTTCTCTCTAAGATCTGTAATGAGGCAAAGACATTTACTGTCATCATCATTAAGCAATAGAGAACTAGAAGTTCTAGTTAATACAATAGGACAAGGAAAGGAAATAAAAACATACAGACCAGAAGGGAAATCATTAAAAGTGTCTCCTTTTACAGGTGACATGATCATCTCTGCTTAAATCCCTAAAAGTCTATAATTTTTAATAATCATTTTTAAATTATTGAGATAATCTACATAACATTGTATGAGCTTCCAGTGTACAACAGAATGATATGTTTATATTGTGAAATGCTCACCACAGTGAGTAAATAACATTCATCACCATATGTAGTTACAGTTTTTTTTTCTTGTGACAATAACTTTTAAGATTTACTTCCTTACCAACTTTCAGATAAATTTTTAAATAATCATAAAAGAAATCAAGGCATGTCTAAGTAATTGAAGAATCAGAGACATGTCTTGCTCATGGTATGAAAGCTTCAACATAGTAAAGTTGTCTGCTTTGCCCAAATTGAAGAGGTTTAGGGTACTTCCTATCCAAATCCCAGCAAGATTCATTCATTCATTCATTATTTTATTTTATGTATTTATTTATTTTATTTTTTAGGTATATGGGGTGGAACAGGGAAGAGAGAGAGAGATTCTTAATTTCTAAGACCAGCCCAGAGCCCAACAAAGGGCTCAGTCTCACAACCTGGAGATCAGAATCAAGAGTCAGACACTTAGCAAACTGAGCCACCTAGGCACATTGCAAGAATCTTTATTATAAATATAGTTATTTATAAAATTTATATGGAAAGACAAAAGAAATAGAATAAGGAAAGGAAAAAAAGGAGGGGCATTATACTATCCAATTTTAGAACTTCCTGTTTCGCTACAGTAACCAAGACTGTATGATGTTGACACACACAGAGATAGACACAGAGATCAGTGGAATTGAATAAAGAATTCACAAACAGACCATACAGATATTTTTCAACTGATTTAAAACTTGAAGTGACAGATGCAATTTAAGGGAAGAACAAGAGCTTTTGCAAGAAATGGTACAGAAGCAATTGGACATAGATTGCCAAAAAAAAAAAAATCTTCAGGATCTAAGGCTAAGCAAAAGTTAGTTCATTTGATACAAAAAGCATGACAAATAAAAAAGAAAACTGGATCAATTGGCTTCATCAAAATTAAAAATTTGCTCTATAAATATCATATAAGAGGACAAAAATTCTAGGTACAGGCTAAGAGAAAATAATTATAATTCATTAGAGATGGTAAATAAGTATGTTTAAGATGTTCAACATCAGTAGCCTTTAGGAAGTTTATTATTAAAACTAAAAAAAGAAGAGTACCTGGGTGGTTCAGTTGGTTGAGCCTCCAACTCTTGGCTTCAGTTCAAATCACAGCATCAGGATTGTAAGATAGAGTCCCTCATAGGTATCCACACTTAGCACAGAGTCTGCTTGAGAGATTCTCCTCCTCTGCCCCTCACCTGCTGTGTGCTCTCTCTCTCTCTCTCTGAAATAAATAAATAAATCTTAAAAAAAATAAAATGGTACCACACATGTATCAATATCACTAAAATAATAAACAGTGACACCAGTAAACAATAGTAAGGATCTGGAGTAACTTTAACTCACGGTGATGGCGAGAATGTAAAATAGTACAGCCATCTTGCAAACCTTTGGCAGTTTTTTTTTTAATTTTATTTATTTATTCATGAGAGACACACAGAGAGAGGCAGAGACAAAGGCAGAAGGAGAAGCAAAGGGCTCCTACAGGGAGCTCAATGTGGGATTCAATCCCAGGACCCTGGGATCACACCCTGAGCCAAAGGCAGATGCTCAGCCACTGAGCCACCCAGGTGCACCCCTTTGACAGGTTCTTAAAAAAGTAAACATGCAAGTATTCCATGTACCAGCACTTAGATTCCTGATCATTTATATTAGAGAAATGACAACATGTTGATACAAAGCCTAAACCTGAATGCTTATGCTTGCTTTTTTTTAAGAATCAAAAACTGGATTCAAATGTCCTCCAACAAAAAACAGTTAAGTAGACTGCAGTTCCTTCATACTATGGAGTACAACTGAACAATTACAAAAAACAACAAACAAACAAAATAAACAAACAGAAAACTACTGATACATGCAACAACCTGTATATTTCTACCGAGAGGGAAATAAACCTCAAAAGGTAGCATACTGTATTGATCCCGTATATATAACATTCTTGTAATTATAATATAATAGATAATAAAAAGAGATTAGTGGTTGCCAGGTGTTTGAGAGGGTGTGAATTTGAGAAGGAAGTTGGTATGTTTATATGAAGAAAAAATGAGGGATCCTTGCGGTGAACTACATTTTTGTTTCTTGATGGGATCAGTGTCAGTATTCTGGTTGTGATATTGTACTATAGTTTTGCAATCCATTCTGTCTTTGGAAGGAACTTAATAATGGATCTATAAGAACTCTCTGTATTATTTTTGCAACTGCATGTGAATCTTAAATTATCACAAAATAAGAAGCTTAGCTAAAAAAGAAAAAAATACAGAGGCATGTGTCTTACAAAATTTCAGCATGATCTATAACACCCTTAGTATTTAAGGAAAAAAAGATATGTTTTTGGCATTTAACATGCATAGTCCAAAATCAAGCCAGGATGACTGGATTTAATTCTTCATAAACACCTTGAGTGTTTTAGACTAATTGGGGTTTATTTATAAATGAAAAACAGGAATGAGGAATAATTGAAAACTGTATGATATGCTGAATTAGCAACTATATTCAAATATTTGAAAATTTATACAGTCATATTTTCTTTTTTCTTTAAATGAATACTGAGAGTAATGACAGAAGTATCAGTGACACAGGTTTCATTCATCAATGAGGAATTACTATTTATAATATTTAATACCTATTAATTGATTTTTACCTGGGGATATTATAAATACTTGATGTATATAATTCATTTAGTCCTGAAAACAACATAATATGATCATTAATTATACTACCCACATTTTACAGATGATGAATGAATATAGAGGGTTAATATTGGCCTGTAGCAGGGATAACTTTTGAGTCAAAACAGTTTGACATTGAAGCTTTTGCTATTAATAATTGTGCTATAGCATTTTTGCTATATGTTAGTATGTTTTCCAACTACAGTGGAATGAACTAGAAATACATAACCAGGGCAGCCCCAGTGGCCCAGTGGTTTGGCACTGCCTTTGGCCCAGGGTGTAATCCTGGAGTCCCGGGATTGAGTCCCACATCGGGCTCCCTGCATGGAGCCTACTTCTCCCTCTGCCTGTGTCTCTGCCTCTCTCTTTCTCTCTCTCTCTCATGAATAAATGAATAAAATCTTTATAAAAAAAGAAATACATAACCCAAGAAAGTTTATTAGCCTCTTTATTCACTAATCCTGTCATTTGACATCTATAGACATATTTCCGAATTTCCTTAATTCAGATAATGTCAGCAAGTTTTCCTTGAACAGTACTTTGTTGTTTGAAATAATGTAATTGAAAGAACATCCTATATTAAAATTTATATGTATAAGAATGTATAAAAATTAGGGATCCCTGGGTGGCGCAGCAGTTTGGCGCCTGCCTTTGTCCCAGGGCGCGATCCTGGAGACCCGGGATCGAGTCCCACGTCGGGCTCCCGGTGCATGGAGCCTGCTTCTCCCTCTGCCTGTGTCTCTGCCTCTCTCTCTCTCTCTCTGTGTGACTATCATAAATAAATAAAAAATTTTTTAAAAACTTTAAAAAAATCTTTAAAAAAATGTATAAAAATTAAACATAAAATGACATGTCTTTAAATGTATATTTTCTCTGTATATGTAAATTTATATACATGTAAGAATATAAATATATAAATGTATATATATAAGAATATATAAAACTTAAACATAAAAGGACATGTCTTTAAATGTATATTTTCTCTGTATATGTAAATTTATGTATATATGTAAGAATATAAATATATAAATGTATATATATAAGAATATATAAAACTTAAACATAACAGGATATTTCTTTTTTTTTTAAAGGATATTTCTTTATATATTTTCTCTATATGTATTCTTGATATATATTATATATATGATATATATATTCTTGATATATACATATAAATATGTATTCATGATTATATATTACATATTATATATATATATATATATACACTATGTAAATGTCAATCAGGAAAAATATTTCCTCATATTCAGGCTTATGCCTGATTTTGTTTAATAATGAAAGCATTGTATAGTTTTCAGTTGTTTTGATAATCTATAAATCTTGTTGCCTTGGAGCATCTAATTCATTGATGCTTAGGTGAATGCATGTCCACTGTATAGAATTCATTTTTTTAATGCAATTTTGAACTATGGGACTTGAAATCCAAGCAGTTTAAAGGGACATATATCTTCTTAATTTCATTAGCTCTTGGTTGTAATTGTTGACTTATTATAATAGAGTTTTATGAAATGGAGGTCACAATCAGACAGGGCTGTGGGGACAGGGGAGATTTTCCTTTCCTGTCACATGTAAAGTCTAAAAAATAAGAAGAGAGAACAAACATTGGCCTACAATACAACCCACATCTGGAACTCCTCTCTTCATAAAAGTTTGGATGGAGTAATATTGGAGGATTTAAGAAAAATGCCTGAGGAAGTTCCATCTTTTGTCGTGTTTAGTTCTTTGCCTCCTACACCAACCTTGTTGCAGACACATTTATGGAATCTTATTTAGTCTGGTTATTCAGAAGGAGAAACTTGCTTTAACTATTCTAAATTACACTGCATTTTTATTTTATGTGAATAATATTCACATTGGAGAGGACAGTCTTAATATGGGGTAGCACTGTTGCCAAAAGCTATAGTGAACATCTTTTTTTATGATGATATTAGAATCACAGCAGACCCAAGAAGGCCAACAGAGATTATATAAACAGACCCAAGGGGGTTTTCAGAAACAATGATAGCTGATGTTGGCTGTCATGTCAGGGTAGATGGCCATACAAATTAGAATATGATATTGTCATTGCATATGAGATACATCAACCAATGACATCATCACAAGATATAGGCAGATATCTACTCAGAGGAAAATCTGGACCAGTATTTTCTTAGCACAGGCTACAGAAAATAAGTGTGGGATACTATTTTCACTTTACCATCGCAAGGTTAAGTCATATGAGTCTACTGTGAATCCACTCCATATCTTGAGAAGGAGTAGTAAGATAAATGTGGAAATTTTAAAAGAAATATATTTTACCTAAGAGACTATAAGTTTCCTTATGGATCTATGTGAGTTATTGAATTAGAATAACTTTCATAGATTTTAACAAATACTAATCTCTCCTATCATGTGAGAAAATTTAAGGGAAATAAAAAGGTTTAGATACATGAAAAAAGGAAGGACAGAAAAAGATATGTTGTTTGTATATCTTAATATAATATCAGCAAATTTGGATCCCCATATTAACAATGGTAAAGTGTTATAAAATGGGGGGGAGGGCTATACTAAAGAAAGATTATAAATTCTATAGAAAGATCAGGGAAATTTTCACATGCAAGAAAGAAAGCCACATGTATAAAATTACTGGGTGAACAGAGATGCATCCGATGCTACTGGCTGGGGAGAGCATCTTATACAGAGGAATGAGCCTTTGTAATATACTATACATTACTATACGTTTCAGTTTGTATTCGAAAGAAGGAGTTTTAGAATCATCAACGTTTGAGGTGCAAATGGAGCTATGAATAACAAGATTGGGCTAGAGAAATATAAATAATTATGTCATAGATGGTGCACTTAAATGTTTCACAAAAAGAAAGGCTATGGTTTAATTTGTGTTTTGCCTTGATCATTCTCCCAATAGTATGAAAATTTGATGTAAAAAGGTAAGATACACTGAGAGGGAGGATTACTTGAGAAGTAGTAGTTGTAGTCCCAGAGATTCAAGATGAAGACCAATTTAAAGTAAGTAATCAACTGTACGGATAATTAGGTGAAAAGGTATTTGAGAGAGACTTAATGGGAGTCAGTCAGTTGTTGGCTAAGCTTATCGATAAAACTAGAGATCTGGACTACTTCTTGAATCTGAGTTTTATGATTGGGTGGAAATTGATGCCATTGCATAATTAGCAAAAGCAGGCATGAGGTAGATTTGAGCTAAGGAATAGGTTCAGGGTCAAAGAAGAGAAAATGAACTTACTTTTTCTCATGTTGAATTCTTGGTATCATTAGCACATCTAATAGGAGGTGTCCCACAAATATTCTGTTCAGAATCTCAAAACTAGAGATCTGAATGTGCTGGTTAGTTACATAGCTGTCATCTTTACATCTTTCTCAACTTACTGAGGAAAATTAATATATTTTATTAATCTTTGAAGCTTCAAATGACTGAAATGTCACATAAGTTGTAAGTTCTTATGGTTTCTTTCTCAAAAAATAAGTTACAGTGAACTCAAGTTTCTTGTACTGTTCTAGTATTCTTATATTTCCTATGGTGTGGAGGTTGCGAATGCCTAAAGTTTTAAATTGGCATAGAATGCTTAAAATTATGGTAACATATTTGATTGAAGTATTCATGATTGTCCAATTATAATTATAAAAATAAGGTCATAGGAAAAAAAATAAAAACTCTTTTTAGTCCTTAGTGGCAGATTGATATGTGACCACTCATTTGAGCAAAGAAATTTCTACATTTCTTCATAAACTGAAACTAATGTGGTTATTTATATGATGAGGTAGAAAGTAGACTTTAAAGATTTTGATTCAAATTCAACTGGAATAAGACATCAAATCAATATATTGAAATTATTCTATCATCCATCTTTTCTTGAATGGATTATATTGTTTTAAAAAAAGGTTATTTTTTCAGTCATTCTGATTAACTAACAATCCTGCCAAAAATGGAATGCCATGGCTAAAAAATCAGTATACTCAACTCAAATGTTCAACATTATTCTTAATACAAATAGCTTGTAATACCCAATAAAGTCACTTTTCTTTGACATGAACTAAAAATATCTAATAAAGGGGTGGCAAAAGCACTAAAATGAAAGCCATCATTATATTGAGTTAGAAAGAGATTTATTTAACTGGTTAGGATTCTCACTAGAAATAACTGCATTCAATTTGTTAATAGTACTGTGAGGTTTTTTATAGGCTGCAATTTTTTTAACTGTTCCACTGATAGTTCAACATTCACAGGACTAGCTTTAGTTCCACCATCAACTCGCTGTGTGAATTTCAAATTTACATTTGGCAAACAACAGGAAATTACTTTACCTACAGTGCTTATTCTGAAATATAATTTAGGATATGGTGTTTATTCTTCTGTTTTTTAATAGCATCTACTGAGAAATCACTTTTATTGGGAATCCAAACAACTGGAATTTATTTCATGCTCTATAATTTTATGAGAAGCAACTGAAAATAAAAAAGGCTGATACCATGACTGTATCCATAAAAGGAACTTAGAGACTATGGTCAGTACAAAACCTATATTAATGATCCTACTTTTGGCAACAAAATACTGGATGTGTATGAAACAAACACATGCATATTAAAAATGCCTATTACTGATTGAACTATTAGAGGAAGATGATAACCTATTTTCTGAGAATTTTGGTTCTGGCATCTAACTGCCCAGATTTGAAACATTATGGCTCACTGTTAATTATAGCATTAAATGCAGGTTATGTTACTTTAACTTTAAAAAGTTGTAAAAAAAATATATATATATATACATACACACATATTTGATCTTGAATTCATTAGAAATGTTTATTCATTTTTGAAAAATAAACATAAAATAACTGATAATAATCATCTCCATTTTATAAGTAATCTCCATTTTATAAGTAAGGAAACTGACATAACCATGGTTGAGGAGCATCCCAGATTTATCAGCTAGTATGTCTACAACTATGTTCTCACACTGACTTAGTCACCATAGATACCTAGCATATTTGTTTTATTAAGAACACTGTTGTACCTGTATTACTGCAGAATAGGAAATAGGGCAACCTATATATCTCATAGGACTCAAAGAAATATTCTGTATCTAGAGAATATAGTCTGAATTGAAAATTATAAATATAATTTCTGTATCCAAAAGGGATTACCAAAATAAGAATTGGGGTTTTAGTTGATGATAAATTTAATGCAGTTATTTTAGGTGCTATTTACTAGAAAATACCAGATAATCCTAAATAGCTATTGTCATTATTATTCTTTGGGTATACCTAACTCTGCTGTTTAAAAAAAAAAAAACTAAACTAAATTTGCATTTCTCACTCTTTCCTTATTGGAGTTAATGAATTACAGTTATAGATTCATTGCATTTATGTAGATCTCCCTCTGATTATTTTTCAACACTCTGATGTATATTTTATTATTCTCATGTCTAAATGTCGACTTCAGTGGCCAGTAGACCCATGGAATACACATGCAGCCTGTACTTTCTCTATGGTTGTTCAGGAAGTCTTAATGCATTTGGTTTTGTTTACTCATTTGTTCTAATTATCTATAGATATCTGCATTTGTGGACTTGCTCATGTTTCATTTGTATTGGGAAATAGAAATTCTATAGGTATACATATATACACACATATATATGATGAAGTATTACTCAGCCATCAAAAAGAATGAAATCTCGCCATTTGCAATGATGTGGATGAAGCTAAAGCATATTACGCTAAGCAAAATAAGTCAGAGAAAGACAAATACCACATGATTTCACTTGCATATGGAATTTAAGAAACAAATAGTTGAACATCGTCTATCTCTTTCATTTTCACCACTTACAATATAATGATTATGGTTTCAAATTCCCCCTCCTTTTTTTAAAATTAAAAATAGGGAGCATTTTTTCATGAATGATGACAATGGCACTCTACCATAGTGATCTTCCTCCAAAATGCTCGTAGCCCTGTATTATCATAAGGAAAATACCTGAAAACTCCCAATAGAAAGACTTCCTACAAAATGCTTGAGCCAATACTTCTAAAATTGTGAAGGATTTCTAAGAATCAGTCATAGTCAAGAGGAACTTCAGCAAGATGACCACTAAAGGTAATGTGGTATGGTGGATGGGACCTTAAAACAGAAAAAAGTACATCAAGTAAGAACTAAGGAATCCTGAAAAAAGTATACACTTTAGTTAACAATAATGGTTGGTTCACTATTTATGCATGTTAGCTAACGATAATATTGGTTCATTAATTGTAACAAGTAGACCATATTAATGTAAGATGCTGATAATAGAAGAATTTCAATGTAGAGTATATGGGAATTCTCTGTAGTATGTTTACAGTTTTTCTCTCAAACTTCAATTGTCCTAAAGTGAAAAGTATATTTTTTAAAAAAATAGACTTTAGAATGTCTTTGGTTTTGGTTTTGCTTTATTTTCACGTTCCTGAGGCTCCCACTCTGAAACTTTAAAACAACGTTAAAAAGTCTGCTAATAAGTATATAGATCAATCTCAGGTAAAATAAAAATTGATGTTTCCATATCACACATGCTTAAAAGAATGAAATAAAATTTCCCAAAGTGCAGTGTAAGACGGTTACTTAAATACTCAGAGTTGCCCTTCGTAGACTCTGAAAGAGAGATTAGCAGGAACATAGATTGCTAAACTGCCTCACTGCACTGATACTCCATGATTGACTTCCTGTGACAAATAGTAAATGAGATTTTCTTTTTCAGAGACTACAATGCCACAGTGACTAGTTTTTCTGCCCCAAGCATTGTAGGTAACCCAGAAGCCAAAATAATCTCTCTCTCTCTCTCTCTCTTTTTGAGAAAGAAACATCACTTTTATTTTGTCAACAGAAGAGATTAATTTCAGCACAGCTGATCTCCATGAATACATTTTCCTTCAGACATTGCCAAGGTCAATGGAATTTGACTTGTCTGGTACATTTGTGCTGGATATACAGTTTAAGCCTTCCAAAAGCAAATATAACTTACAATCTATCAAGGTTACTTTTTAAAGTTCAAGTTGAATATTTCTATTTTGAGCTCAGCCTTTGCAAGCTCTGCTGGTTTTTTCTCTTTGCCATATCCCTTGACTTTTTTTTTAAATGTACCTAAAATTTCTGATTATATTGATTCAGACTTTTTAAGGGAAGTAGAGATTATTGGATCAAGATGGTGAATACCTATGTGCCCTGAGCTTCTAAGCATAAACTCACATTGATGTTTATCTTAATTAGAATAAACTATAATGAAGAAATTAGATTTGTCTATGTCTGGAAGAATGGGTGATTTGGTGGCCTTTGTAGATCATATGCCTTATGTGATTGGTCTATGTATACTTTTAAATGGATCGCATCAAACAGTATAAAAAGTACAGTAATGAAATAATGTGCGCAGCTGAAAAATAAAAGTCTTGAACTTATATACTTTACATCATTTGGTTTTAAGCTAAATTTAAAATTCTAGATATTTATCTTCACATATTCAATCCGTTTGAAAATACCTCTAAGTTTTTGTGATTTATGATTGGTCTGGATGAAGGGCTCCATTGAAGCTGTTTCTGCAAAGTCTCCAATTCCCATATACTCAGTTAAAATAGTTATGAGCTTTGACATATAAGAGTTCTGTTGTATATCTAAAGAGTAAAATAAGATTGGGTCCATCTGGGGTGGTATATTAATAAATGAATATTACTTTATTTTCAGTTAAAAAAACCTCTTCTTCGATACATGGACTTCTTTTCTCTATCAATGCACAATATAAACATTTTACAGTGTTCATTTGGAAATGATGATCTGCAATAATATAAATGTGACATTTTTAAAAATGGGAATTTCAGGCACTGAAAGAAGATAATATTACAGAGGTTAATCATACAAATAATTTAGTTTTCTCCTTGTTTCTTTCAAAACATCTATTACTCCTCTCCTTTCCTTTGATGATGGAACTTTTCATTTATTTTGAGAATCGTCCCTCCTGTACACTAATGTGATCTACAAATGCAACCTTCAATAAAGGAAACATCATGGTAGACTTCTGAGACCGGCCAATGTGTGCCATCCCCATTTAGTTAAGAAAAGGATATTTGACCAAAACTGAAATGGTCAGATTTATTTTAACAAATTGAAAGGGATACAGAAAAAGGTGAAAACTTTCCATAAACATTATTTACAGTAAATCCTAGCTCTTCTAGTGTTTATTTGTGCTACTGTGTAGAGACCTCTTTCAAGAGAATGGAATCTACAGATAGGCACACATAGACAAAAGACAGATGAAATATTACTGAAGAACAGTTTTGTTTGGTTTGGTTTTCCCTTCAGGAAATTTTTGGATCCTTTCTCAAGTCTTGTCTAAGATTATTTATTGCTTGAGCTTCTTAGTTAGATTTTGAATATGTTTGATTTGGATTCCTGTCATTTTTATTGGAAAATAACTGATTCATACCTGAAAGTATGAGGATGGCTACTTCCTTGACCTGTGGTCTTGGTCCTTTGTGTGTGTGTGTGTGTGTGTGTAGAGTAATGTTGCATGTGACAGTCTATGACAATTAACTTACAGGAAAAGGGAAAACAGTTAGGAAAAGGGGCCTACAACAGTGCTTCTGAATAAAAGGACAATATAAACTATCTCACTAAAGAGAATACCACCTATGCTTTATAAAATTGTTTAGAATGATTGATTTTAGAATGAGAAGCAGAGTGTGCTCATGAGCAGAAGAGGGGCACAGGGAGAGGGACAAACAGACTCGGTGCTCAGCACCGAGCCCAACACAGGGCTCAATCTCACAACACAGAGATCAAGCCCTGAACTAAAATCGAGTTGGACATTTAACCAACTGAGCCACCAGGCACCCCTCACCTTAAGCTTTTTAGGAAGTCATAACTACTAGAATAGTTTCTCTGAGGATATAATTTGTTAAGATCCACTTTGTGACAATGGCCACTGAAAAATCATAGTTCTTTTTTTAAAGAAAATCTACCCTCAAAATTATATAGTCTCCTTTGAATTCTTAAAATCTAAATGGGCAGAATTGAAGAATCCTGCCAGTAATCTACATTTAGCGCCATTTGTCATCCAATAGAATTATGACCCCATTTTGATGTTGAGATTAATGTTATGTTTTTATGGCGGGAACTCTTTATTTCCTTTCACCTGGTATACTTCTGGATTTCACGATTAAAGAACCAGCATTTACTAAGTTATAATTAAATTTAATTAATATGCATAAATGTTTTTCCTCTTACTAAAGGAAGAAAATATTGGAATTAGTTTTAGAGGATAACGTGCCAATTTAATACCGAAATCAGACTCATAGTATTGAAATTTTGGCACATGTTGCTTTTTGGAATATTCCAGTAAATCAAATAATTTCATGTGGTATATAAGCTTAATGGCATTTGAAACTGCAGTGCCCTGGCTTGTTTTAAATAAGAATTAAAGATGTGCCAACCTGTCACAACGCCTATGCACAAAGTACACTACAGTTCTCCACACCCCTTTGAGTTCATATCAATCATTTCAAAATTACATTTTTTCCTCAGAATGAGCTGTCACTACCAATTTGAATAGTGGCTGTTGAACTGGAATTCATCCAAATTTTCAGCAAGCCATTTGGTTCATTATATCACAAACTAAATGACTTGCAAAACCATATTTTTTCATACTGTTTTCAAGCAAATACAATACTATCTCTTCAAAGATTGCTGCAATAAATTAAGATATTTTTATTCAAATATCTATTAAGACTTCTATTTTGTTCCTGCCTTTGTGCCGTTTCTGATTCACTTTCCAAAAATGAGCCAAATGCATCAAATGCATTTCTTAATATCAAATGTATTTTGATTCAGCAGGACTTTACCTCTGGTTTATCTGTGATCACCAAATTACACAGCAATCTTTGTGATGTCTCACCTCGGTTCCTGTTATAAATGGGTACAGCCTAGAGGCTATATGATAAAGATGCTGTTCAGGGTAAAATAGTATTTGTGAAACACGCATCTGAATACAGAGTTTTGTTTTGTTTTGTTTTGTCTTTTTTTCTCATTTTGCCACATTTACCATACCTGGCATTTCATAAAAATCTTATGATTTAGGATTACTTTTGTATTGTTATCGGTCACAAAGTGTGACACAGTCTGTTGCATGGGACAGAAATTGTGCAATCAGCTGCAATGTTTCTTAGCAGAAAATATCTGTTGCCCCCTTCTTTTTAGGTTTCTGTTTTCATTTTATTCGAGAAATAATATATAAGGTTTTATTTTTTCTTCAGGAGGAAAATAGTTTATCAACCACAGTGATTTCAATCTATATAATTTGACCATAAAACTTTGTTCAAATAAATTCTGTAAACTCCGATGTAAACTATATTGGTAGATTACTACCAGTGATATCAAAGAAATATGACAGAAAACATGTTTCACAATTTCTGGCAAAGATTAATACCTAATACCTTGGAGGTATTGTTGAGGTAAAATAAAGTCCTGATTGGGATATTCAATTACAGGTTGAAGACCTCAATCTGACCACTACTTGCTGTGTCACGTTGAGTTCCTTGTGTTACTTATCTCTGTAGATATCACCTACTTCACTCAGAAAATGGAGCTAACAGAATGGTGAAAACTGGTCAGTGACTGTAACTTTCCTATATTTGCCCCATCTTCTGAGTGCCAACCAAAAGAGAGCTGAATATTCTCTCCAAACTCATCACATAAGATGCCCCTCTCCTATGATGGTTGTCTTTCTTGGATTTGCTTGTTTCACTTAGCATTATGCCCTGTAGTTTTTTTCTCCACGTCATTGCCAATGGTTGGATTTCATTTTTTTTGATGGCTGAGGGTTGCTGGAGAGGAGGGTGGTGGGGGGATGGGGTCATTGGGTGATGGGCACTAAGGAGGGCCTATAATGTGATGAACACTGGGTGTTATATACAACTAATGAGTCACTGAACTCTACCTCTGGAACTAATAATACACTATATCTTAATTAATTTAATTTAAATACAATAAAATTCAAAAAATAGGAAGAAAATCTTAAAGAAAATGGAGCTAAAACACTAAACTGCTTGTATCACTGGGAAGCTCTAATGGCAAAACAAAATATCAAATGCAGAAGAATCTCAGGTACGGCATTTGTCACAATTCAGGAAAAGTAGAGAAATCACCTGTTATAAGGATGCTGAAAAATCCAACTTAATTTTATCTACATTTTCTCAAGTCTGAAATTACATCTTTTAAGCACACTTGCATCCTACTATCTTTTGACGGCATCAGAAACTTAAGTAACTTACGTTTCCCTAGACAGCCAATAAATTCTTTGTTGAATGTATTCTATTCCTTCTGTTTTGCTCCGGGAAATCTGCAATCTCATGTGAACAAACTTTTCACACTCTTGAACATTTGCAATCATTGTATCGAATCCTAGTTCTTTGCTCTCATCTGGGACAACATATAGCTCACTCCCCTGACTAACTCACAGAAGTGATGGTGTGGGTTACCACATTACTACCAACTCTTTTTTCATTTGCAAATTATTGATCTGCCAGTACCATTAAAATGGCTTCCTGAGAAGTTCATGTCTCCTATGTGGGCATTACTCTGTGTTCTCGTCATCGTTATTTACTTACCCTCAGGTAACAAATGCTTGTCCTATCCTATTTTGATTCTATGGTATATTATTTAAAAGTACATTATATACAGGTTCTTAAATTTTTTTGTCCAGCCATTTTTTGAGGTTTTATATTTTTACTTCCTACTTCACCTTTATTGAAGTACAATTGACAATTAAATTGTAAGACACTGTAAGTGTACATTACAATCATTTTTTAAAATAATATTTATTTATCCATGAGACACAGAGAGAGAGAGACAGAGACACAGACAGAGGGAGAAGCAGGCTCTGCGTGGGGAGCCTGATGTAAGACTCGATCCCAGGAACCCGGGATCACAAACTGAGCCAAAGGCAGATGCTCAACCACTGAGCCACTCAGGTGTCCCACATCATAATGATTTGATATACATATTTTAAAGGCAAAGAAATTACTGCCTCCCTTCCTTTTAGGAGTTTTATGGTTTCAGGTCTCACATTCAGGTCTTTAATCCACTTTGAGTTTATTTTTGTGTATGATTTAAGAAAGTGAACCAGTTTCATTTTTTTTTTCAGGTAGCTATCCAGTTTTTCTATCACCATTTATTGAAGAGATTATCTCTTCCTCATTGTGTATTCTTGCTTCCTTAGCTATAGATTAATTGATCATATAAACATGGGTTTGTTTCTGGGCTCTCTATTCTGATCCATGGATCTATCTTTGTCTATCTTTGTGCTTGTACATTACTGTTCTGACTTAATCTAGCTTTGTGATATGTCTTGAAATCTGGGATTGTGTTACCTCCAGTTTTGTTCTTCTTTCTCAGGATTGCTTTGGCTTTTCAGAGTCAACACAAATTTGAGGATTATTTGTTCTAGTTTGGTATTTTGAAAAGGATTATATTAAATCTGGATATTACTTTGGGTGGTATGGACATATTAGTAATTTTGTTCATCCCCGAGCATAGAAAATCTTTCTGTTTGGTTGTATCATCTTCACTTTTCATCATCATTTTTTAATAGTTTTCAGAGTACAGGTCCTTTGCCTCTTTGGTTAAGTTTATAGACATGCTTTTTATTGTTTTGGTGTAATTGTCATTGAGTTTGTTTTCTTAATTTCTCTTTCTGCTACTTCATTATTGGTGTATAGAAATGAAACAGATTTCTGTATATTAATGTTGTATCCTCTGACTTTACTTAATTCATTTATCAGTTCTAGTAGTTTTTTGATGGAGTCACTAGTTTTATCTAATATGGTATTATGTCATCTTAAATAATGAAAATTTTACTTCTTATCAGTTTGGATGCCTTTTATTTCTTTTTTGTTTGTTTCTTTAATTGTTGTGGCTAGAGTGGGTAGAGGACCTGAACAAACATTTTTCTGAAAAACACATACAGATGGTTAAGAGACACATGAAAAGTTGCTTAACATTACTAATCATCAGGGAAATGGAATTTAAAACCACGATGATGTATCACCTCACACCTATCAGAATGCCTAAAGTGGAAAAAAAAAGAAATAACAAGTGTTGGCAAAGATGTGGAGAAAAAGGGAATCCTTGTGCACTGCTGGAGGGAATGTAAACTGGTTTAGCTATTACGGAGGTTCCTCAAAATTAAAAATAGAATTATCATATGATCCAGCAATTCCACTATAAGGTATTTACCCAAAGAAAATGAAAACACTAATTTGAAAAGATAAATACACTCCTGTGTTTATTGCAGCATTATTTATAATAGCCAAGATAATGAGGCAATCCATGTCCATGGATAAATGAATGGATAAAGAAGTAGCATCCACTTCTTATGTATATATAAGCTATTATTCAGCTATAAAAAAGAATGAGATCTTCCATTTGCAAGTCCATGGATGAACCTAGAGAGTATAATGCTAAGCAAAATGTCAGAGAAAGACATATTCCATATGATTTGATGCATATGCAGAATTTAAGAAACAAAACAAGAGACAAATCGGACTCTTAAATTCAGAGAACAAACTGGTGGTTGTGGGGGGATTGGTGTGGGTGGAAGATTGTTGAAATAGACAAGATTCAGAATATATGAATCTTGATGAGCATTGAATAATGTGTTGTTGAATCATTATATGGTACATCTGAAACTGTTGTAACACATATATCTTTTTCTTTAATATATTTATCTATTTGAGAGAAAGGGGGAAAGAGAGAGAGAGAATGAGCAAGGAGAGAGAAATAAGCAGACTCCCCACTGAGCAGGCAGCTTGACCTGGGACTCTACTCAAGGACCCTGAGGTCATGACCTGAGCCAAAGTCAGACACTTAACCGTTTGAACTAGCCAGGGCACCTAAACAGGGACACATATGTTAATTACACTTAAATTGAAAGAAAAAGAAAGGAAGGAAGGAAGGAAGGAAGGAAGGAAGGAAGGAAGGAAGAGAAAGAAAGAGGAAAGAAAGAAAGAAAGAAAGAAAGAAAGAAAGAAAGAAAGAAAGAAAGAATAAGAAAAAGAAAGAAAGAAAGAGGAGAGGAGAGGAGAGGAGAGGAGAGGAGAGGAGAGGAGAGGAGAGGAGAGGAGAGGAGCACCTGGGTAGCTCAGTCAGTTAAGCATCTGACTTTGTGTTTTGGCTCAAGTCATGATCTCAGAGTTGTGAGATCGAGCCCCATGTCAAGCTCTATGCTGAGTGTGGAGACTTCCTGGGATTCTGCTCCTTACCCCCTGCTCACGTTCTCTCTCTCTCAAAAACAAAAAAAAAAAAACAAAACACATACAAAAAACAAAAAACCCAAAGTCTTCCAGAAGATAGAAATGCATGGAGACTCAAAGCATACTAGTAGTTATCAGGGGCTAGGGAACAGGGGGAGAGGTAGTGGTGGCTTAATGGGTCTTTTCTCATGGTGTTTTCTTTTATTTAGCATGATGAAAATATTTGGGAGCTACAGAGGTGATGGTTGCACGATACCGTTGAGTGTACCAAATGCCACTAAATTGTACAATTTAAAGAGATCAATGATTAATATTACATGAATTTTACCTCAATTTAAAAAAACTTAATATGTATTATAAAAATTTCTAAAATTTTATGTCCTAAAATTTCTTCTAACAACTTTCTTGGGCTATCCAATGAAATTTATTGTCTCAGCTTCTACTCCTCAGTAACCATTTTTCTCTATCTTATTTAAGATTTTTCCTTTCTTCAGCTGCCTGAATAGCAAGTAGTGTCTCATGTTTTCCATAGTTAGTTTCCACATATCATGTGCTCTCCCTTTCTTCTAAGTCTTTGTTTAATCAATTGAATGTATTCTTCCTCTTTTATATACACTTTACATGTGCTTATTTTATTTCTTTTGTCTACACGTTTAATTTAGTTTATTTGAAAATGGCATCTTCCCTTAACCTTGATCCCACATAAAAATTTATCCTATTATACCCATTAACAACACTCATCCTTAATGGGAGACATAAAATAAGGCTAAGACATTACATCTGCCTATTGTATTGCAGAAACTGTAGCCTGTGGGTCAAATCTGGCCCAACCCTTAATTTTGTAAATACATTTTATTGGAACACAGCAATGCTCATTCATTTATGTTGTCTATAGTTCCTCTCACAGTATAATCACAGTATTGAGTAGTTAAGACAGAGACACTATTGCTCACAAAGCCAAAAATACTTGCTATCTGGACCTTGACTTTTATAGAAAAAAAAAATTTCTAGGGCAGCCTGGGTGGCTCAGTGGTTTAGTACTGCCTTCTGCCCGGGGCCTGATCATGGAGACCCGGAATGGAGTCCCGCGTCAGGCTCCCTGTGGAGCCTGCTTCTCCCTTTGCCTGTGTTTCTGCCTTTCTCTCTCTCTCTCTCTCTCTCTCTGTCTCTCATGAATAAATAAATAAAATATTAAAAAAATTCTAGACTCCTATATTAGAAAACCAATAGCTACTTTATGAGGGAAAACTAAATCTCAGTGGATTTGCATAATGAAAAAATTTTTCATTTAATATATATATATATATATTCTCACATAAAGTCCAACCACAGGCAAGGTAAAGGTGATACAGGAGAAAATACGATTACACATCTCTCAAAGGTGTCTGTCCTCTGCATTTAACTGGCACAAGGACAAGAAAATATATAACTTCTTCCACCAAAATTCCTTGTCCAGAACTCACCAATTATATGAGTTCCAATCTAGTTGTAAGAGGGGTGCAAAATGTTCCCTTGGCTGGTAAGCTTTTATCCAGCACAAATGCAATATTATGGCAGAGAACTATATATTTTTGATGGGCAAATAACTGTCTCTGCCACACGTATTCGTAAAGTTCAGAAAGATACTACAGAGTTGATTTTACTGCTGAGTTTGAAATTGAAAAAATTGAGTAGTTGAGGGGGCCAGTTATTAAGCTGCTCTCTCTGTGAGAAGCATCTCGTCTACCCGGTTTTGTAATGCTGAGACTGCACATCACATTACTCCCTGGCAAACTGTTAGATAAAAGCAGCAGTTGTCTCTGGCACCATTTGGTTCTGGTCGCTACCTTCTTTTTTTGACCTTGTAGAACTAGTTCAGTCATGCTTCCTCAGAGGTGAAGAGTTACCAGGATGTCCTTGAAAGTGCTCTCTCCTCAAAGGTCCATATCTCTGTTCCTCGGAGAGAAAGGTCTCCAAGTTCACAGGGTCGCAGAAGGAGGCTGTGACAATCCTGCCAGAAGTCCACCTCTTATCTCCAGAGGGGCCCTTTTCCATTTCTGGATTCCCATAGCATCAATTCCCAGAGAGTGTTTGCTGGATCTGGCTGAAAAGATACTGGTGACTTATAATGTCAGATACTACTGGAATGGATGCAGTAGATTCCAGTCAGGATTGATTTGGGGACTTCAGGTAGGTCTCACATGTAAAAAGAAGAGCATCAAAAAGACTGTAGAACACAATAGCTGAGAAAATCCACTATTCTTTTCCCAAAAAACATTCCTGAAAGGAGAATTGCTTTCCCTGAGTCCCATTGTTAGTTACACCAAATACATTCCTTCAAATGTTTGGATCCACTTTGTACAAAAAGCAGTTACAAGGGACTATACCAAGTGATAAACAACATCTAATTTATCAATTAATAAACATAATGTATATTTTATTCACCCATTTCTCAGGCTTCTACATATCGTTCTTGTATTTTAAAGTATCGGGTACGTGTTACTTTTCTTTTTTTAAGATTTTATTTATTCTTGAGAGACAAAGAGAGAGAGAGAGAGAGAGAGAGAGAGAGAGAGAGAGGCAGAGACACAGGCAGAGGGAGAAGCAGGCTCCATGCAGGGAGACTGAGGTGGGACTCGATCCCAGGACTCCAGGATTACTGCCTGGGCCGAAGGCAGACACTAAACCACTGAGCCCCAGGGATCCCAGGTACCTGTTACTTATTGAAGTCTTACTTCTTCAAAGCCACTTTCTCGCCATCTTACCTCCATTGTTCCTGCATATTTATACCTTTACTGAAATCTGTGTTCTCCCATCAGCTACAATGCCCATTGCCTCATCCCCACTGACAACTAGGTTCTGTAGTTAACCCTGGTTATCTTTTTTGTTAAAATCTTCTCTAGTCTTCTCTTTTCAAAGAAACCAATTAATTTCACTACTTATTTTTCTATTTGTTAAGCAGAAATGTATTTTTTAAATTATTAAATATAACTTGCATTAAGAAACATGCATAAAGCATTTGAATACATTTAGAGAAATAATTATATAGTAAGCAACTGTGTGAACACCACTGTGGCCAGGAATTAGAACATTACTAGTACCTTAGTAGATCCCTGGATTCTTTTTCTGAATTCTAAGTCCCATTCCTCTCAGGTATCTACTCTCCTGACTCAAATTTCTTCTGTATTTGATTTTCTTCATAAATTTATCACTTAAGTTTATTCCCAAATCATAATTTAGCTTTGTCATATTTTTAACTTATATTCATGTACTCATACTTTCCATAATTTTTTGACTAGCTTATTTCCTACAGTATTTTATTTGTAAAATATATCCATGTTTCTGCACACTGCTAGTTTATTCATTTTTACACATGCATTATATTTAATTACATAAATATGCAGCAATTTACTCATCTATTACATTCCTGATGGATATTCAAGTTCTAGATTTTTATGATAATTAACAATGGTGCTAATGAACATTCTTGTACACGTGTCACAGTCTATATGGACAAAATTTTATATAGAAAAAGGAGAATCATTATGGTTTTATAGGACATGTATTATTTAAATGTTATTGAATAATACCAAAATGTTTTCTAAAGTGATTCTTATCAATTGACATTCCAACTAGCAATAAATTAGAAATTTTATAGCTCATAAGTTTCTTGGTTTCTTTTTTCTTTCTTTCTTATAATTTATTTAGTGTACAAGTACAGTTCTAATTTTACATTTTCCATATCAATAAGGACACTATTGAAAGTCCTGACTATTCATTACTGTTTTCTTTAATATATTTTAATTACATTTATAATATTCTTAATGATATTTCTCATATATGATTGCATATATTCTGAACATTTCATATATTTTTATGTAATTTTATTTATTTTTTTAATTTTTTATTTATTTATGATAGTCACAGAGAGAGAGAGAGAGAGAGAGAGGCAGAGACACAGGCAGAGGGAGAAGCAGGCTCCATGCTCCGGGAGCCCGACGTGGTACTCGATCCCGGGTCTCCAGGATCACACCCTGGGCCAAAGGCAGGCGCCAAACCGCTGCGCCACCCAGGGATCCCTATTTTTATGTAATTTTAAATGGTAGCTTTTAAAATCTCATTTTCTGATTAGCAGACTTATATAGAAACAAAATAATAAAATTTATTTTCTTTGTATATATTACATTTACAACAAATATATTAAAAAGTACAATCATCATACTAAAAATTCATAATGATTATAATATAGTCATTTTTCACTATTTCCTGTATATATAATCTCAGTGTTTACAAGTAATTACCATTTTTAATCTAATTCTTTCAAATTTTATTTTATCTCTTTTTCAGATTTATTGAGAACAATTTACATAAATATAACTTAGATGACCTAGACCATAAAATTTACCCATTTTTTAGCGTCCACTTTTGTGATTTTTGACAGACACATGCAGTCATGTAATCACTGTCAAATAGAGAACATAAAAAATTTCTATCATTTAAAAATTTTTGCAGACCCTTTTGTCTGAAGACAGGCCACTGCCAGCCTTTAGCCCCCAATGACACTGCTTCCTTCCAATAATTATGTCTTTTACTCAGTAATAAATCAATGAATTCAGACATATAGAGTCATGTAGACTTCGAGCCTTTGTTCACTTAGCATTTTACAGTTTGTATTCATTAATGTGGTTGCATGTATCACAAGTTTATTCTTTTTCATAGCTCAGTAGAATATCATATGGATGTGCCAACATTTATCAGTTGAAGGGTATTTAGGTTGTTAGCAGTTAAGGCACTTTGGGAGTAATTATGAAAAAAAAATTCTATATATAATCACAGCAATCTGGAAAGTATTGTCAATCTTAACAATATTAAGCCTTACATTTATTTAGGGCACGTGAATCACCAGATTATATATTTTATAGTTTTAAGTTTCTCAGTATATTTTATAACTTCTAAATTTCTTGTAACCTATGTAAATTTTAGGCCTGTTAGGATCCCTTATTTTCCTCACAAAGATTTTACTTTCATTGAAGTCATTTTCCCTTAATTATTTCAGGAATATTATAGTGAAAATGCAAAGTACGTTTAAACAATTGGTCTTCATAAAATTATCTGATATATGCCTACCATGCAGTGTACATCTTCTTACTAAGATTTACCTGCAACTTTTACAATTTAATAATTTCATGGAATCTACATGCAGATCCAGAGTAAGGGTTTATATTTAAATGTTACATTTCAGATAAATATTTGTACATTATTACAATACGTATTTGTTTAATTTGAGTTATATAGATTCCTTATTAAAGATATAGTTCTTCAAAAAATATATAAAGCACTAGGGAACATAATTATAAAGAGAAATATGATAAAATCAATGAAATCGGGATCCCTGGGTAGCGCAGAAGTTTGGCCCAGGGCGCGATCCTGGAAACCCGGGATCGAATCCCACGTCGGGCTCCCTGCATGGAGCCTGCTTCTCCCTCTACCTATGTCTCTGCCTTTCTCTCTCTCTCTCTCTGTGACTATCATAAATAAACAAAAATTAAAAAAAATTAATGAAATCCATGTGTATTGCAAGAATGGCAAGAATTTTGGCACACTTTAAGGATTTTAAAATACTTTTCTCAAATTTCAGAAAACATATCAGAGTAATTAACAAAACAACAGTGACGATACTCCTGAAACTAATAGCAATTATAGCAAGATTGTAGGTTGCAGGTAAATATACAAAAGTCAATTGCTTTCCTATATATCAGCAATGAATGAGTAGAATTTGAAATAAAAAAACACGGTGCTATTTACATAGGGTGCTATTTACATTAGAACTCCCAAAAATAAAATTCTCAGGTATAACTCTAATAAAATATGTACAAGATCTATATGAGGAAAACTACAAAACACTGATGAATGAAATCAAAGAATAACCAAATGAATGAAGAAGAGATATTCCATGTGCATGGATATGGGGAGACTTGTTATTGTCAATATATCAGTTCTTCTCAACTTAATATATAGATTCAGTGCAATCCTAATTTACAATCCCAGAAATTTATTTTATGCATATTGATAAAGTGATTCAAAAGTCCCTGAAAATCCAATATATTATTAAGGCAGAAGAACAGAATTGGAGGACTGATACTGACGTTAAGACATTATAAAATGACAATAATCAAGACAGTGAGATTTTGGTGAAAGAACAGCCAAATAGATCAGTTGAACAGAATAGAGAGCCCAGAAATAGACCCATATATAGACGACTGATCATTGACAAAGTAACAAAGGCAATATAGTATAACAATAGAGTTGCTTCAACAAATGGTACAACTGGGAACACTGAATCTACATGCCAAAGAATGAATCTAGATGTAGACCTTGCAGCCTTGACAAAATTAACTCAAAATGAATCATAGACCTAAATATAAAACACAAAAATATAAAATTCCTGGAAGAACATAGAAAAAAAATCCAGATTACCTTGGGTTTGGCAATGACTTTTTAGAGTCAAAATCATGATCCATGAAAGAAATAATTGGTAAACCGTATTTCATTAAAATTAAAAGACTTATGCCCTGTGAAAGACAATGTTAAGAGAAGAAAAACCATTGACTGTGAGAAAATGATTGTAAAAGACTGTTCTTCAAAATAGAGAACAAACTCTTAAAACTCAATAATAAAAAAACAACAATTTGATTAAAAATTAGGCCAAAGAAGACCTCATCGAGGAAGATATGAATGCAAAATAAACAAATAAAAAGATGCTCCATATCATATGCCATCAGGAAATTATAAATGAAAACAACAATGAGTTATCACTACACATCTAGTAAAATGCCCCAAATCCAGAACACTGACAACACCAGTACTGCCAGGCATGTAAAATGGTATAGACACTTTGGAAAGTATTTTGGCAGTTTCTTACAAAATCAGCATACTTAGGATCCCTGGGTGGCGCAGCGGTTTGGCGCCTGCCTTTGGCCCAGGGCGCGATCCTGGAGACCCGGGATCGAGTCCCACGTCGGGCTCCCTGTGCATGGAGCCTGCTTCTCCCTCTGCCTCTGTCTCTGCCTCTCTCTCTCTCTCTCTCTGTATGACTATCATAAATAAATTTAAAAAATTAAAAAAAAACAACAAAAAAAAAACAAAATCAGCATACTTTTACCATATGATCCATATTTATTAGTATTTACCCAAAGTAATAGAAAACTTATATACACACAAAACTGGCACATGAATGTTCTTTGCAGCTTTATCATAACTACCAAAACTTGGAAGCAACCAAGATGTCCTTCTGTAGGTAAATGGATAAATATAAAATGTGGTACATTCAGACAATGGAATATTATTTAGTGCTAAAAAGAAATGAGCTACCAAGCCATGTGAAGACATCAAGGAATCTGAAAAAGCTATGTACCCTATGTTTCCAAAGATATGACTTTCTGGAAAAGACAAAACTATGTAGATGATAAAAATAACAAGCAGTTGCCAGGGGTTGAGAGAAGAAGGGATAATTGGCAGAGCAGAGGGGATTTTTAAAGATTATTTTAAAATGATGTGCACAATATCATAATGACAGATACATGTCATCATATATTTATCCACACCCATAGAATGTAAAATATACCGAGATTGAATCCTAATGGAAACTGTGGATTTTGGAGTGGTTATGATGTGTCAGCATAGGTTCACCGATTGTAATAAATATACCACACCAGCGGGGGATGTTGATACTGTAGATAGCTATGCATGTGGAGCTGAGTGCAGGGAGTATATAGGAATTCTCTGTACCTCTGTCACAATTTTAGTTTCACAGCAAAGTGAGAAAAAGGTATAGAGATTTTGCCATAACTTTTCAATTTGGCTCTGAACCTAAAATTACCCTAAAACATAAAATTTTAAAAATATTTTAAAAGATAAAAATAGTTAAGTACAATAAAGTAAAAAAATATATAATTATATATAGTTGCAATTAGTCATAGTGTATAGTGCAATTAGCCATATAACTTCATATAATTTTATTTTTATATATGGTAATTCCTTCCTTACTTTTATTACATTTTTTCTTTTTTAAACCACTAGTTAAATGTTTTCTTTCCAATGTTTATTTTATCATCTATCTATCTATTTATCTATCTACCTATCTTCATCATCATCATCATCTATCTATTTGAAAGTGCATTATTATCCATAAACTGTTTCACAGAGGCTGAGAGCTGTACTTCACTTATCTAAGAGGAACGTGGAGTTGAGAATTTAACAGAGAAGAGTCATGTGGTGTATGACTACTTACACTTTCCAAATAGGGCCACTATGACATATCCCACCCCACATGCTGTTACAATATGACAGATAGTCTTACCATTGGCTGAAGGGTTCCATTCCTCTCCACTTTGTTGAATGATTGTTTCTGTATCCCCAAAGAAGATGGCATAAGTAAAGCTATGTGTTTTCCAAAGGCAGGCATAAAAAAAAAATCATGAAATCCTGCCTTGTTCTTTTAAGAATCTTGCTCTTGAAACACAGACATCATGCTGTGAGGAAGCCATATAGTAGCCCCTTAGAGCTGCTCTAGTCTACAGACCAAGATCTAGCCTGTAGCCTGAATCAATCAACACACATATGAAGGAGCAAATCTTCATGTATGCCAGCATCCACCTGTCTAATCATCCTCAGCATGCCAATCACCTCAGCTGACAACATGTGTAGCAAAAACAAGTTATGCTTGCCAATTGCTACTGAAATTACAGTTTCACTATCAAAGTATCTACTGATGGTTATTAAGCCTAGAGTAGGTCATATACATCACCAGACATTGGGAACATTATAATACATGTGCAGTAGGCTTAAAGATCAATTTGTCCATTTTAACAGAAATTTGGATGCTTTGGAAGATATTTCTTTTATTTTTTAAGATTTTATTTATTTATTCATGAGAAACACACAGAGAGAAAGGCAGAGACACAGGCAGAGGAAGAAGCAGGCTCCCTGCAGGGAGCTTGATGCGAGACTTGATCCTGATCCCGGGACTTTGGGATCACACTCTGAGTCAAAGGCAGATGCTGAACTGCTGAGCCACCCAGGCATCCCATTTGGAAGATATTTCTACAAGAAAAATATGAAAGTGATAGGCTGAGTTGGAGTATTTGGAAAGAAATATTTGGTTTAGCATTTTAAAGATCTGTATAAAGTTTTGAGAATAGAAATTTATAATAAGCTTGTAGAAATTTATGAAAATGTAAAATAAAATTCAGTTATTAAGTTCAGTTAATACAAATGTTTTCAAAAAAGGAATCATGATGGTATTTTTGACTCATCATTAAGCATTATTATAATGATAATATTATTAACTGAGGATTTAACTTTAAAGGATCATATTTACTGGTAGAAAGATAGCAGTGGATTTTTTAAAACCATGTTTTTCTATTAAAGGATTTATTTAGTCATAAAAATTGATCAATCAAAAATGATATAAACATTTTTATATAGAATGATGACTGTAGATATCAAGAGGATTGCCAACATTTTAACCTTCAGCACTACTGTTTTTTTATAATATACACTTCTATTACTCTAATAAAAATTAACATAATATTTGAAAAAGTATGGACCATGGTCTTTAACAGTTTATTAGTGTATTAGAGTCAATATTATTTGAAATAAAGAAAATAGAATGTCCTCAAAGTCCTGTGTCCCTTTCTGTAAATAAATATGACTTTTCCAGGCATTAATTGAGATCTCAGCTATAATCACAAAATACAACTATAAATACCTATATCCTAGTCCTAAATTTATTTCCAATAATCATGATCAAATCTGTGTCTCCATTAAAGAAATCACTGAACCTCAATCATTTTTAGAGGCAAAAGATGCTTATAATAGTATAATAGTATGTTTTAAATAAGGTGAGTCTTTTCTGAGATATTTTTCATGTTATCTTGCTATTCTGCACAAAATATTTAGTTTCCTGAGCATTTTTGTCACACCACAAATTATGAAAGAATTAAACACTTGAAACAAAATATAGAACAGTTTAAAGTATTATTTTATTAGCTTGCCATTGAAAAAAGCAAATGTATGGTACCTGGAAGTATGAGAGAAGATTGAGATTATCTGTAAAGAAAAAAGAATGAGCTATAAAGAGGGTACTGTGCACGCCATGACAGTGTAATACCTACCTGTACAATATGGAATTTCCATCAATTCATTTCATAATTGACTGCAAAGTTTATACATTTTCAGCAATTGAAAGTACTCTCAAAATGCCACAGAGCATTTTCATGTAAGACTATTAAAGGCTTCTGAAGACCCAACCAAGCAGTGAACATATATATACCTGGGATTTTTCTCAATTATATAGAATGTACTTGGTCTTTGGAGTATGAACCACCAAGATATGTGCAAGAAATCTTCATTTTAGGAGAACTTCCACGGAAGTTTTCCATGGGGTCTTTTTCCTCAGGTTATGTAGCCAAGTCAAGCTGCCTCTCAGATTATACCAGGTTAAAGCCACCAGTAAACAAGTCGGCCCTACCCAAGGAGGGGTCAAACTAAAGAATGTTTCAAAAATCATTATTTGACTCATTCCTCCTTATCTTGTCAAGAATTGACACCAGAATCTCCAGTCATCCCTGCAGCTAAGTATGGAGATTTTTTTTTCCAAACTAGCAATAAATAATTCTACTTTATGCATAGTAGGGATTCAGTCAATACTTTTTTAAGATTTTATTAATTTTTGAGAGAGATTGAGCCAGGAAGAAGGACAGAAGGAGAGGCAAACTCCATGGGAGCCCAATGTGAGACTCAATCCCAGGACCGGAGACCTGAACCAAAGGGAGACGCTTAACTGACTGAGCCACCCAAGTGCCCTAGGTAATATTTTTTAAATGCCTGTAGCAGTGTAGAGTCCTACCAAACAGAAACCATAAGGCTCAGTAGGATGAAATCTATGCTCTGATGCAAACTATACTTAATTTAATATATATATATATATATATATATATATATATATATATATATATACACAAATTAAAACCGGAACCAATACATGCCCTTCTAATAATATGGGAATCTGTAGCAATAATTACCAATAAATGAGGAAGGCCAGTCTATTCATTCATTCATTCATTCAGCCTGTCAATTAACAAGTATTTGTTGAGGACCAGCTATTGCTCTACATGGCACTTCCCCTGCTACTTTATTAATTTTTAAAAAACATGTTTAGCTTAGATGTTTAGCAGAATCTAAAACCTTTATATATCTAGAAGTAGGCTTTCTGCAATTCAGGTTTCTTAAAACAACTTTGCTTTAATCCATAAAACCAATCCATTACTTCAAGAGTATTTTATCTGGATGCCAATAAAACACATCCCAGGAGAAGAATATCAGTCACTGGGAAGTATACTTTGAGGAATTAAAATGGTCACACAAGCATAGCTAAATGCCATGGCAAAAGGATCATTTTAGCACTTAGATTACCATTTAGGTGGTTCAACTCAAATAAGGCAAGCCAACATTGTCTGGATTTACATCTAGTAAATTCTTACAACATGCAGGATGTAGCCTTAAGATAAAGGAACGGGAGGCATAAACGATGGGCTTACAGGTAAATCAGCAGGGGCCATTTAGCAGATGGTTACTGAGGTACTGACTTGAGAATAGGTTATTAAAGAATATGTCTTAAAATTTTCACTTCATTTTGTGGTCATGGGATATATTTTATTATGAAAAATATTTAATATGTTACAATGGGTTTGATATATAATTTTAGCATATTTATTGAGCATCTATTATGTAAATTGTTCGTAAATGCAATATTTTAGTAACATTGCTATTTCAACCAGCGTTCTGAAGGTCTCATTTCATCTTATTAAGATGTTCTAATTGGGTTGCCTGGGTGGCTCAGTTGGTCAAGCATCTGCCTTTGGCTCAGGTCATGATCTCAGGGTCCTGGGATCAAGCCCTGCATTGGGCTCCTGTGTTCAATAGGGAGTCTGCTTAGGATTCTCTCTCTCCCTCTCCTTCTGTCTCTCCCCACTGTTTGTGCTCTCTCTCTCCTAAATAAATACATAAAATCTTATAAAAAATGTTCTAATTGCAGAAACCTGAAGAATTACTAATGATTTTGTAATTAGTTTGTGTGTTCTCTATATGTAACATCATAACATTCAACCAGAATGACTTTGGCTTTTTTACCAAGCCACAGAATGACATTTGGGCTTAGAAATGTCAATCTACTTAGTAAAAGGTGGATTCAGGTTATAGCAAGAATAATAAAAAACAGTATTTTTCAGCCAGAAAAAAAACCCCACAGAATTAAAGCTAAAAAATTTTTCGGTGTGTACAATTGATTATGTGCTAAATTGAGGAAGGTAATTTAGTTATTTAATAATATTCTTCCATTTTTACTACCCCACATCCAAACAGTAAATGTGAACTTTACTTGGACACTATGATTCAATTAAAAATTCACATTATATTCAAATATCGGTTATTATGGTAGGGGGTATTATTATCATGGGGCTTACTGCATTTAAGATATTTCTGAAAGTCATAAAGAGAAGACTGATTTAATATCACAGAAGAAAAGGATTTTGCATTAGCATTTTTTTTGTTTATTTCTTTACCATAAATGCATATATTCTCTAGCATTTGATTTTGACCTGACAATATGACTCTTGGTTTTTGGCAATGAATCTGTGCATTGTCAATTTTATTTTAATTGAAGATCTGAAATTATATCAATGGCCATAGACCCCGTGTAGACTTAATATCTCTGATCCCTAGTTCATCTTGATAATTTATTAGGTATTGTAACTCATAGAGATCAGCATAAAGGCAACACATTCAACTGTTCTCATAGGTTTCGTCTTTTGAGGGGATAATTATGCAAACCTCAGGAGGTTTTGAACAATAAAATCCTATGATTTTTGCAAGATTGTTATGGATGAAACCTGAGATGTATTTTCCAAGTATTGCAGATTTACATTAAATATTTTAAATATCTATCAAATATAAAAATATGCTTTTCTGCATTACTATTCTTCATAAAATGCTTGCTTGTATTGTTTTTAGGAAGAATATTTTGACTTCTCACTTATAGCCCTATTGCCAAATATGTATCACTTAATAGAGGAAGAAAATAAAAATACGAATTTAAACTGTCCTATGTTTTTCAGAAGACTGTACTTTTATGGCCATTTAGAGCACTGTAACTACTTGTTTTTTGCTCTCCTTGCCAAATTTTTTCCCAAGACACAAATGTCAGTTCCTACTCATCTGCTGCTCTGTTTCTTACTGACACCCTACAGATTGCTTGAGTTGTATTCCAGCTCAAATTGGATCATTTGAGTAAAAAAGGAATTTTAAAATCTGTTGCTTGTTTCTTTAACTTCTTTTACCTCCTTCCCATACAACTTTATACTATTGTAAATAGAAATTTCTATTTATAGATCCCAGGAAATCTTTAATTTAAAATAAGAATTGTATATGTCAAAGATTTTAAAATGCCAATCAATCATGTAGACATTTAAAGTAATGGACACAATAGTTCTATAAAAACAAAAAAAATACTTTTATTAAAATGAATTTTAATAGCATGATTTCGAATATTTTCAAGTAGTTTAAGATAAACTGTCTTTGGTAAAAGGAAATCTAAAAAAATTCTCAACACTTTAGAATACTTTAAATGATTGATGATCTTTTGCAATATTTTATGAACATCTAATTCTAACAAAAATTTAATGATTCGGGATCCCTGGGTGGCGCAGCGGTTTGGCGCCTGCCTTTGGCCCAGGGTGTGATCCTGGAGACCTGGCATCGAATCCCACGTTGGGCTCCCGGTGCATGGAGCCTGCTTCTCCCTCAGCCTGTGTCTCTGCTTCTCTCCCTCTCTCTCTCTCTCTCTCTGTGACTATCATAAATAAATAAAATTTTTTTAAAAAAGAAAATCTTAAAAAAATAAAAATTTAATGATTTGAAATCAACCACAGTCAGTCACTGACATCACTCAGTGGTATTCTAAAGTATGCAAGAATTTATTACCATTACCATATCTTCTATATATATGGTTTCCCATTTTTAGTAGCATTGTAGCTCAACGATATACAAGATCCAATATTTTCATGTTCACCCCAAGTCTTACTTTTAGGATTAAAAAACAAAAAAAAATGTATAATTCATTCATATTTAGGCCAACTTTGAAATTTTACTCTACATATATATTACTTGAAAGCTTGTCTAATAGCTAATTTCAGTCTTCACTAGCAGAAATACAATATATGTCTAGAAGTATTTAAATAATTCTCAAACATAGTAATTCTGATTCCAGGTGTCCTCAGACCATGTTTTAGGAACATCATACAAAATATTAGGTGATTAATTACAGCATGAACTATTTACCACCCATAAGAATTTTTTTTTACTGGGCACCAGGGTGGCTCAGTGGTTGAGCATATGCCTTTGGCTCAGGTCATGATCCTGGGATCCTGGGATCGAGTTCCACATCAGGCTCCCTGGATGGAGCCTGCTTCTCCCGCTGCCTGTGTCTCTGCCTCTCTCTGGGTCTCCTATGAATAATTAAAATCTTTTTTTAATGTGCTATATCACTCACACAGAATTCTGGTAATTCAGTAGTAAGCATTCTAAATCATATGACTGGACTTGGTGGGTTCATCATTTTTTAGATAGAGAATAAATTCCTTAAGGATGTTAGATGTCTGGACAATCCAAAGCCCCTTTTGAAGTGTGATGCTATCCATAGTTTAGCAGCAGTTACAGAAAATGTCAACTTTTGGATTTATCTAAGAATGCATTTTTTTCTTCCTGTATGTTCTAAAGTATCTTATAAATTCTTTGTAGTATAACTGCAAAGCAGTGGTGATTCAAAACTGCAGATTGGAAGTAGCATTGCCATTAATTATAGGACAGCAGAAACAATTGAAGAAGGATGAATAGGAGTCTTTATTCAGAAAATATTTAGTGGCTGACATTGTAGTGGTATCAATATCTATAGTATGATGATAATATTAGGCAACTGAAAAGGAATGGGAAAGAAAGTTATTATATACCACTAAAGAAAAGAGTTGCATCATATTGCTTTATAAGTGCAAATTTAATTTTACATATAAAAGAAGAAAATGGATGCTATCTTTACATATCTGAAAGGGTCATGTCTTATTCTTCATTTAGTCAGAGGTCTGCAGGAGTCCTGGGTAACTATAAGTATCTAGCATCATTTCTGTAAGATTTCATTTGAAAAATGAGGGATGTGCTTAATAATAATCCATTGGTTTAAAGAAGAAAGAGCTAACCTTTATGAACTAGATTCTCAATTTCTTGAGGTTATTGAACTATTTCTCCATATTAGCAAGCATGACTCAGAAATGTGGTTTAGAACTCTTGAATTATTTATTGAGAGTTTATTTTTTAATATTTTATTTATTTATTCATAGAGACACAGAGAGAGAGAGAGGCAGAGACACAGGCAGATGGAGAAGCAGGCTCCATGCAGGGAGCCTGATGTTGGACTCCATCCAGGTTCTCTAGGATCACGCCCTGGGCTAAAGGCAGTGCTAACCCACTGAGCCACCTGGGCTGCCCTTATTGAGAGTTTAAAAAAAGATTTTTAAAACTGCAAGAGATACATTCATAAGCACTATAATTAAATATAGAGAGAAGAAAAAAAATATGTTCAAATGACCCACAGGAAGGCAAGATAAAAAACAAAGGGACAACAAACAGAGGACACATTTAAAAAAATGACAGAGCTGTACCATCTCAGAAGTTATATTAAATATAAGTGATACTAATATACCTCCCCCAAAAAGAAAGACTGATAGAGTGGATTAAAAAATAAGACCCAACTTTGTCCTCTTCAAAGATTTATTTGAGCATAAGAGGGACAGAGAAAGAGAATCTCAAGCAGACTCCCTGCTGAACATGGAGTGAAGCTGGACTCTATTGCAGGACTCTGAGATCATGACCTGAGCCAAACACAAGGGTCAGGTGCACAACTGACTGAGCCATCCAGGCGCCCCCCAACTCTGTGCTCTTTATAAGAAATTCATATCAAAGTCAAATTAAATGACATAGGTACATGGAAAGTAAAAAAAAAAAAAAGGCAAACCAAGAAACAGGCTCTTAACTATAGAAAGCAAACTGATGTTATCAGAAGGGAGGTGGGGGTGGGAGATAAGTTAAGAAAATAAATAAAAACAAAACAAAAGGAAAACATACAGATGATAGTAAAGAAAATTACTAGAGACAAAGTGAGGATAAAAGGACCAATCAGGAAGATATAATGATTGAGATGTGTACATACCAAACAGTAGAGTTTCAATACAAATGAAGCTAAAAACTTTTAAGATCTACTCTCTTAGCAACTTTCCGATATGCATTACAGTATTAGTAACCTAGTCACGATGTTGTACATTATATCGCCAGAATTCATTTATCTTATTAGTAGCAGATTATATCTTCTGATCGCCTTTACTCATTCCCTCCAAGCGCCCTTGACTTTGGGAACCAACAATTTGCTTTACATTTCTATGAAAGATTTTTTTTTGAGATTCCACATATAAGTTAAATCACATATAAGTGTCCTTTCTCAACAACCTGACTTATTTCATGTATTATAATGGCTCTCAAGTTCATCCATGTTATCATGATAAATTACATTTTCTTTATCCATTTATTCACTGATGGGCACTTAGATTGTTTCCATGTCTTGGTTATTTAAATAATGCTACAGGATACATAGTGCTGTAGATATCTCCTTGACATAGTGACTTTGTGTCCTTTGGATATATACCAAGAAATGGAATTGCTGTGTCATATGGTAGTCCTATTTTTAACTTTTTGAGGAACCTCCATACTGTTTTCCATAGTGGCTGCACCAGTTCACATTCCCACCAACAGTGCATACGGGTTCCATTTCATTTATCCTTGTCAATACATTATGTCTTATATTTTTGATGTAGGTCATTCTAATAGTACGAGATCACATCTCATTGTGGTTTTGTTTTGCAGCTCTCTGATAATTAAGTGGTATTGAGCACTTTTCCTGTACTTCTTAATTGTCTATGACCCTTCTTTGGAAAAAATGTTTATTCAATTCCTCTGACCATTTTTGAATCATTGTTGTTGTTGTTGTCATTGAGTTATATGAGCTCTTTCTCTCCTTAAGATAGTAACCACATATCACATACGTCATTAGTAAATATTTTCTTCCACTCCATAGGTTACTATTTCTTGTTTTTGATGGTTTCTTTTGCTGTGCGGATTTTTAGTTTGGTGTAGTTCCACTTGTTTATTTTCGGTTTTGTTGTCTTTGCTTTTGGTATCACTCTAAAAATGAATTTATTTTTGTTAATTAAGTTGTTTTCTACTACTTGTACTCTCTTGATAGTAATAGATTTCATAATACTTCCTAAATTTCAAATCAATGATTGCTATATCAAGATGTAATACAAAATCAATTATGGATGATATAACAATTAGATAAAATAGCTAGATAAAATGTTGTTGTGCTTCCCTGTGTCACGTAATTACTGTGATATGTATTAGAAAGAATAAAATAGTATAATGTCAACAATAAATGTGCATGTATTTTTGAAAACCTATTGATAAATACAAAAAACTACAAACCTGCAAGAGCAGATAAAGATTGTTATGCATATGAAGGGTTTATTCTTTGAAAAACTGCTTAGTAAAGATACCACAATATAATCTGTGCATTCTCCTCCTTTATGAGACTCTTTCACACATCACATTGGAATGGATTATACTGACAACAAGGCTAAGCAATACAGTGTCTGTTTCTGTTACCACAACAACAGTAGTCTTTACATGGCATGGTTTTCATTCTGTGTTCCTGTTAATCTTTCTTTCTTTCTTTATTCATTTTTAAAGACATTGATAGAAGGCACATAATCTTTGTATACAGTAAACATTACAATTTGAATAACTATGCTGAGGTGGAATTTTACATGACAGTAGGGAATTCACATGAGAGCAATTGAAACACATCACTTAATTATACTTAGGAGTGTAACACTTAATTTTTATTTTATCACTGGATGTCAGGTACCTAGCCTGATTCTGTTTCCAAGTCTGTAATTTTGGAACTCTTTAAAATATTTTTGTTGGCTTATTTTAACAAAAACTTTATTCAAAACTGCAATGAAGTTTTATTAATATTAGAATTACCTCAAATTTTGAATATCTTAGATAATTATTGTGTTTAGTGACTTCATAAAAAGAAAATGACTGAAGTTCTTTTTGTCTGGCCATTGTAATATTTCATGAAAGTATTTTTCATGTTATAATATCTGGTATGCATATTATAGCTCTATGTACACATATATAACTATATCTCTATGTGCATATATTTTTCTGTCATTGTTTTTATTACTAAATGTGTTAAACTTAAAATGAAAATTAAAATAGGGATCCCTGGGTGGCGCAGCGGTTTAGCGCCTGTCTTTGGCCCAGGGTGCGATCCTGGAGACCCGGGATCAAATCCCACATCGAGCTCCCGGTGCATGGAGCCTGCTTCTCCCTCTGCCTGTGTCTCTGCCTCTCTCTCTCTCTCTCTCTCTCTGTGACTATCATAAATAAATAAAAATTAAAAAAATAAAGTATTAAAAAAAGAAAATTAAAATATAACTCTTTTAGCTTTGTATTTATTGCATTTTAATTATATCTCATGTGTCAGGGAGATGGTACTATTGCTGCTTCTTTTAATGTATGAAAAATATGACCAGAAAAATATTTGAGAAACACATGAGAAAGAGTCGGTAGTACTTTTCATATTTCATAATGAAAAAAGAAATATTTCTTTCTTTAATTCCGTATCATCAGGCAGGATTACTGTCTTGATTTTTATCAAGTTTTATGAAAGTTCACAGGTGTGAAAGTCATACTCTTCTATAATTTAATCTATCATAGTTCCCAGACAAGCTGAAAATGAGAAGAGTAGTTGTAAGTTAAATTTAGACGACTAATTTTTTTTGTAAATTTAAGTTAGAAATTTAATTGATAAGAATGATAGTGAGGTATTTTAGAAGCCCTACATTGTGGAAGTGTAAGATACAGATAAAACGAAACATATATGTGAAGACTAATGTCAGGAATGATAAAACAAGAAAGCATAGGAAGTAAGAGAGAAAGTTTGGAGAAGATCAAAACAAAGTTAAAATTGTAATACTTAGACCCTGATATATAGTCTTAACAGGAGTCTAATTTAATGCTGAGTGATTCTGAACTATTGAATTAAACTGAGATAAAATTCTTTAAACCACATCATTCACCTTCTGAATATAATACAGTGAATTAGTGTCGCCTTATACATTATTCTTTGCTCGTCTCAGCCAACAGTAAAATTCTTCACCAGCACTGCTTCAATATACCTTTTACAAATATCTCTGCAACTCAAAAAAAAAATATCTCTGCAACTCTTTCATATTCCTTTGCCTAGCCTTGGCACTAATACTTCTGATAAACTTCATTTCTGCCCTATTGTAATAACAGTAGGTGTAGAGCTTATTTTAATGTCAGTTTTGGGAAAGATATGCATAAAGCATAAATTTTTCTTATACTCACATTGAATTTCAAGCCTTAAAAAAATCTTGCTTGTCCTATGAATGAAAATGTTGAATAGAAAAAGTAGTTTTTTTCTTTCCATTTATTTCAATTCTAAACAATTAATTGGTTATTTTAGTAAAACTATAATTTTTTCCATTACCCAATTAACTTTTCCCTCTATTCATGCAATAAAAAAAAGTCAACACATTCACAATTCATTTTTGATATTCCCAAACAGAGCCAACATCCTTAGAGTAAGATCATAGTTTCCAGGATGTCTACCTACTTACAAGAGTATAAGAAAGACATTCACACAAACGACTGAAGCCAAATTTTCTTATGGTTTCTTTTCCTTTTATTAGGGGATAAAAAGTTCAACATCAGAAAAACATCCTATTTCCTGAAGGTGCTCAATTCCATCAATAGGAGTTAAGAGAAGACCTATGACATATGTGCAACTTGCCCCTTCCTAACAGAGTAGAATAACCCCCTTCATCCTTGCTAGACATACATATCCCAACTAGGACATTGAGCATCAGCATCACAGATCAAAAAAGCAACAATGTGATTGAAATAAGAACCTACCTTCCCCAGCCCACATGTTTCTTTAAACAGAGATTAAGAGAAATCTTAGATACCCATTCTTCTCTCCATCCTTTCACCCTGTTTCTCCATAATTCTATGCAACAAGCCCACCAGGATGATTGGGAATTAAATTTCTTCCATATCAGTGACAATAGGAATCACAGGTCAATCTTAACTCCAAGACTCTAAGTTTTATACGTTTTTCGGGTTTCTATCAGTTTCTCTTCCCTATTACTCCCCCACACTCTTGAAGACTCTTCAGTGTTCCCTTATAATTGGAAGTTGCCCAGATCCTCAATGTCTTCTTTGAACATTCTTCTCAACATTTTGCTCTGTTGTGAATTTGGCCTTCCCCGAAAGTTAGTGTTTTCCTTGAAGTTCACTCAAGTGGTGGCTCATTGTTGTTTGTTTCTTTTCTGAATCAGAGAACACTAGTAGGATAAATGCTAAAAATGACACCTGGGCACATAATTTTCAAACTACCCGGAAAATAAAGCAAAAGATAAACTCCTGAAAGAAACCAGAAGTTGAGGAAAAACACTTTACCGATAGAAAAACAGCACTTAGAATTGCATCCTACTTCTAAGAAACTATGCAAGCAAGAAAAAAGTGAACTACATATTTAAAACATTGAGAGAAAAATAACATCAACATAGAATTTTTTACCCTACAAAATTATGCTTCAAAAGTGAAGGAGAAATAAAGGCTATTTTAGACAAATAAAATTGAGGGAATTAGTTGCCAGTAGATGTGTACAAAACTTTGAGAGTTTCTTTAGAGTGAATAGAAATGATACACATTGGAAACTAATTTCCACATAAAGAGAGAGCATTAACGAAGTAAGGGAAGGCAAAATTTAAACTGTTCCTATTGTTAATTGATCTAACCGAGAACAATTTGTTCAAAATGATACCAACAATGAATTTGATTATACATACTTATATATATATATGTATATATATATACATATATATATATAATGAATATATACATGCTTGTGGATGCCCATATACAAGTAAATTGAAAGACACAAGACAAGAGAAAACAGGAGGGGACTAGGATTGTGGTGTTATTATAAAGTACTCACAGTATCTGTTAAATGACATACCGTTGTTTGAAAGTGGTCATGGATTAGTTGTAAATGTATATTGCAAACTACAGGGCAACTAGGAGAAAAAATGTTAAAAACAAACAAATCAAGTATTGATATGCTATAAAAAAAGGAGAAAAATGTAACTGTAACTGTCCAGTTAAAACCACAAAACACAGAAAAAGAGTGGAAGACAAAAATAAGAACAGGGCAAAAATAATAACACTAAAAAACAATAACAGAAACAAATGTGTATATATAGAGAGATAGATATATGCTTGATCCTCCTTTAATTTTGAATGCAGCCACTTTTTTTCCCTTCCTCTCTTATGATCTCACAGGATGAAAATTCCCTTAACTGACTTGATGGCTTTTCAGTTTCCAATGGAGTAGAAAAATATTTGCCACTCTGCAGAATAATTGCTATTTAGAGAGATGCACAGTGAAACTTTATGGACAGAGAAAGGTGTAAAGGTTCAGAGGTGTTTTTTAAAAAGAAGCAACATTTAGACTGACATTTAAGGTTGTGAAAGAATCTAATAAACTGGTTGGTGAGTTCAGGCCATCTAAGAATAACAAGATTGAGGATATTATATTTATCAGCATTCTTTAGAGTGGGGAGCCACTCATTTAAAAAAGGCAGCAATTTGTTCAGTACTTGGCCTACACTCAGTATATACTGCTGGAACCCAGACTTTAGAGAAATTTGTTGAAATTCTCTGTACAACAAAAAGGATAAATTTGATCCATTCAGTAAGAAAGGATGAAAAGCTGAGGACTGTTTGAAGGAGGGCAGAGGAGATCCAAAAAATGCAAGAAAAGAAAAGATAGAAAACCAAGAGCATCATGGATGAAAAAGTTTCTTGAGGAAAGAATATTTTTGCTATGTGATGCCTGAGATACATACACTCTTCTTCAACTTTATCAAATTTTAGTAAAGTACATATTGCTTACCAGTGCTTCTTATTGTAGGAAAATTTTAAGATGGATTGAACTCAGAGAGAGGAAGAGCTTATATTCACATCTTTGCGAATGCATGGCATGTCAGGTGAAAAGCTGGAGGAAAAATATTTCAGTTGGTATCAGGGTTAACTGAGATCTGTCATTTTAGAAATTACTCTTTTTTAAAAAATTGAGCTTTATTTATGAAAATAAAAATTGTAACTTAACAGATGCCTTATAAATTAAATTAGCTAATTCTGTAGGATATTTCTCGCCTTATAAATTTCTTTTTTCATATACTATAGACCTAATGCTTTGTGGAACCTGCTTTGGGAAAAGATGGCTTCACTACCAAAAATGAACGTCAACAAAAAGAAAAATATCTGAATACAAATGAAATCTGTAACTATTTATGGAAAATATTTTCTATTAACCAACCAAGTAGAAATAGCTAGAACAAAAGGAAAGATTTTATTTACAGTGTTTTCATTCCTTAAAATAAGGGCCCGTGAATGGCTTTTTGTCCTTTCCTTTTTTAAGTCAGTATTATTAGTCAGAATAGGCTGGGTTAATGCAATAATAAATAAACCCTGAAGACCTTAGTGCTTAAGCCAAGAACAACTTTGTGTGTATGTATTTCATACCTTGATGATTTGAGAAAAAATATGTAATGTTATAGATAAGTAGGGAGATAGATGAGAGTTGAGTGACTCTCCTTTATAGCATGATACTCTTTAAAATTTCGGCTGTTTGGATGTTCTAATTCTATCATCTATTAACTACTCAGATGAGAGAATTTGGAAAAAATAGTTATAAACAATAAAACTATCTATGATGGGAGAGTTTGGCTCTTATCTCACAGAGTCAAAGAATGAATCTTGCAGACAAAGGAGAGTGAGTAAAGGAATAAAAGTTTAGTAAACACAGAGAAAGTTCTCAGAAGTGAGAGATGTCCCTACTGGGTTGCCACTGCGGGCTTGTAGGGTTGGTCTTTTACTGGAAGCCAACCAGGGAACTTAAATCTTTTAACATTGTCTACTGATATCACCACTGAGTAAGGACTAGTGATAACGTCTTTGATGCCTTACTTCTTCTTTGGGGTCTGGTTATCCTTTGTTGGTCACAGATGACTGTCATAAAAAGATACCTTCCTCACCCACATCTAGGGCAGGGTGGTCTGGCTTGTTCCTTTATCTCTGGTTTCCTTATACCTCAGCATTTTGGGGATTTTTGTGAGCCTACTTCCATGGCCCCCTACCTAGCCCTGCCTAGCCCCATTTGTCCTTAACTCATATAGTTGCCTTGGCTCAAAAGTAGCAAATAGGTTGGCTAAATGTCCACTGTCAAGAGTAATTAAGGGACCTCATTTAAACACAGGAACAAGGAAATGTAAACAGGTTTTTTTGGTAAGACTAACACTCTTCTGCCAATGTATTTTTTTTCCTATAAGTTTGGGGAAAGAAATCTACTTTTGGTTACATTTTAGGTGGTTATGAAATAATCATTTTATTACTAGTTTGAACATTGAAAAATACTGCCTCTTACCATACTTTAGCACTAAATTTTATTGATCAGATTTTCATATTTATGAATAATTCACTATATGAGATAAAGGAATTGTAAAGGAAGAGTCATGAGTGAAGGAAACTGTCACCTACCTGACATGTAAAAATGGAAAATGTGGCATATTGAAATTATGACTAATAATAGGAAAAATCACATTTCTTAGAATATTGGTAAGGTTGCAAATACACACACATAGGAGCATTTCATCATTATAATAAGATATAAAGAAAGTTTGAAACTAATTTGAGATTGATAATTGCTACATCTTATTTGTATAATTGAAATTTAAATCAGTAAGTATTTTTTGAGCATTTATGTTGTTCAAAGCACTGTACTAAACACTGGGAATTAAAAATATCAAACTGCTGACATATTCTCCAAATACAGAAATTTACATTCTACTGAGGGACACAAATAAATATGGTCTCTACAAAAAAAAAAAAAAAAAAAAAAAAGCAGATAAATGATTGTCCTATTAAATGTGTGGCTTTCAATGGGAAATTTGGAGGTAGAGATTATTTCTGACCCAAGGTGTTGAGAATTTTCCTGGGAAGAGGTTCTCATTGAGTAAAGGTCAGATCATGGTTAAGCAAACAAGGACATGAAGATATTATCTGTAAGAATATCCATGGACAAATACACAAGAAAAGGACTTTTCAGGAGATGTTCTGGGGGAAGAAATGCTTTATTTGGCTGCAGCACATAATAGGATAGAATAATAATATTAGCAATATGTATTATTAGTGGTAGATAATCCATTTAATACTTGCTTTGTGATAGATACGATTAACACTTTACATATATTAATTCTTATACAATTGTGTAAAGTAGGTTATATTATTATTCTCATTTTCAGAGGACAAGTGAGATTAAGTAACTTTATAAGTGTATACATCTAGTGAGTTATAGACCTGAAATTCAAAGCCAGATCTGGCTGGTGAGTCAAAAAAAATGTAAAAGTGAATTTAGTATTGGATAAAGTGCTTTGATTATTGGGCAAGATACTTTTAACTTCATTGAGCACATGTTGGTCTGTATTTGAGTCAGATGGTGAGATCTGCTTTCTATTAGAACAAAATTAAGAGCAGCCTATAAGGTACATTGAAATAGGAAAAAACAAAATGGTTAGTAACAGCTTCTGGGCCTGAATTTTTGTTGGTGTGATTTAGGAAAGTGCTAATGAAGTGAAAAACATGATTTTGTGAAACAGACTCAAAAATGACTTGTGGGGGAGAAGATACTGCTAATTAGAAGAAAATAAATGAAATAAAGCATGTATCAAACACAGATCAGAGTGGAAATTGTAGTAATTTTACAACCCTAATTAAGAAGTGAGAATTTGAGGCACACGGATGGCTCAGTCAGGCATCTGACTCTTGGTTTCAGCTCAGGTTATGATATTAGAGTCATGAGATTAGGCCTCACGTTGGGCTGTACACTGAGTGAGGTGTGAGATTCTCTCTCTCTCTTCCTCTGGACTTCTTGCTTGTGCTCTCTCTCTCAAATAAATAAATAGATTTATTTTAGAAAGAGAGAGAGAGAGCATGAGTAGGAGGAGGGGCAGAAGAAGAAGCAGACTCTGTACTGAGCAAGGAGCCTGGCATGGGCTGGATCCCAGGACCCTGGGATCATGACCTGAGCTGAAGGCAGACACTTAACTGAGCTACCCTGGTGCCCCATAAATAAATAATTCCTTTAAAATTTATAATTAATTTATATAGGTATGTAGTACATATCCAAGAAAGGAAGGAAGCCTAAAAGGATAGGTCTGTTACTGTGAGCCACTGAAATTCAAAGGCAGTTCATGACCATAGCAAAACTTAGTAGAAAATTATGATGATGAAATGAATTATGAATTTCCATAACTATGAGATAAGAGAGATTGCTTTCTAGAATAATCAGTCTACAGAACTAAACAGTAGTGCAGAAGGTTTCCATTTCACTAGAGCAGGGCCAACACTTGACACCAACGAGCTTCCCAATTTGTCCCAAACTAACAGGAGGAGAATAATACTTAATTATTGTTTTATTGTTAATGTTCCTGATGACCAATGATGTTGAGTATCTCATCACACATTTACTACATTTAATTTTTTTTCTCTGTAAATTATATCATTTTAGGTAGGGAAGCAGTATTATTATTTTTTTTCAAATGGTTTGACAGTTTTTCCCTCTTTTACTAGACTATCTTTTCTCTCTTTCTTTATGGTACCTAATTCCATAGTTGATTCTATCTCTGAATTTTCCCATTTTGCAGATGGGTCAGATTGTCTGTTCTTGTGAAAATTCCACACTATTTTTATTACTATGACTATAATAATGTCTTCATAACACCCAGGGAAAGACTTTCCCCCATTCTTTGTTTTTACAGCCTGATTCACCTTCAAGATCTTTAGTATAAGATATCCTATAACATACACATGTTTATAAATGTTATAAATACATAAATTTATAAATACATAAATATTATAAGGTTCAGCAATTTGCCTAAGAAGGTTTCTGGATTTTTATTAATATTGAATTTGTTTTGTAGCTTGGAATCTTGACCTTGTATAATATTATCTGAATGCCACGAAGCATAAATGACAAACATCTTTGCTGCAGCCACTTTCTCCAGACTTCCCAGCTATTTAGTTCCTCTTTTGGTTTGCTGTTAATCATTAATAATATCTTAGCTCTTGTTCCTTTTACTAGTTGACCATTAGAAAAAAATGCTTTTATAGGTTGATCGTTTTATTTACAATATTGGGAATTTTTCTTATAGCTATTGTTTTGGCTTATTGTTTCTGTTGTCTCCCACCCGTCCATCCCCCAAACTCCAGGCTAAGGACAATGTCCTTTAACTATCGATGCTTTCATTTTGGGATAATGACAATAATCCCTCCCTTCAAATCCACTTACCTCTATTGCACAAGTGGCTAGGTGTCATGCTAGATATCAGGAATTGTATCTCTAAGTAAGAAAAGGAGAATAGGCATTTGATGACAAGAATATTGGTATTGTCCACTTGAAATAATTTTGCTTTTTTATTTTTCTAATTTACTTTTTAATCACCTAGCAAAGACATTTCTTAATAAATTCTTTTTGAGAGATTTATATCTTGAATAAAGAGTTGGTTCCAAAAGTCCCTGCAATATTATTAATTTTTTGCTATATTGAAGGAAGAATCTAGAGCTAAGTGTTTATTTGAAAATTTAAGTTTTAGTGTTTAATCGAACAATAATAGAATTGCTAAAAATTAATGCTGCTTTTCATGCACATTGTCTATTAAACTGTAATTTCTAACAGGTAAAATATAGTGATCTTTTAGCCCATAATGCTATTAGGCATTGAAAACAATAATTATTTGCCAAAACATAGTATAGTGGAGGGTCTCCATGAATTCACATTTGTAGATTTGGTATTAAAGATTAAAGTAATGCAGAATGTTAAAAAAAAATGTGTGATTAGAAAACATCAAATGAAGCCAATGTGTGACTGCAAAGCTATTTTGCCAATCCTGTGTACTCTCAGTCATTTAGCAAATGATGATGGTACATTTTATATAACATTTATGAATGCCTGCAGGCAACATTAAGACAATTCTTCAATTAGCTTAACGGACATATTCTAGAGGAAACAAAAAACTGTTAGTTATTTTTTATATGATTTAGCAGGAGTAAAAGCCACAGCAGAATTGGGAAAAGAAAACATTGATGGCAAGCTACAGATGTTATTTCAAGGACAATATTGGAATGGTTATTTCAAAGGGTATCATCCTGTTAAGAGCTGAACTCTGAGTTCTTCTACTTCCCTAAGATCACTTTGAAATGGAAATGATAAGAACCTTTAATGTCTTGCCCAAATAGGAAGGTGCGCAGAAATCAGAGCTATGCTTGGCAAGAGATAAGAGGCATTGCAAATAAAGCTGGGATGAGCAAGTATAACATGCATAGTCCCAACAGAATAATCAGAAGATAGAATGGCCCAAGACTGCAAGTGGAGATATAGGAGTAGTTAGAGATACCTTCTTTATGTGTTATCTTCTAATAGTGACTATATAAATATTTATTCTGTGAGTAGGGATATTGTGGCAAACCTGGATCAAAATTGATATGCACGTTATTTCCCTCTAGAAATATCCCCAAAGATTTTCTACATGATGTTGTTTCCTCTATTAAAGCTGAAGTAGAAATTATTTTAATCTCATACAGCCTTGGTTATATCATGTATTAACCTATCTGTGTAGGAAAAAAAAATGTAAGATGAAACTGTGGAAGGCTACATTCAGATTTTATGTTAACCGTAAGTGCCAGAAATAAAGAACACAATATACTTAAAGTTGCACTCAGGAAAATTTCATAGATATGGCTAATAGAGTTACGGCACTGAGTGTATCATCCTGAACTCATTCTGTACAAACACTGAACTCCAGAAGAACTTGACCTATTTTTTTTCTGTTTACCAGAGAGCTTGTACAGGGAACTTCCTACAATATCGATACTTATTATCTTTCTTTTATTGTTATCTAGAGGGAGCACTTTTTTAAAAAGTAAATGGAGTCGCCCCTGTGTATCAATAAGGAAACTTATAGCTCAGCATTGGACAGCTGAGACCAGCAGGGTGCTCCTGCTGAATACAGATTCATCGATTTTTCTCTTTCTCAGAAAGTTACTACTCCATTTACTCTGTCAAAACCCTTGCTTCCAGGCGATGTAGGAACATGCTGGATGTGAAGTAAAATCACACTGCTATATAGGTGTCTGTGATTGTTGCTTATTTAGACAAGTTTCAGAAGGCAAATAATCTAGTGTTCACTTACATTATAGAAATAAATAAACCAAAAACCCCTTATAGATAAATTAGTTCATCTAAGTTTATAAGAATACTATGTAACCCATAATAACTGTCTTCTATGTGTAAGTTTTTCCTTTCCAACATATAAATACATATTTAGTAATGACTATTTCTTCTGAAATACAACCTTTTAAAAAAATTCCTACTGAGAGAATAAGTGATTTTTAACACCTGCCATCTAACAACATTTTTAGAATAATTTTTAACACTATTTTACCTTACTAAACCAGCTTATTTAAATTAAGATCTTAGTTTGAAAACTGGAGCTTAGTTTATCACTCAAAATTCTGTTTGATTATTTTTTAAATCTACATTTTCCATTTTATAAGAATATAAGCTTGAATGTGAATAAGTAAATGCTTATAATAAACTTATATAACTTAAATTTTAGAAAAGAGGTATGTCTATTGCATAACTGTAAATCAACATTTCTTTGCTTTTAAGTCATTGCAATAATTCTAACTGAATTTTAGGGTACATCATCAAAGATATATTTTTAAAACTCCAGCTATAATTTTTTCCCTTATATGAAAAATATCTTCAAATAATCATGGTTTAAAATTTTGAACAAAAATTTTGAAATCTGGGATCCCTGGGTGGCGCAGCAGTTTGGCGCCTGCCTTTGGCCCAGGGCACGATCCTGGAGACCCGGGATCGAATCCCACGTCGGGCTCCCGGTGCATGGAGCCTGCTTCTCCCTCTGCCTATGTCTCTGCCTCTCTTTCTCTCTCTCTCTCTTTCTCTCTCTCTCTGTGACTATCATAAATAAATAAAAATTAAAAAAATTTTTTGAAATCTTACTGATTATCAGATATAAGCCTGAGAGTATTATTTTTTCTGAGAGTATAAAATTAAGAACACTAGAGTAACTGATAATCTATGCACTTTAGGGAATGTGAAGCAAAGCTTTCAGAGAGATCCCAGATAAATATATCAATAAATTCATTACAAATACTGCCAGATATTTTTCTTTGTTTTTATTTTTGTTTTTAATAGCACAGACAACTTTTTCTCCGAACTTTACTGATTATTGTGACAAATAGCCTTCTTTGCCATGATCTTGCCAACCTCAACCAAGGTTTATACTGCCACCTAAATTTAGAAATGACATCTTTTATTTTTCTCTCTGTGGCAAAGCTCTGTTAGTCTGAAATTTCATCAAAGGTATAAAGTAGCATGTCATCTTTGACAACGACTGGGTACAGCAGGGATATTGAATTAAGGCATCATAAAATGTTTAGGGAGGCATGATAAAGTTGTTAGGTAGTTGTTCTATTGGCATAACAGAAACTCTCATAAATTACAGAGTTGTGATATAGATAAGGAAAATATAATGCAAATGGTTAATTAGATAAGGACCATTAAAATTGTAAAAAGAGCCTGTTACAGCTATATTTATATTTATACTCCATATCCATTATCTTTTTAACATAATTGGTAATGAAATATTGAAACTACATTCCTCAAATCACTGGATTTCAGTACTCTTACCTAATAGGTCATAATATAAATGAAATAAATAAGTGAAATGAATATTACTCTTAAAGTGTGTGTGTGTATACACTCTACATTTGACTGTAACAATCAATATTTTCAAGCCTTCAAATATATAGCAACTCTACTCATTTTATCTGGACTTTGATTTCTCTCTAAAAATTTGTACACGAAGTTTTTAAGGATTAAATTAAATCTTTCTAGCCATTTAAATATAGTGTGCTTAAAGAAAAAAAATGAAGACAGTGTGGTGAGTTATTACTACAAGAAAGACTTTGAGGACCTAGAAAGTATAGTCTTCTTCCAAGTCAGACTTTTAAGAAACTTTTATTAGTGTTCATTCTGAGGAAGTGACAATTTATCTTGATTGTCATTTTCTATTCATAAGGGGGGAGGCAGTTTGGTTAACATGCATATGGCTGAATGGTTATAAGAACAAATTGAGTCACATTTTCCTTAGACACTTTTGTAAGTTATTTTGTACTATGAGGTCAGTAGTATCATAGTTTCTCAGGGATATGATCTTGACAGAAAAAAAGCAACTGTTCAGTTTCATTAAAAACACAAGAAAGTAACGATATACTTAGAAAGCATCATTGAAATACTCCATTTATTTCTCTCTAATGCAATTCAGGTGTTCTTCTGCATGTTCTAGGACAGTGCTTCTCAAACGGTAATGTGAAAACAAATCACCTGGGTATCTTATTAAAATGCAGATCTTATTCAGTACAGCTGGGTTAGATCCCAAGGCTGGATGTCTAGCAAATTCTGAGGTAATATTAATTCTGTTGTTTCCTCGAAATACGTTTTTTTTTATGACAGTCACACACAAACACACACAGAGAGAGAGAGAGGCAGAGACACAGGCAGAGGGAGAAGCAGGCAGAGGGAGAAGCAGGCTCCATGCACCGGGAGCCCGATATGGGATTCGATCCCGGGTCTCCAGGATTGCGCCCTGGGCCAAAGGCAGGCGCCAAACCGCTGCGCCACCCAGGGATCCCCGAAATACGTTTTGGTAGCTTCTAGGTAATGCTGTTCCTTCTGGGTTTTTAAACCACATAAAATATATGACATTCGTATATTTTTATATGAAAGGTAAAATTTAACACCCCTCACATTTACACTTTATCATAATCTAGATTATAAGAGACTGGTTTTATGGTCTTAATTTTATGTTCAAAAAGGCTTATAGTTAATACCCCCATTTGATTAAAAATATTAACCAAATTAGATCCTAAGACTTCAGATATTTTGATCAATTTTTCTCTATTAGCAATCTTCCACATTTACCATTGGTTCGACATAAAATGGACTCTAATAAAGCATTCATAACTCACTGACAGAGTGCCACTTAAAAGAAAACTGATGGATTTTATACAGATTTTAAAAAGAGGAGAAATAAAATAAATTTCTTTCTGGGATGTTTTGGAAAACCCAAATACTTGTGTTGTTATCTTTCCAGGCTTAATTCATTAAGTATCCTTAATGAATAGATAGATTCATATCTATCTATGATATGAATAGATATCTATTCTATCAGATATAGATAGAATATATAGATTTCTGTGACTTTACCTAGTTTAGCACCCAAATCTATAAAGCATCTGTGTTGTGAACGGTAACAAAAACTGTGATGAGTTCCATGTGTCTTTATACGTCTTTGTGTGTGTGTAAATTGTGAACGAGATTAAGACAGGGAGATGAGACAAACAGAAAAGAGAGAAGGAAGAAAGAAAACATCAGAAAAGTGCAATTCTAAATTAACTGAAGCAGCTGAAGTCTGGGATTTATATTTGCTCCATCTTGTTCTTCGAGACCACAAACCACTGTGCTTCTGCTGCCTGCATTTTCTAACTGGGTAGAGAATCACCTGATTCACCGCCTTTTTGCCTTTGCTTTAATGACATGGAAGATCCATATAATAGTGGAATTTTATTTCTTACCTGAAAGTCAAGAAGGGCTGAAAAGATATCCCTGGTGGTGTCTTCATCAGATTTGTAAGATTCCACCCAAATCATGTTGTTAGTCTATTACAGTTTGTGTGCGTGTGTGTATGCTGGTTGAAAGATCTCCATCAGTTTTCTTTTTAGATACAAGAAAACCTTTAAAATTGATTACTGATAGTATTTGTAAGATTTTTTCCTCATATTGCACCCCAAATAAACAGTGACACAAAGCAGGACATACTACTACATGCTTTATTAACCCTGAGAAAATATTCATTACCTGATTCATTCCTGCAGTGCATTATTTCATTTGGCAAAAAGTCAACAGAAGAGAACAATCCTCCAGACTGGCTTGATTTACAATGATGTGGGGTGATTGGTTGAAAGATATTTGGACTGGTTGCACCTCCAAAATGAACCAAACCTGAGATGCTATACCCTGGGTTGGTTCCCAGATCATAACTATCTAGTAAACAAAATTATATCTAGGGTGTTCTCAATATCGTCTCCACTGTAATCATTTATAGAAAATCTCTTTGTAATACTTTTTTATCAACAATTCTTGTATATAAATGTGTTCCACTTAGGATCTAGTTTTGTAGCTTCCTTTTTCACAATAGGAATGAAGAAGGGGGGCTAAGCTCTTGTGTTGTCTTCACAAAACCGTCCATTGGGTCTTGTATTGCTATTATCTAGAAAGGAGGGATTCACAGCATTCTCCTTACTCCTGAAAATTTTCCTCCTCCCTATTGATATGAGAGAGCCTGGTTCTTGTCTCATGGAATCGAAGAATGAATCTCAGAGATGACAGAGAGTGGGCAAAGCGGTAGTTTATTAAGCAGAGAACAGAGAGCTCTCAGGAGTGAGAGGGGTCCTGACAGGGTTGCCCCTGAGGGCTTTTAGGGTCTGTCTTTTATAGGAAACTGATCAGGGAACTTGGTGAATTTCTTGTCAATATCAAGGTGGATATTTAGAACAAACATCGTGGACTGGTAACCATCATAATAACTGACAAGATGTTCTTATAAATATCATGAGCCCAAACAAGGTGTTCTCTGCTTTCTCATGACTATCTCCTACATAATATTCCTCTACACCAGGGATTTCTGTGAGCCTAGTCAGGTAGCCCATGGCCTTGAGATTCTTGTGCATCTTGGTTTGAGCAGGGACTATTGATAACCCCTTAATGACATATTTCTTCGTGGCCTGGTTTCTGTGATTACTTAATAGCCACTCAAGGGAGGTACTCCCTCACATTTTGGAGCTAGGGAGCCAGGTTTATTTTTTCTGTTTTTACTGTCTTATCTCTGTTTCCTTGGGATGGGTAGGAGTCTAACTCTGGGACCTTTCTTATCTTTCCCTGCCTAGTCCTGTCTGCCCCTAACTCCTTCCTACATCAGTATCAAATTATCCCACTACTCAAACTTTCAGAAAAATTATCTCAAGAGACCAGAACTCATCTTCCCATGCCTTTTTTGCCTATTTGTATCAATAACAACAACAACAAAAAATCCCCAAATCCTAGGCTTTCTTTAAAATCACAGCTTCTCATGCTCTTACGGATGCCATCCTGACATAGCACTAGCACAAACCTATATTCTCTCTCTCTCCAAATATGGAAAATTTTTCTCTACACTTTCTGGAACCCACATCTCATCAATTTATTATGATGACTCCTTCCATATCTCTTCCCACATGAAACCTGAATCTTTTCTATGACTGTTAGGCTGTGACGCTTCCTTTAAAATTCTCTGCAAATCACTGGCAATGGTGATGAATAGGTGTATTCTTTACTCTTCATTACAACTTATGTACCATAGTCTCTCTCTCCAACTAAAACCCCCAGATTTCAAGCCCATGTCACCAGATGATATTGCCTACTTTGACATTCAGATCAGAAATTCATAGGTCCTGGTGCCATGTCCATTATAATATGCCTTGAATATATTAGCTTGAGGTTATCACTTTCCTTTTACAGTATACCTGTCTTGAAAATTCTGGTTTTCCAATTGTTAAAAAAAATATTATTAAAGAGAGGAAAATGCCTTGTATGTATCTAGAAAACAAAACTCTCCATCATGTCAATAAAATTTAAAAAATAATTTAAACAGAAGGAATCAAAGTGGTAAAAAATATGTAAATATTAGTTCTCACCTTACTAATCATGGGAATACAAGAAGCTGTGAAGACTACATATCCCCAAAATAGGCAAACTTTTTTGACAAAAAAATAGACAAAAACTAGTATGTCAGGTACTATCAATGATGGTGAGAATACCAAGAAAAGAGAACTCTAATATCCTGCTGGTGGCAATGTGTTTCAAAAGCATTTATAAAATATAAATTTGAATAACAAAAATATAAATTTTCAATAAAGTGAATATACATATGACGTATGGCTCATAGATTATATTTCTTGGTATTTAACCTGTAGAAGTGTGTATCAACATTGTAATTGTGATAACCAGGAAATAAGTAAATGTTCATCAGCATGTAATTGAGACATATTTAGAGAGTGGGCTCTCATATATTAATCAGTATTATGATTTTCTACAGTCAAGAATCTAAGTATATTTTTAAAATTGTTAAGTGCGAGAAGAGGGGCAAGATGTCGGAAGAGTAGGATCCCCAAATCACCTGTCCCCACCAAATTACCTAGATAACCTTCAAATCATCCTGAAAATCTACAAATTCGGCCTGAGATTTAAAGAGAGACCAGCTGGAATGATACAGTGAGAAGAGTTCGTGCTTCTATCAAGGTAGGAAGACGGGGAAAAGAAATAAGAAACAAAGGCCTCCAAGAGGGAGGGGCCCGCGTGGAGCCGGGCTGAGGCCGGGGCGAGTGTCCCCGGGGCAGGAGAGCCCCGTCCCGGAGGAGCAGGAGCTGCACCAACCTTCCCGGGCGGAAAGGGGCTCGCAGGGAGGTGGAGCAGGACCCGGGAGGGCGGGGATGCCCTCGGGTTCCCTGGGACAGTAACAGACACCTGCGCCCGGGAGAGTGCGCCGAGCTCCCTAAGGCTGCAGCGCGCACGGCGGGGCCCAAAGCAGCTCGGAGGGGCTCGGGCAAAGGAGGAGGCTCGGCGGAGCGGGCTGCAGGGCCGGAGCAGCTTGGGGGGGGCGGCTCGGGCGGGGCTCCGTGGAGGGGGCTGTGGGGCGGGAGCAGCTTGGGGCGGCTCGGGCGGAGGAAGAGGCTCCCCGGAGGGGGCTGCGAGGTGGGAGCCCGAATCCAACACTGCAGGCCCCGCAGCACAGGGTGCCGGGACACACCCCAGGATCCGGCCTCCCCCCGGGACAGGCAGAGGCCGGGAAGGCCCAGGACAGCGAGGACGCTCCTGCCCCGAGCCTGTCCCGCCCCGGAGCGTCCAGGCCCTGCAGACCGAGAGCTTTGTAGTTATTGCAGGAGCTGACTCCAGGGCTCCAGACCTGCCGCTGCCACTGGGGCTGTTGCTCCTGGAGCCTCACGGGGTAAACAACCCCCACTGAGCACCAGGCAGGGGCAGAGCAGCTCCCCCAAGTGCTAACACCTGAGAATCAGCACAACAGTCCCCTCCCCAGAACACCAGCTAGACAGACAAGTTCCAGGGAAAGTCAAGGGACTTAAAGTACACAGAATCAGAAGATACTCCCCCGTGGTTTTGTTTTGTTTATTTGTTTTTTTTTTTGTTTTTTTTTTTGCTTTTCTTTGTTTTGTTTTGTTTTGCTTTTTGATTTCTGTTTGCTTCCCCCACCTTTTTTCCCCTTTATTCCTTTTTCTTTCTCTTTTTTTCTTTTTTCTTCCTTTTTTCTCTTTTCTTTTCCTCTTTTCTTTCCTTCTTTCTCTCCTCTCTTTTTCTCCTTTTCCCAATACAACTTGTTTTTGGCCACTCTGCACTGAGCAAAATGACTACAAGTAAAACCTCACCTCAAAAGAAAGAATCAGAAACAGTCCTCTCTCCCACAGAGTTACAAAATCTGGATTACAATTCAATGTCAGAAAGCCAATTGTCAGAGAGCTGGAGAAAAGACAGCAAATAGATCCTACACCCAGCAGAAGAAGAGGGTTAAAAACGATGTGAGCAGAACTCAATGAAATAGAGACCAGAACTATGCGACTGATCAACAAAACCGGGAGTTGGTTCTTTGAAAGAATTAATAAGATGAAACATTAGCCAGCCTTATTAAAAAGAAGAGAGAAAAGACTCAAATTAATAAAATCATGAATGACAAAGGGGAGATCACTACCAACACCAAGGAAATACAAACGATTTTAAAAACTTATTATGGGCAGCCATACGCCATTAAATTAGGCAATCTAGAAGAAATGGACAGATTTCTGGAAAACCACGAACTACCAAAACTGGAACAGGAAGAAATAGAAAACCTGAACAGGCCGATAACCAGGGAGGAAATTGAAGCAGTCATCAAAACCCTCCAAAGACACAAAAGTCCAGGGCCAGATGGCTTCCCTGGAGAATTCTATGAAACGCTTAATGAAGAAACCGTACCTATTCTACTACAGCTGTTTAAAAGATGGAAAGAGATGGAGTACTTCCAAACTTCTTCTATGAGGCCAGCATCACCTTAATTCCAAAACCCAACAAAGACCCCACCCAGAAGGAGAATTAGAGACCAATATCCCTAATGAACATGGATGCAAAAATTCTCAACAGGATACTAGCCAATAGAAGCCAACAATATATTAAGAAGATGATTCAAAATGACCAAGTGGGATTTATACCCGGGATGCAATGCTGGTTCAACACACGTAAACAATCAATGTGACTAACCATATCAGCAAGAGAAAAAAAGAAGAACCATCTGACCCTCTCAATAGAGGCAGAGAAAGCATTTGACAAAATACAGCATCCGTTCCTGATCAAAACTCTTCAGAGTGTAGGGAGAGAGGGAATATTCTTCAGCATCTTAAAAGCCATCTACGAGAAGCCCACAGCAGCTTTCCCAATGGGGAAGCACTGGGAGCCTTTCCCCTAAGATCAGGAAGAGGACAGGGATGTCCACTCTCACCACTGCTATTCAACATAGCACTAGAAGTCCTAGCCTCAGCCATCAGGCAACAAAAAGGAATAAAAGGCGTTCCAATTGGCAAAGAAAAATTCAAACTCTCCCTCTTCACAGATGACATGATACTTTACATAGAAAACCCAAAAGAGTCCACCCAAGATTGCTAGAACTCATACAGCAATTTGGCAGTGTGGCAGGATACAAAATCAATGCCCAGAAGTCAGTGGCATTTCTGTACACTAACAACGAGACTGAAGAAAGAGAAATTGAGGAGTCAATCCCATTTACAATTGCACCCAAAAGCATAAGATACCTAGGAATCAACCTAACCAAAGAGGTAAAGGATCTATACCCTAAAAACTACAGAACGCTTCTGAAAGAAATGGAGGAAGATACAAAGAGATGGAAAAATATTCCATGCTCATGGATTGGAAGAATTAATATTGTGAAAATGCCAATGCTACCCAGGGCAATTTACACGTTCAATGCAATCCCTATCAAAATACCATGGACTTTCTTCAGAGAGTTGCTACAAATCATCTTAAGATTTGTGTGGAATCAGAAAAGACTTCGAATACCCAGGGATTTATTGAAAAAGAAAACCATAGCTGGGGGCATCACAATGCCAGATTTCAGGTTGTACTACAAAGCTGTGGTCATCAAGACACTGTGGTCCTGGCACAAAAACAGACACATAGATCAATGGAACAAAAGAGAAAATCCAGAAGTGGACCCTCAACTTTATGGTCAACTAACATTCAACAAAGCAGGAAAGACTACCCACTGGAAAAAAGACAGTCTCTTCAATAAATGGTGCTGGGAACACTGGACTTCCATAGGCAGAAGAATGAAACTGGATCATTCTCTTACATCATACACAAAGATAAACTCAAAATGGATGAAAGATCTAAATGAGAGACAAGATTCCATCAAAATCCTAGAGGAGAACACAGGCAACACCCTTTTTGAACTTGGCCACAGTAACTTCTTGCAAGATACATCCATGAAGGCAAGGGAAAGAGAAGCAAAAATGAACTGTTGGGACTTCATCAAGATAAGAAGCTTCTGCACAGCAAAACTGAAAGACAACCTGCAGAACGGGAGAAGATATTTGCAAATGATACACCAGATAAAGGGCTAGTATCCAAGATCTATAAAGAACTTATTAAACTCAAAAGAAAAGAAACAACACATCCAATCAAGAAATGAGCAAAAGACATGAACAGAAATCTCACAGAGGAAGACATAGACCTGCCCACCAAGCACATGAGAAAATGCTCCACATCACTGGCCATCAGGGAAATACAAATCAAAACCACCATGAGATCCCACCTCACACCAGTGAGAATGGAGAACATTAACAAGGCAGGAAACAACAATTTTTTGTCTGCTTTTTATTGAAAAAAAGACCATGATTCTTTGGGAGGTGATACAAGATTGCTTTCCAGTCAGATCATAATTTCCACGATTTCTGTAATAACTATAAATTTGAAAGTTTCTCACTCTCCCCACCCCAATTCACTTTTGGCACCTGTGTGTGAAATGTCACTTCCAAAAAATGGGGGAAAATATGCTGAATACTGGGTTTTCATCACATAGTACTCCTTTCCTGAGGAAAAATTTTCTGGTTGCTAAATTGAGAATATTGATACAAGAATGCTTAACAATATCTCATCAGTAAAAGCCTTTTTCTAACCAACTCAATGGCTGTCTCAGAAGAAAATTACATAGAAATGGCATCCAATTCTCAGAGGTAAAAAGGCAATGGCTTATCTTATCCTTTTCCACTTCTCCTAATTTTACATTTAGAATTAGAGCAAATCTATGAGAGGTAGTAGAAGGTCTGGCACAGGCTCTGGCTTCATGATTTGAAAATACAATTTCAACTCATCACATTCTTCAGAAGAACTCATTATACTTAAAGGAAGCACACAAAGAGGGTCTCTTCACCTCTGCATGCAGAGGTTGACCAGAAGGACATACATTGGTTACCAACAGAGAAGGATGGGCCTGGAGGTGTCTGAATTGCCTCAGGTAACGCAGGGCCCGGAGATGCACATCTGTGCCTGGCATGTGCTGTCTTAGCAATTGCAGAAGTTTCATAAGGGACGGAAATTCTGGGAACTGACAAAAGTCTTCCCCATAATAATCCAGCCATATTTCCAGCATGCAGGAGATGGCCCTGGGGAGGGACAGGCGGGCACAGGCGTCAGAAGACAGGGCTCTGTCACATGCAGGTGTCCCGGGGAAGCCCTGCAGGACACGGGGCCCCGGCCTCCCGCGCGGGGTGTCAAAGGCCAGTCCTGCTCCTCGTGCCCCTGCCACCTGGCGGTCCTGCCTGCCACAGGCCTGCTCCCCGAGGAGGGGCTGGCACACAGCCTCTGTGTGGGGAGCCCAGGCCCAGCGGGGTGACCATCAGCGTCTCTCCTGGGGAAGCGGGGCTCCCTCCTCAGCCTGGTCCCTGTCCACCTGCCCCTTGAGTCCACTGGCAGGTGTCCGGGGACTGGGGGGGGCGGGGCGTCTGGCCTGTCATTGCCCTCACTGCACACACTGTCGCTCTGGGAAGCTCCAAGGCAGGAGGGCTCGGGCTCTGTGTCCTGCCAGGCCTTGCCAGGAGCCGCCCAGGACCGCCACCTTCCCTCCTGTGGCTCTGGGCTGCCTCCCTCCAGAGGGGCCCCTGGGGGTGTCCTTCCACTGACTCTAATATCCCATCTCCCACAGGGCGAGGGCCGCCTGGTCCGGGAGCCCTCACCGGCCGTCCTGAGCACCTGCTGTGCCCCCGGGTGCAGGTGCCACCAGATTGGGGAGTGCGATGCTCCCCACCCCCTCTGCTCTGGGTCCCAGGTGTGGGGCAGAGAGAGGGTTGGGGGGATGGAGAAGGTCTCCCTAAGGGGTCCCAGTGCCTCCCACCAAGCCCGCACCCCATCCACCGCTCTCCTTCGCTCTTTTCCCGAAGGGGCCTTAGACCTTTACCCTGTCACGGGAATTGCCGATGTGTGGGGTGAGGGTGCAGCCCACCCCGCCCCACAGCCCCCTCGCTGCCCTCCTGGAGAGGGAAGGCCCTCCTGCAGGAGCCGGAGTCACTCACAGTTTCCAGCGCTGCAGGACCACGTCATTATTACCCCATGCATCTACGATGCACCCATTCCTAGAGGAGAGCGGGGGCATCCCATGAATTGTCCTGTGGACACGACCTCTCATCATGGGGGCTGTAACCCTCTGACCCCGACTAGGCCAGAGCCCCGGGGGCCGTCAGCTCTGTGCGTGGGGCCACGCGCAGCTCCCAGAGAAGTGCCCGCACCTGCTGGGGCCTCCTGAAGGCTTGAGCATGAAAGGGCTCTGGCCAGGCACTTGGCCCATATCCTAGTGGGCTTGGGGGGTCCCGGGGTCCCCCAGTCTGGCTGCCCCAGGACACAGACCCCCAATGGACTCTCAAACCTCCCTTTCAATGGGGAAACAGGCCGCTCAGGACCCTGGTGATGGGGGGGGGTGGGGAGGAGGAGGCACAGGCCTGGTCGGGGGAGGAGGACGGCTGCTGAGCACAGGCACAGCCCCTCTGGCCGACCCGCCACAGGCCAAGCCCCGGGGCTGCCCTCCAGGACCCCGCTAGGCCCTGGGGGACCCTGCTCCAGGCGGGGGAGCAGCCCGAGGCCGGGAAGCTCACACCATCCCCAGCCTCCCCAGCAGCAGGTGGCCCAGCCCTGGGCTGCGGAGGGGCAGGTGCTCACTCGGTGAACAGCAGGTCCAGCACCTCGTGCGTGGTGGCGAATGTACGATAATCCTCCAAAAAGCTAAAGACGTAGATGACGTCCCTGTGCTGCAAGGCGAGCAGCAGTTGTCGGACTTTGTGCTCCAGCAGCTCCGTCCGGCTGAGCTTCTTCGGGGCGATCCGATGCCCCTTCCTGGCCAAGGCCCCTGTACCCTGAGGTGGGACAGAGGGGACGTGCAGCCTGCAGGGAGCCGCCAGGAGGCCTGGGATCCCGCCCCGGCAGGCCCTGCGCTGGGGCCCCGTGGGCTTGAGGAGCTGGGGCTCCCTCTCCCGCTCAAGCTCCCTGCCTGTCTCTTACACAAACAGGACCAACTATGCAATAAAGAAACAATCTCAGAGGATAAATGTTCAAAATATTTGGATCAGTACAAGGACCTCAAGAGACACAGACAGAGAGACCGAGAGAGGCAGCCACACAGACAGAGGGAGAAGCAGCCCGTGCAGGGAGCCCAGGCGGGGCTCGATCCCGGGCCTCGGAGATCAGGCCTGGGGGAAGGCAGGCGCTAACCCCTGAGCGACCAGGCCTCCCCTGAGGGCTCTATTCTGATGTTCCCACACATCTATGTGCAGGGACTCTGCATCTGGCCCAGGCAGGGGCAGGGCCATGGGGGCAGGTGTGGGGAGGGGGGGATCCAGACTCATGTGGGAGCAGGAGTGTCGGGGGGCCCAGGGGGTAGCAGGCTGGCTTCTGGGACCCGGGGTCCTTCCTGCCCCATCGGGGCCCGGGTGTCGGGGGGCCCAGCCCCTGCACTCACCCTGAGCCCGCGCTGGCCTCTGGTAGCTGCGCAGGGCACCTCCCTGCTCCTGGAGGCGTTGGGGCAGACGACCCCTTCCTCCCGCTCGCGCCCCACATCCCGGGTAGAGCTCTGTGGAGACAGTGCCCGGCAGCCAGGCAGGAGGCCTCAGCGCCTGGTCTGGCCCCCTCGGCTGGGCCGCACCCCCAGCTGCCTCCACCCAGACACCCCACAGTGCAGGCGGCACCCACCACCCCCGGGGACAGCAAAGGGATGCGGATGCAGGGCCTCGGGGTGATTCCGGGGCGGGTAGAGGACCTCAGGAACCCTGTTTCCCCCCTGCCCACCTTGACATCAGGGTGACCCTGAAGGGATCCCCGGGGAATGTGCCGCCCTGCAGTGTCCCCCAGCCTGCATGGGACCTGCCCACACATCCCTGGTTCCCTGAAACTGAGGAGGAGGGGATGAGGCTCCCAGGATGGTGGCACCGGGGGCCTGGCCTGGCCTGCGCTGTGTTACCTGACGGCGCCTCCTGATCATCGCCCTGACGCCTTGGTATCTATGCTGGAGCCAATGCCTACAGCATTGGAACAAGCCGCACCCCTGGGGTTCCTGGGAGCCAGAGCCCCCAGAGGTGGGCCGGCAGCAAGAGAGCATCCTCCAGTAGCAGATGTCTCCAGCCAAGTGAGCCTGAGCTGGGGCTGCACTGGATGCAGGTGCCTGGTTTGGGGGGTTCCAAGTTCTGTTGGGCTCTGTGACACGGAAGTGAACTCACTTCCTGGGACCCCCGCCCTGACCCACTCCTGGAGGAAGCTGCAGGGGCAGTGCTCGTGCTGCCAACGCTTCCCCCCTCCCTGCAGGCAATGGCCTGTGCACACAGGGACACGACCGCAGCCCTGTCCACAGGCCCCAGGGAAGGACTGTGTGCAACCAGGACCCCAGCCTGGACACACGCCTGGGTTCAGACACGACTGTCCAGTCTTCCCCACTTTGACCCCAGAGAAGCCGTTGTACCCGTCGGGGATGGTCAGCGTCTGGCCTGTGGGACAGGGAGTATCCTAGCGGGTGCTTCCCCCAGACGTCCCCAGGCCACTGTGGCCTCATATCTATGACCTTGGAGGCGGGTGTCACCTGCAGGACATACCTCCACCCACACATTCTTCCTTCATGTGTACATGCGTCCAGGTCCAAGAGGTCCTGTGTGCACACATGTGGGCACTGGTACCCTCATTCTGGAGGTCCAGAAGATGACAGTCCCCCCGGGCAGGGATGGGCAACAGCTTCCCAGGATCCTAGGCTCCTGAATCCAAGGTAAACCCTGCAGAAGGTTTCGTCTGGACTCCTGTTGTGATTCTGAGTCTGGGGTTATGGATTTGCTCCCGAATGGGACCCTCTGTGCCCTGTGACCCTGGGTCAGGTGTTCAAAACTGCAGCTATTTCAGAAAACCGATCTTTTCCTCACCCTTCAATTCATGAGTTACACATCCAAGAAGACTGACTCCACACACATTTTTCCAAATTAAATGATATCTATGTTGACACGCATGTTCACTATCTCATGTGCTATTTAGAAGAGTCCAGAAGGGGGTGGTTGTCCTATGTCTTCTGGAATGCTTGCTTTCACAGAACTGAAGCTCCAGTGCAGCTCGTGTGTGCTGACTGTGTCACAGCGATGGGGAAGGCTATGGGCCATGGGGCAAGCGCTCAGGAGGACAAAGGATCAGGCTCTGGGCCAGGCCACATGCAGACATGTTCATGACCAGGTTAATGGAGGACATTGTGGTGTTTGTCCAAACGGGGGCTCCTTTGTTTCCTTTTTCTCTTCTCTTGGACATGGAGCTATTCACCAGGAAGCAGCAGCCTTGCAGGCAGGACTTTCTAGGAGAGAGAGGAGTCAACATGCCTGTGCCAATGTCATTTTTGCTGGATTTATTCACAGGCTAAGTCATTTGAAAACACAAGACAGTTATGTTTAAAAACTACCATGTACTGGGCCAAGACAGTCCTGCCTTAGTAGTTTCTGTGAAATCAGGTGCAGAGCGGCAGGAAAGTCATCTCATCTCCTATTATGTGAAAGTCAATATGTGCATTGTGAGGAATGAGAAATTTCTAGGTGTAGGATGGAGAGATGATGGAGGAGAGATGGATGACAGGGAGGCTCTTCAGCGATAGATGGACACACCCTCGATGGAGAAATAGATAGGGAGTAACATTGCTCTTGAGAGCTACTCCTCAGCCCTCCTTCCCTGCTTGGAAGGTCCTGGCCAGGGGTGAAGCAGGAGGACCCATTACTCGCAGGGCAATATTATCAGAAACTTCCTGGCACTTACAGGGTCTCAACCTGATCTACTCTTTTCCAAACCAATATTGACCTCCCAGTAGGGCCCCCAGGCTTCCAATGAAAGCCATGGTTTCCCCAGGTGCAGAGGCTGCACAGGGGATGAGCAAGGACTGCGGAGCGTTGGAAGCACAGCACAGGAAGGATTTTTCACCTTTCCTCAGCAGGCAGTGTCCAGCTGTGGCAACATTAGAGTTGCAAGGTGGGAACCACGTCCCCAGACCTTCTGTCAATACTCATCGTGCCTCTGCAGCTCTAGCAAATGCACACGCTGCAGCCCAAAGTGTGGAGCTGCACACCTGCCAGCCTGAGCAGCTGCACAAAGTGGGGTCCTTTGGAAGCCTAGGAACAACTTGGGCTGGCCAGCGTCGCCCTCTGCTGGTCTGAGCTCACGGTGCAAGGCTCCTGTTGTGACCTCCCCTATGGAATGGGAACAGGTGGGTGGACTTGCTCAGGTGTGGGTAGCACAGGTGGGAGAAGGTCATCCAGGAGGTGCTGGCCACAGCGTACAGGGAGCTGAATGGATGATTATGGGGGATTTCATAATGTGAGCGTGTGTGTGTGTGTGTGTGTGTGTGTGTGTCTGAATGCAGATGTTAATCCAGCAGAGGTTTGGATACCGAAATTTGCACAGATTGACTTGCATATGTGGATTTTTCTGTGGCTTTTTCCTTCATCATTCATGTGTCCTGCCCTATTGCCATTTCACTTAAGATTCCTGTCAGTTCAGAACAAATCAAATAAAAGACACTTCATTGGATGTAGTCATTCAAAATCTAACTCCACTTTGTGAATTTAAACCCTTTAATTCCAAAAATACTTGTCAGTCTTCATTCATCTAGAATTCCTGGATCCAGGGCTGTAGAGGATGGTTGGTTTTCCAAAGCAGCTCCAGCCATAATGACTGACACAGGATTTCAGGGCACAGAGGGAACTATTTAGGAGGAGATCCACAGCCCGGGCTGAGTCAAACTCGACTTAGACATGATTGTTGTCGGAGAGAGAAAATTTCAGGAAGAGTGACAGGTCACTCATCACTAGAATTTTCAGGGCAGTTGGGGCTTTGGAGGACAGGGGTGTGGGATGGGCAAGGTCTGCTCTTCCTCCAGGTAGACCCTCTTTCCTGAAACAAACCCCCAACACACGCAGATACTCAAAGAATACACACATCCATACATAAAGGAATGATTATAAATGCTGTCTTAGAAAGTCAAATGGTATTCCACCTGTTTTCATACCTCATTAGATCTCGTTCCAATGTATTTTAACTTTTTGAGGCAAATGACACATATTTATTTTACGTTGTAAAAGAGAAGAGGATACTTTCTCTACATGTGTGTGGATTCCTCAGGATAGGCAAACCACCAGCTATGCCTGAGCATCCTCTATTAAATAAGCAAAGGTAGAGTCATCAGATCCTGCTACATCAGTTAAACAACATTTGAGCAAGAAGCGTATTCTACATCCAATTTGAAAATTCCCAAATAGGATTCGGTGCATTTGACAGAAATTAGGAGGACAGTGGGCAGTTCCAGCTTCCCATAAATGCGTCCGTATCTACTGTTGGATTTGAACTAAGGTATTGTCATCCTCTAACCCTGTTCCTATGCACATCATAAACTCAAAATTGATTCATCACAATACTTGTATTTTCATAATTACTTACTGAATATATTAGGCATTGTGTATGTACCAACTCCCCGAGGAACCTGAGATAATTGATTATTCTTATCGCAAGAATAAATATATTTAAAAATTCAGTGAGGTCAACTGTGTAAAACACTGGCAAATTACAATTGCAATGAAATAAGATAGTGAAGGGGCAAGATTGTCGAAAACTGGGGACCTCCGCTCAGCTGGATCCTTGATGGTAGGTAGATGCTATCCGATCATTGTGAAGAGCTAGGAATCCCACCTGACGTTTAATAAAAGAATTGCTGGAGCAATTCAGTAGAAAAGCGACCACCCTCTGCAAGGTGGGAGATGCGAGACGTGAATCCAAAGTGATATATCAGAAGGTGAATGGCAGGGCGGGCAGTTTACACACCCCAGAATCGGGAAAGGGAAGGGCCACAGAGCCCACATTGCAATCTGCCTTGGCAATCTGATCCGGTGAGACACAACCTTGCCTGAAATGAGCTCAGGTGGTGAAATGGGCAGACACTACTTTGGACACAGTGTCTCAGAATTCTCAGAGTCCCAAAAAGAATGGGGGTGCCCACGGGGGTGGAGTTCCCAAGCCTTGGGGTGTGGACACTGGTCATGGCCAACAAGAGTGCGAGGGGAATCTCAGCTCAGTTGGCCCTAAAACTGGAACCACTTTGCCTAATCGGCTGACCACTCTCCACATGGGAATCCTGCAAAGGACAGGGAAGTGGGGACCCTGCCCCTTCCCCTGGGAGAGGCAGAGAGTGTAGGTGCACCCCCGGGGGACAGCTCTCAGTGCAGAGACCCTGGAAGGAACAGTAACAGGGCAACCCTCTCTCTTCTCTGGCAGACTGGTCTGGGCGCCCACCACAGGCGTCTGCAGCATCTGGCACACCCCAGTGACTCCTGCTTGGCCCTGAGTGCTTACTGAAGAGCGGGACCCTGATCTTTCTTCTCTGAGGCTGGAGATCAGATTCCAGCCATTTCGTGTTGGTCTCCTAAAGAGGCACAGAGGGCTTTCAAGGAACAAAGCCACACAGGAAAACCAGAAAGAGCTCACAGTGAGCCCAGCCCCGAGGCAAGGGGACGTGTAAGCCGGACCAGGAACAGACCCTGAGCATCAGTGCAGCAGGCCCCTCCCCCGGGAGATCAGCTCCCAAGATGCCATGAACACCATGTGTATGGACATCAAAGGGCTGCGTATTCCAGGTGTGGGACAACACAGTATAGAGAATGTGACTGTTCATCTAATGATTCCTATATCTGCAGTTTAAACTTCTATGATGCTTTTTTGTCTTTTTCCCCTTTTCCACTGGTTTCGTGTTTTCTCAACTCTTCGATTTTAAGACATTTGGTAACTTCAATTTTTTACACTCATATTTTATAGATACATTCTTTATGTTTGGCTTCTTGTCACTGGAATGAATTTTATTGTTCTCCATATACAAGTTTTGCTTCTTGACAATTTGAGATTTAGTGTCTCAGGCTCATGGTATATCCATAACCTATGCCAGCTTGTCCAGATAACTCTGTCTTCCTCCATATCTGGATGAGACTGGATTTTCCATTGGGAAGATAGATTTGGTCTGCTTTGCTTTGGTTTGGTGTTTTGATGGCAGGGAAGCAAAAGACACGTGAGGTGACTAGAGGGGAGAGCACAGGCCTGCCCAGGACTTCTTCTGCTAGTCTTTCTCCCTGGTCTCCCTGGGCACATGGACCAAATTCCCTCCAAGCACATGAAGTACCAGTTCTGCTGGAGAGCCCAGCCTGAAGGCCCTTTGCTCAAGCCTGCCTGCCTCCTCACCCCTGTGCCCTATATACCTGCAGGTCCAAGAATCCTTAGGCTACTTCACTATCTCCAATCCCGACATTCCCTGTGAGGATCGGCCTTCCTACCCTTGGACCTCTGGGATCCTCATATTTCTGTTGTGGCATGCATCCCTTGAGTGCCCAGGAAGCTGCATTTTCCTCAGAAGCCATGAGGTAGCAATAGGGCAGCTTTCATGGAATGAGACAGGGGACTGAGGCTCCAGGGATCAGACTCTGACCCGGGTCACATAATGATTGCATGAATGGGAGTTACTTAGGGCTTGAGGGTGGGAGAAGGATCCCACACCATGGCTTCTCTACTGCCCTCTGAATTTAAAAACCTAGTGTGCACATCGAGGAGCTCCTCTACCCTCCATATGCACAGAGAGAGGGAACACCCTTGAACAGGAGCTCTGGAGTGAGGAAAGAGCAGTCAGTTGTTTTTCCTAAAAAAGAAATCCTCATGACACAACCATGGATGTGCTTTGGTTTGGTTTCGTTTGGGTTGGTTTGGTTTTGCTGAGTTTCATTTGGTTTGGTATCACATGGTGTTGTATTGTTTCCATTGGCCCACTTCAGAGATATGCCTGAGAACGAGGGACAGAGAGAGAAAGAGAGACAGTCAGAGGGAAGTACCCAGTCCTGGGTCTCGTGCTATTTGGACCATTACATGCCCACTAGTCAAACATTGCCTTGTTAGGAAATCATCTGGAGGGAGATAAATCTCCATGCTCAGGCCTCTGAAAGGAGGCATCATGATCCAACATTGAAGTGGGTTTCAGGATATATAAAGAATGAAACGGTCAACTCATCCCATTACAGACCACGTGTGACCGAGGCCCCATGCGGAGCACATGGCACCCACACTGGATGCTCAGGGATCCACGTTGCCTGGGTAGTACTTCATGCAGAACACTGGGTGTGCATGAGACCCTCAATGTCTACGTATCCCCTGAACCTATCAAGCTGCTGTTTCCTCTCAAGTAATTATGGCTGGAGGAATTAATATAACTATGGAGAGGTTCAGAAATGCTGAGCAATAAAAACCCCACAAAACAAGATCAAAAGAATGACATGCACACTATTCATTTGTGCTAATATTTTATTAACAGAAAAACACTACACACAATTCTAAATTAACACTAAAGAATAAACGTACTGCCTGGGTTAAATATCGACAATCACAGTTTCGGCAAAGCTACCACCACTGAGTCAAGAAAAGCTCATCTCAGGAGAAAACACAGTGTCCATTTGCAGGGCCCACAGCGGCTGTTCAAAGCTGAAAACCCAAATGCAGACATGTGTACGCCAATGAGAGCTTAAAGTCTGAGTTTCTATTTCCATTGGAGTGACAAGTGCTCATTCGAAATTCCCTCCATTTCTAGGAGAATCTATTTGCTGAAGAGAAAATTGACATTCCAGAGGGAAGAGTAGCCTTCTCCACAGCACACGGATTTCCCTAAAGAAAAGTGCATTGTGTGCCTTTGGGGTTCAGTGTCTGTGCACGGCCCCAGGAGCATGAGAGGCAGCAGGCTGTGGACCCGAGAATTCCCATGCAAAGGAGCTGAGCAAGTGCTGATTCCCCACATGAGTCCAGGAGGGGCCACGTCCTCAGGTCCGCAGTCACCACTTAGGGTGCAGTGGGGTGGAGACAATGTCCGATGCCAGGAGCTGGCTCATTCGCTCTCAGTGTCTTCTGAGGATGAGGACACCTGTAGGTCACCATGGAGGACACTCCAGGGGCCACAGACACAGGCTCCAATCGACATGTGGGGGGCAGGAGGGCCCTGAGCAGGGCCTGGCTTCTCGGGAAGAAGGATGAGGGAGCTGCGAGGAACCGGGAGCTCCAGCACCTTCTGTTCAATCTGGTGAAGACCATTCTCAGGGGCTGAGTGGGGGCCCGCGCAGAGGGCGGCCGTGGGGGCTCAGTACACGGCTGCAGCATCTCCAGGTGAGGTGTGGCAGGTGTGGGCTGGGGGCCCTTTCTTGGCCGGAAGGCAGGTGTCTTCCTGGGCTGCAGGGGCCTGGCTGTGCATCCACAGGCACGTCTACTTCCTGGAGGACACAGACTCCCCGAAATCCCCACAGGGGCTTCCACAATGATCCCGGAGGTGTGCTGGCTGGGGCTCCATCACGGTTTCTTTCAGGAGTTCTGGGACCTGTCTAGGGGCATCTGGACACATTTCTTGCCTGGAGTCTGGAGGGGCATTTGGGAATTATTTGCCAATGCGTTGCTGACAGTGGGACGGGTGTTCTCCTCAGGATACTTGGGTGGTGCCTGGGTGTGTCCCAGCCCATGGTCCTGGGAGCCAGCCTGGGGACCCTCGAGGGAGACTCTGCAGGGCCTCTTGGCTCTCTGCTGCACAACCAAGCTATCAGCCCTGACAAAGGGTTGGCGACCCGGCTGAGGGGTGTCAGCCATCGGCACATCCTGGGCACCAGGAGGTCCACCAAGTGGGCTGTGGCTAACTTGAGGGCTTCTAAGACGAGAGGTGGAATGGGACCGGAGTCTTATGTCAGGGGGCTGAGTACGTGGTTCCATCGGCAGGGCAGGGTCAGGGATAGAAGGCCTCCTGGTGGTGTAGACGAGCATCGGCATGTGTGGACGCTGTGGGAAAAGAGAACACACGGGACTCCATGAGTTTGGCCCCGGCACCAAGGCAAAATGAACACTCAGGAAAGAAAGAAAGAAACCAACAAATGCCCACGACCTTAGTAACCACCCCCTCCCCCGGAACAGGGAAAGAAAGAGTTGGGATCTGTTGACCTAGGAGTAGGGAATCTGGCTCCAGGACTCGTCCAAACAAGGCCTGACAGGATGCTGTTGATGCCCTTGAGACATGGGGGGGACACGCAAAGTCCTGCCTCACAGCGATGCTTCCTCCATTGGACCAGCGCTTCCATCCTCTCTGCTCATGAGGCGATAGGAGTCCTGCAGCTGGAGAGTCATGGTGGGAGCTCCTGAGTGGGGATGGGCAGTGTGGGATGATGTGTCACAAAGGACAGCGGCCTGTTCTTCTCTGAGGTTGGTATGTGCTCCAGGAGTGCCCGCCAATGACCTTCACACGTCAAACAGCCAGTGTTCGCACAAATACCAGGCATAAGGCAACATCATGGGCACCAAGGGAAAAAAGTGTGCAAATCCACGCTGCTCAACTGCCACTGGTCAGAGAGGAAGTGGAGCCCCGCCTCCCCCAGGAGGCCCATGGAGCCCAGCGAGTCCAGAAGGGCACAGCCCGGGATGCAGCGCACACTCACCCTCACATAGTCACAAGATTCCGTGTCTTCCTTCCAGGTGCGCTTCTGCCCCTCCTGGGGTCACCTGGGGAACCTGTGGAGCAGGCCTTTCCTCTGCTCGGCTTCTTGCCTGCACCAGAAATCAAGGCATGGAAAGGAGAAGGAACTCCCTTCCCTGGCTTCCAGCCGGACACCTGCTCGGGGCTTGGGCCAACCTGGTCCTTTCCCTCCGCAGCAACTCTACGCCCACCTCTGCCCCTCATCCCTAACTATCGGGAGCTGAACAGGTCGTCCAGGCAGTTTCTTACATTCAGAATCTGAAAGGGTCTGCCTTGGCATGTGCCAAGCTCCATACATTCACTGGTGCAGGGACACTTGTCCAGCCACAAACCCCACACCAAATCAGCAGGGACAGCTCCATCACCCAAATGTGGACCCTGTTAGTCTGGGAGCTCCTCTGCCTGCCTCGCCCAGCCTGGCTCTGCCCGCAGCCGCCCTGCACACTGTGCATGCACACGTACTCGGGGTCTGTCATATAGCCTTGGTGTTCGGGTCACCAGCCCCATTCCTCACCTTCATCTCCCTGCCTTCTCCCTCTCAGCCTGGTTCAACAGCCCAGCCTGGTGCCGCTGGTCCTGCTGACTCCCCGGCTCCACATTCTCCTTCAGCCTCCTGGAGCCCAAGGCCAGGGGAAGGAGGGTTGCGTCCCAGTGTGTTACGGGGCATCTGGTGCTTGATGCCTTGTGTCCAAGGTCCCGCGGTCTTGGACAGGTAAAATGAGGCATATAAACACTGGATTTAAGATATACACTCTTGTAGGAAAGGGAGTTTCAAAGGAATGTTTCCCAAAAGAATGTTTCCCAGTGAGAGAATTCCTGTTGTGGTGGACCTGGGTCACACCAAGGCAGAAACTGGTATTCATCAAAACATTCACAATCTTTGTAGACTGGAATATAGTCCAGAGAGATAGAAGTGTAGAAGCCAAGCAATGGATGCCATATTCCCAAATAATTGGTTTCAGCTACAAACATTCTGCTGGTGAGGAGAACGAGTTCCTATGTGATACCTGAGCTCCTTTGGGAAAGTGATCTTCCCTGTCCTAGAGCACTAACGTCTAACACTCCTTGGCTCGCTTGGGGTTACTCAAAGGAAAGGACATTCAAAAAGGTTTCCTCTGAACATAGAAACTCTGAACAAATTCTGTTGAGAAAGGTGCAGGGACAGTTAAGGAGGTTGAGAATAATCTGAAAGTTGCCTGTTGTGGGAGGCAAGAATGGGAGCTGGGCTGACCTGAATGGTCTCCGTCAGGGAGGGACCACACCCAAATCCTGTAATCCAATCTAGCAATTAGAGTGGATGAGAGGACTTTGTGCCTTATCCCAGGGCCCAAAAGCCATAAAAGGTGGAGGTGAGGTTCACTATCTGACATTTGGAAACTGGCACAGTGAGAGGAGCATCCCTTTGCGACCCGAAGCTCCTGGTTGAATGTATCTTGTGGACACTGTTTCTGCAGACATGGAGGCTGCCCACCTCCACCCCTCAGAGGAGCCTCAGTTCAGCGCCTCTCCCAAACCCCAGTCATGCTGGTCAAGAGAGGCGGTGCTGAAGTCCACGGAGGACCCTCTGTGCCCGAGACGACATCCCCTGCATCAAAGACTCTCTCCTCCCCGACTGACCCGTTGGCTCCCGCATCAGCAGGGCTGCCTCCCACCAAGACGCCTCTGAGTTGGAAGAGCCTTTCCCAGGTGGGAGCCGGGCTTCAGAACATGGGCAACACTTGCTATGTGAATGCGACCCTACAGTGTCTGACCTACACAGAGCCCCTCGCCAGCTACATGCTGTCCCAGCAGCACGGGACCACCTGTAGGAGGCAGACATCCTGCATGCTGTGTACCCTGCAGGCTCACCTGACGCGGGTTCTCTGCCATCCTGGACGTGTGCTCCGGCCCCTGCCACTCCTGCTCGCCGCCTTCCACAGACACAAGCAGGAAGATGCCCATGAGTATCTCATGTTCATTCTGGATGCAATGCAGCAAGCATGCTTGCCTGAGGACAAGCTCTCAGACCCTGAGTGTCCTCAGGACAGCACCCTCATCCAGCAACTCTTTGGGGGGTACTGGAGGTCTCAAATCCAGTGTCTCCACTGCCAAGGCATTTCGAGCACTCTGGAACCTTACCTGGACATCAGCCTGGACATCGGGGCTGCTCACAGCGTCAGCCAAGCTTTGGAGCAGTTGATGAAGCCCGAACTGCTGGAAGGTGAAAATGCCTACCATTGTAGTAAGTGTCTGGAGAAGGTGCCTGCGTCCAAGGTGTTGACTTTGCACACTTCCCCGAAGGTCCTCATCCTGGTCTTGAGACGATTCTCAGACTTGACAGGCAACAAAATGACTAAGGAGGTGCAATATCCTGAGCGCCTTGACATGCAACACTGCCTGTCTGAGCAGAGGGCAGGACCCTTGGTTTATGTGCTCTATGCCGTGCTGGTGCACGCTGGGAGGAGTTGCCACAGCGGACATTACTTCTGTTTCGTAAAGGCAGGAAATGGCCAGTGGTATAAAATGGATGATGCTAAGGTCAGCGCCTGTGATGTGACTTGCGCGCTGCGCCAACCTGCCTATGTCCTCTTTTATATGCAGAAGACTGATCTGGAGAGAGACCTTGGGAGGGAGTCAGTCGAGGAGGGAGGACTCGCATCTCCCGAGGCAGACCCCACAGTGGTGGGTGAGGCCTCAGGAGAGCCGGCAACGGATCCCTCCGTGAACCTTCCTGAGTTGGAGGAGCGTGGGGAAGAGACCTCAAGGCAACAAATGACATTAGACCAGTGGAGATGCCTCCAGGAACGCAATCGACCTAAGCTTGAACTCAATGTCAGGAGAAGAGAAATTGCTCTTCCTGCAAACGCAGTCATCCTTCACCACTCCAAATACAGACCTGAGATGCCGAAGAATCATCCTCAGCAGACCGTCGACCTGCTCACCACTGCAGCTGGGATGCTCCCACCTCAGGTGGCCGGGGACGTGGCCAAGGTCCCACGTGTGCCAGGGAGAGCCCGACCTACCAAGAGGATGAGCAAGAAGGGACAGAGGTCTGGGGAAGCAGTCCAGGGATGTGTCTCCTAACTTTGGTGCACATGGGCGCACACACCCACACACACAGCGTCACTCACTCCAAACCCGAACACAGACCCATACTGGAAATACTTTGTGTTGTGCGAAGTGTGTGTTCTGTATGTATGGAAGAACCATCTATCTGGTGTGTTCATGGGATATGGCCTTCAACTGAACCTAGAGGACACTGATATTTAAACCTGGGTCTTTGTCATGATCTTATATTGGGATAGTGTGGATTTCATATGGGGTGTATCGAGGAACCTGCCTCTCCTTCAGCCTTGGGGAGAGTGGGGGCCACTTGCAGGTGAGAGGCAGTGAGCAGTCAGGGTTGAGAGTCGATATGATGCTGAGGACCTGGGGTTGAAGTATCTTTGACCCTCTCGTCATGGTCCCCACTTCCCAATGCTTTTCTTCTATTTATATTGAAAGAATATTTGTCTGAACACATGAGTATGTATTGGGTCTTGCTAGCGATGTGTCTTGGTCAATGCTTGGAAATTGTAAGAAGGAAATTAAGTGCTTACTTTTGGGACAATAACTGCATCCAGCCTGATATAACCATAGTGATTATATTATGTTCCATTCACTCTCTCCCACATTAAGACTGAAGAGAAGCAAACTAACAAGGGCTCTTATTCCAAAAGGAAATGCCCAGCCTCCCACTGAATATAACTTTTTACAACTCTTGCTACCATCTGCTCTGTGGCACCTCCTGACCCAGAAGCAGTGGACTCTGGATTTCAGACCAGTTCAAATTCAAATTTGGACCTGGTTTGATACCTTGGAAAACAGTGCCAAGTTCATGAGTCTAGCAAAAGCGTTTTGAGGTCAGGTTATATGTGTTCTGTGTTATCATTGCATTTCTTACAGAAGAGTTTGACAAGTTCATTGTAGAATGGAAATTATTACATGACCAGCAAACGCCTCTGAGTGTGACCGTAGATGTGCAGTTGTAACATCACATCATAATGTTATTTTCACTCTGTATTCAAACTTGGAAATACCACCCTTACTGGAGAGTAAGGGACGATAGGATCTGTGCAGAAGAAATCAAGCTTTTTTGTAGATTTTCATGTAACAAAGACAGATTAGAGATATAAAGTGTCAGGGTTTCTTTCATGTCTGGGAATTGTGTTTCTTTTGACCAATACAGTTTATTGTGTCGTAAAGAGTGAGGAAACCTGTGTGCATGTCTTGCCAAGAGTTCCCTAAGAGGACCTGCAGGTATCCCCGTCCTCTGAAGACTGTCATAGGGAATGAGACAGCTCATGGACTCGGGGACTTGTCCTCCACAGCAGAGGACCCTGAGGAGGTGTCTGTTGGAATGAGGATATGTCTCCACCTGGACTGTTGTGGTGAACCAGCAATTCCTCCGCTGAACTGGATGGAAACGGTCAAGTCCACAACGTGCTGGGTGTCCTGCTTTTGTGCGCCTACACATACACTCCCCCCACTACACAGATGCTGCAGTTTTTCTTTAGGTAAATCTATAGGACTGTCAAAGCGTGCATCCAATCCGGAATGTCAAGTTTGTCTTAGTGAAATCCATTTTCTAACAAATGTAGGGAAATCATCCTGGCAATTTGTAACTTGGTTGTAAACAGAAATTAACAAGTTAATCTGAAATTGTTTTATAAATGTCTGAATTTCTGATTTAGAAAAAGATCCCATTCAGAGTTCTGCAAATTACACCATGTTTTCTCCTAGAAGACATTTTCTGTACTTGTTGATATTATTTCTCTGAAATTGTTATGCAGAATATTGCATCTGCTTTGTTTGTTTTTGCTCTAAAATGTTATTAGGAAGTGGTGTGGTTTTTTATTCTTAATAAAAAATTCCCACATATGATTTGGTGTGCAGGCTTTTTCTCCCCAGTAGTTCAGAACCTTGAAACAGTTGTTTTATTTCCAGGCTGGCTCCTCACAGAGGCTTCTTTGCCTGCTTCCCCTGAGTGGAATTCCACAGCCACCTCTAGGTCACCTGCAGCTCAAATTCATATCCTCCCCCCATGGGAATTTCTCACTCCTACTCACTGGCTCAATATAGGGGAAGCGCCAGCAGCCATTTAAGAGGAAATGCAATGGGACATAGGGACATTATTCTTCAGGGTCTCTTCAATTATGAGAGCTCTGACCAGGAAGATGCTTGTATGAGAAATTAAGGGGGAGGGAGTAGATTGAACCAGAAGCACACCATCTCTGTCCAAGGCTAGCAGAGACCCCGAGGAGGGATGATGGGAGATGGTTGGATAGCACACTGTGGGGACGGTGGAGGCTGGACAGTCAGCATATGGATTCTCTGGTTAGGTGTCTGGACTTCAATGCTCATCCTGTCCAGGTATCCATTAGTCACTCAAGGGGTGTCTCTCTATATCAAGATCTATTAGTCATGAGGACAGACCAAAGAATCTGCAGAGCCTCCCACAGAACAGATTCACGAGTTCTTTTTTTTAAAAGATTTATTTATTAATTAATTAATTAATTCATTCATTCATTTATGATAGACAGAGAGGGGGGCAGAGACACTGGAGGAGGGAGAAGCAGGCTCCATGCCCGGAGCCTGACGTGGGACTCGATCCCGGGATTCCAGGATCATGCCCTGGGCCAAAGGCAGGCGCCAAACCGCTGAGCCACCCAGGGATCCCCAGATTCATGAGTTATTTCCTGGGAAACCAGAATTGCCAATCCTGGATGGAGTTCTAGGTGGACCTCATACCTGTTTCCAGGAAACAATGTGTTGAGTCCTGGCTCCATCAACCTGTGGCAAGATGTCAGGCTGGAATTGTGTTCACAATAGAAATCTGGGCTGAAACTAGGTTTTGGGGACAGCCCCAAGGCTAGATTCCATGGCAGGATATGGAGGTTTAATCTGGGAGGCCACATCCAATCAATGATCTGTGAGCTTGACAAGGAGGGTAGGTTCCTGGCCATGGTGGGTGAATGTAAGCATAAGGATTACCTGACTTCCCATCCTGAGCTTTTGTGTTGTCCTGGAGGAGAAAACAAAGTCAGGACTTTTCACAGGAGATATCCTAGGGCATGTGTCTCGTGGCAGGTTTGAGCGCAGGCAGGAGACAGGAAACAGCTTCTAGGGAGCTTGCCTCCTCCCGTGAGGTGTGCATCATCCCATTACCAGCTGCTCCAATAGAAGACACCACAGATGGACCACATCTTAGCTCTGCCTCTCCACTTCATAGAAATCAAGCACAGTAAAGGCATGGAGATGAGAACAATCCATTCCACAGTGATATTATTAAAAGTGCTCATTTTAATGGGAAAAGAACCCCACCCCTGTGGTGATAAGGGGACATAAAATACATTAGCCTCCTGTTACCAGAGGGCGAGATGAGAAGGTTTCAATACAGTGTTTTAGTTTCTTTAGAAGAAGCCATTGCATTCACTCTTCTGGCAGTGGACCGAGCTAATCCTGTCTTCAGAGTGTAGGGATAGAGGAACATTCCTCAGCATCTTAAAAGCCATCTAGGGAAACCCCTCAGCAAACATCATTCTCAATGGGGAAACAGTGGGAGCCTTTCCCCTAAGATCAGGAACAAGGCAGGGATGGCCACTCTCACCCCTGCTATTCAACATAAGATACCTAGGAATCAACCTGCCCAAAGAGGTAAAGGATCCTAACCCTAAAAACTACAGAACACTTTTAAGGAAATGGAGGGAGACACAAAGAGATGGAAAAATATTCCAAGCTCAAGGATTGGAAGAAGTAATATTATGAAAATGTCAAGGGTACCCAGGGCGATTCACACATTTAATGCAATCCCTATCAAAACACTGAGGACTTTCTTTAGAGATTTGGAACAAATGATCTTAAGATTTGTGTGGAAATAGAAAAGACCCTGAATAGCCAGGAGAATATTAAAAAGAAAACCATAGCTGTCTTTAAAATTTTTAGTGATACTGTGTGTGATACACGATTTGGAATATATATGGAATCAATACATTTTGTTGCATTAGGGATTTTTCCATTTGGAGACATCTCAGTAAATCAGTTCCACGTGGTGGCTCTAGCATGTTGGGGCTCACATGCCAGCGATCACACAGAAGCAAAGAATTGAAGGACACATGGAACCTGAAGACTCCATAAGCAAGGAAGGGACCTCGGGGAGAGAATGGAATTTTAAGAAATCCCTCACGGAGGAAGAGCATGGAGTGAAGACACTCTGGGTGCAGAGACGGGAGACGGTGGTGGATAAGGAAGAGCCCCGCCGTCAGGAGGGAATCCGATGCTGCCAATTCCTTCCAATGTGGCTGCTTTTGCCCTTGGAGTGTCCTAGATAATGTCTGCTTGAGGGCCTTGCTGTCTCATGCTTCTTACCCGGAAATGAAAAATAACGCCAGACATGTGGGTCTCAGGAATGTGGGAGGGAGCCCCGAATCCAGCAGCACGGCCACTGGGGAGTCTCCCTGAGAATCTCTCTCCCTCTCTTTGTCGGCCCCCCTCTCTCCCGCTACTCTGTGGTCTCTCTCTGGTCTCTCCCTGTCTCAAACAAATAAACAAATAAATCTTAAACAGAAACAAACAGTGAAACGTGTTCATGTCTTGGCATCTATGTCCCCACATCCAAGTCGATTAGATCCGGGGAGCCCGGTGTTTCTCAGTATTTCAGGGTGTGGGAAGCACTGAGTCCTTTGCACTTTGCTACACTGACCTCCTCTCTCGTGTCCGATCCACCTCCCAACTCAGAGACATTTTCAAGATTTTTCCAACAATGTGGTTTGGTTTTGGGGTCTGCCGTGCACAGTCTGGATCCCTGCTCAGTGTGAGGCTCCGTCTCACTCTCCAACTGGCACAGATCTATCCGCTTAGCTCTCTATCTCAATCTGTCTGATGAATCAATAAAGATTTTAAAAACCCTGATATTTTCTCTACTAAATTCAAACTATTACATTATTTTTCTAATAACTCTGATTCGTGAATGTTATAATTCATTCTGAAAGGAAATAATGGAAACATTAAATGCATGTATATGTGACCAAAGTTTAAAACAACCTGAGAACGGCCGCCCAAATCATAGGAATCAGCATAATCACACATTAATTACCTTTCAACAATGCATTAGTCAATCTTGCCCCAAAGAAATATAATTGTTACATAGCACCCATTAGTTAACCTCAAAACCCACATTCATTCAGTGGAGAATGTCTTTCTGAGGTGTCACCCAAGGACCAATATTGGAGTGGAAGTGATCTGAAATCCTGTGCCCACCTCTTCCTTGTCAGGAGATTGTCACACAGATGGATGACAGTAAAGTGTCTGGACAGGTTAGAGTTGCTGGGATATGGAGTAATTCCCTGTGGGAGATGGGTCCTTGCCAGGCACCTGCTCTTCAGTCAAAGGTGGGGGTAGATTGTGAAGGGGCTGTGATTCAACCAGCATGATATAATCAGGTAGGATGCATTTAACTCCTGAAATATAAGCATTTCATTGCCTCTTTGCATTTCCAAATATTATCAAACGCCGGGTTTATGGGTTGACTTCTCAATATATATTTTGTGTCCATAGTTTCCTGAAAAGAAGTCTGTCGCCATACAAGGCTGCAGGTCATCGACTTACACGGTAGTTTGTCATTTCTTTGTGTAGGTGCCCTGGGTTTTCAAATCGGTGCTGGTTGTATATGACCAAACACATTGCTGCCAACACTCCACCCACCCTGGTTTGGACAAATGGTCTTTCAATATAAAGAGAAGATAAGCAATGGGATGAGGGATGCATGAGGACACGGTCAGACATGCTCACACTGACCCCAGGTCCCCAGCATCGTTTCCACACTCAAAGCTTCAAAGCTGCCTCTCACTGCTTCTAATCCTTTCACCTTCAAGTGGCCCCATTTTTCCCCAAGGCTGAAGGAGGGGCTGATTCACCCAATGTGCATCCAACTGTGCTAAATACATCTATTACTAATATCCATAACCTATACCAGTTTGTTCAGATAAATCTGACGTCTTCCATATCTGGATGAGAGTGGATTTTGCTTTGGGAAGATAGGTTTGGCCCTGTTTGGTTGGGTTTGCTTTGGTTTGGTTTGGTTTTTGGATGGCAGGGAAGCAAAAGACATGTCAGGTGACTAGAGGGGAGAGCACAGGTCTGCTCAGACCTTCTTCCGCTAGCCTTTCTCCCTGGTCTCTCTGTGCACATGGACAGAATCCAGTCAATTGCACATGAAGTCCCAATTCTGCTAGAGAGCCCAGCATTAAGGCCCTTTGCTCAAGCCTGCCTGCCTCCACACCCTTGTGCCCTATATTCCTGCAAGTCCAAGAATACTTAGACTACTTTGCTAGTTCCAATCCCAACATTCCCCGTGATGATAGGCCTCCCCACTCTTGGACCTCTGGGATCTTCATAGGCTTCCAGAAAGTAGGGAACATTTCTATTACTGCACACATCCCATGAGTGCCCAAGAAGCTGCATTTTCCTCAGAAGCCATGAGATAGCAATAGGGCGGCATTCATGGGATGAGACAGGGGCTTGAGGTTCAAGGGGCCATACTCTGACCTGGGTCACATAATGATTGCATGAATGGGAGTTAATACCTAATGGTATTAAAAATGGGGTCAGGGTTGAGGTTATTCAAGATGTTATATCCATTTTCTCAACTAACTTTCAGTTAAAAACTGAAATATCATAAAGAGCAAGATCTTCCAATCGGCTATAATCGCTTGATTGGATTAAGGGATTTGGGTATGGTCTCTTTCTCATAGGGACCATTCAGGCCAGTCCAGGTCCTAATCCTGACTCTCTCATCAGACAACACCTTCAGGTCTTTCTCAACCTCCCTAACTGCCCCTGCTCCTTTCTGAACAGAATTTGATCAGTTTCTATGTTCAATGGATATCTCTATGAATGTCCTTTTTCTTCCTCAGTAACCTCAAGCGAGCCAAGGAGTGTTAGACGTCAGTGCTCTAGGACAGGGAAGATCACTCTCCCAAAGGAGCGCAGGTATCACATAGGAACTCGTTCTCCTCACCAGCCAGAATGTTTGTAGCTGTAACCAATCATTTGGGAATATGGCATCCATTGCTTGGCTTCTACACTTCTATCTCTCTGGACTATGATCCCAATCTACAAAGATTGTGAAGGTTTTGATGAATACCAGTTTCTGCCTAGGTGTGGCCCGGGTCCACCACAAGAGAAATTCTCTGGCTGGTTTAATGATTTTGGGAAACATTCCTTTGAAACTCCCTTTCCTACAAGAGTCTCTATCCTCAATCCAGTGTTTATCTGCCTCATTTTAACTGTTCCTCAGGGAATTCCATCCCAATATCCTTTATATTCTCTTGATTCAGTTGGAATATGTTGTAGGCTTATGCCTTTTTCCACATTGTGGGCTTGGCAGGTGTAGATGCAGGTAGGAGGGCACTGGGTTATCCTGTGGTTTGAAAGTGTCGTTATGGCTTCTTCCACCTACAGAATTGCTAGTGTCTGCTGAAACATTTTTGAGTCGACACGACAATTCATTCCTACTTGTGACCATGATCCTTTGCATTGGAAAAGGAGGCATCTTTGTGCAGGTTAGAATAGTGAAGAATAATGAAGTTTAGGAAATCGTATAAGTCTTAGGAAAGGTGGAAACCTAAGTCTATGTGTCTTCTTTACTAACCAGAGGCCAAGAGAAACAGGAACATTTTGCCAGGCCTTGGTCAGTGACTGGGCTTCACAAGCCCTGGGGCCCTGCTGAATTCTTGATGTTCACTTGTCGTCCCTGGACACTTAGAAAATAAAAGTGTCATCGCTGAAGCCACCATGTTTTCGGGTGTTTATTCTGTACCCATGGAGTCCAATTAAAAAACATGTTTAGGATGCTCTATATGATATCTCCGTTTTTAACTGAAAGTTTTAATTGATAAAATGAATATTACATCATGATTATCCTCAAACTTTGACCCCATTTTTATTACCATTAGGTCTAAATTCAGCAGAAGTGTTGGTAAAATATCAATAGTTCAGGAAACATGAGTCTGACGTTAATTCCCACGCTAAAATGTACCAATATAATTTCACTTGCAGAAATTCCAATCTCCACCAAATCCACATGGACTCACACCTCCATTCACAGAGACACACACACACAGGCACACACACGGAGTCATAGAAATCGCTCTCATGAGGGCATCATTAGCCTGTTGAAGCTGCTGAGTGGCTCAATCCCTGCAGCACCTAAGAGGATTAGGTGGATGTCTTTCAAGTGGATGAAACGTGATGTGACTTTGGGGCAGTATAAAAGTCCGGGAGCAACGGAAGTGGCCATTCCTGACCATCCCTCTCTCCCATGGGACACACAGTCTCCTGCAGTGGAGTCTGTCCAGGACCTTTCTCAGCCTCTCCTGATGGGCATGAGTACCACAACTGCACTTCAGGTGAGTTTTCGGGCCACTGGTCTGACCTTCACTGTCCGAGCAATGGGACAGTGAGGAAATGATGGAGGGATTGGCCCTTCCTCCACGGGTTAAGGACTGTTTCTGGTCTAACATGTTCTGAGAACAGAGACTGAGCCAAGGCATGGCTATGAATGCCCTGGACACCCAGAGGTTCCAATGCCAGTGGAATGGGGCCTCAGGTGTCACATTGGTGTGGGGGGGTGGACGAGCAGGGACAGAAGGCCCCTAAATGTCTCAGTGGGCCCTGCAGGCCTAGAGAAGACACAGGATCAGGGCACCTGGGTAGCTCCATTGTTTCAGGGACTGACTTGGGTCGGGTCGTGATCTCAGGCTCTGGAGATGGATCCAGGCCCTCACTGGGTTTCTGATAACTGAGTGTCTCCATCTCCCTCTGTCCTTCCTACAGCTCAGGTGATAACTCTCCCTCATACACACTCACACTCTCTCTCTCCCGTAAATAATTGGCCTTTTTTTCAATAGAAGAATCACCTGGTTCCCAAGGTGAAAAGAAATTCACCTCCTAAACCTTCGATGGCAGTTAATTGGGGGCACTGCCATGAACACATGGAATGGAAGTGTTCAGATGGGCAGCTTCCCATCGAGTAGAGGAGAATGTGTTTTCCCAATGAATTTGGACTTAACTATGGCTTCCTCTGCTGTCACAAGGGGCATTCAGATATGAGAGAGGGAAGCCCACTTTCCTGACGCTTTTGCCCTTTGCGTGCTCCATGGTGCATCCCACTGGACCTCAATCAGGAGAGGTCCCGTCCCTGGTTTTGTTCCCACAGGGGATTTGGAGAGACTTAATGATAGTGTCAACAAGAGTCCTTCCTTAAGGGCGGCCTTCCTCAGAGCGGGGATGTGGTTAGGCCAGGAGAGCTTAGGCAGGAAGGAGGAAAGAGAAGTGACGGGGGGAAATGTGTGTTTCTCTGGCAGAACTGTCCTGAAGCTCGCTAAGGCCTCCTTGGGAAGACGGAACAGGGAGGACGCCTAGGTCAGGTGAATAGGACTCTCTTGTTTCTTTTCCCTCAGGCTACCCGAAACCCATCCCTGAAGCAGACTGACTTGTCCCTCCAGAACGTGGGACTGATGGCAGCCAGTCATGCCCAGCTTGGGCCTGACAGTCCCTTGAGACCCCAGAAAGGCAAGAGGCCACAGACAGCAGGACTGGCCCTTAGAGTTCCCAGACTAGAGGAGGAGGATCCCAGGGTGAGTGGGGAGGCTGGCATGGGTTTTGAAGCAGGAGCTCTGCCAGGAGTCTTGAGACAGTCTAGGCTCCCGGAAGATCGTGGCCCGAACTCAGTTGTCCATCATGACATGGGCAGGAAATCCCCCCAGGCTACACACTGGGACACTCAGACGCTCTGAGCATCAGCCCCAGGGCACCATAAGATCAGATCGAGCCTTGTGTTTGTCCCCAGTCTTAATGATGTTTCCACCTGTCCTCAAACTGACACCTCCAATCCCTCTTCCCCTTTCCTCCCTTCCACGGGATGGGGAGTAAGCATACAGAGGTCTTCACTATACTGACACCTCACTAGCCAGATAGGATGTCCCCTGTCCTCATCCAATGTGCCACTCCATGAGGATGGCCTCCCATTCGTGTGCCTGGCAGGTTCACTGGCATTTGAGTGGATGCACTGACCCCTGCCTCTTCCTCCCCCAGGTAAAGTGCAGGGACTGTGAGGCCTTTGGACACAAGGCATCAAGCACCAGATGCCCCATAAAACACTGGGACATGACCCTCGTTCCCGTGGCCTTGGGCTCCAGGAGACTGAAGGAGAATGTGGAGCCGGGGAGTCCGTGGGACCAGCGGCACCAGGCTGGGCTATTGGACCAGGCTGAGAGGGAGAAGGCAGAGAGATGAAAGGTGAGGAATGGGGCTTGTGACCCGAATGCCAGGGCTGACACGACAGACCCCGAGTCCGTGTGCATGCACAGTGTGCAGGGCGGCTGCCGGCAGAGCCAGGCTGGGCAAGGCAGGCAGAGGAGCTCCCAGGCTAACAGGGTCCACATTTGGGTGATGGAGCTGTCCCTGCTGCTTTGGTGTGGGGTTTGTGGCTGGAGCAGTGTCCCTGCACCAGTGAATATATGGAGCTTGGCACATGCCAAGGCAGACTCTCTCATAGGCTCTGCATGCAAGAAACTGCCTGGATGACCTGGTGGGTCACTGTAGTCAGGGTGGGGCAGAGGTGGGCGGAGAGTGGCTGAGGAGGGAAAGGACCAGGTTGGCCCAAGCCCAGAGCAGGTGTCCGGCTGGAAGCCAGGGAAAGGAGTTCCTTCTCCTGTCCATGCTTTGATTTCTCGTGCAGGCAAGAAGCTGAGCAGAGGAAGGCCCTGCTCCACAGGTTCCCCAGGCGACCCCGGGAGGGGCAGAAGCGCACCTGGAAGGAAGACACGGAATCTTGTGACTATGTGAGGGTGAGTGTGTGCTGCTTCCCGGGCTGTGCCCCTGGGGACTCCCTGGGCTCCATGGGCTTCCTGGGGGAGGCAGGGCTCCACTTCCTCGCTGACCTGTGGCAGTTGAGTAGCATGGTCTTAGCACCCATTTTTTCCTTGGTGCCCATTTTGTTGCCTTATGCCTTGTATTTGTGCGAACCGTGGCTCGTTGGCATGTGAAGGTCATTGGCGGGCACTGCTGGAGCACATACCATCCTCAGAGATCAGGCCTCTGTCTTTCATGACACGTTACCCCTTGCCCATCCCCTCTCAGGAGCTCCCACCATGACTCTCCAGCAGCAGGACTCCTACCTCCTCATGAGCAGAGAGGATGGAAGCGCTGGTCCAATGGAGGAAGCATCGCTGTGAGGCAGGACTTTGTGTGTCCCCCCCATGTCTCAAGGGCATCAACAGCATCCTGTCAGGCCTTTGTTCCGGAACAGCCCTGCAGCCAGATTCCCTACTCCTAGGTCAACAGATCCCATCTTTTTCTTTCCCTGTTCCGGGGGAGGGGGTGGTTACTAAGGTCTTGGCCATTTGTCGGTTTGTTTCTTTCTTTCCTGAGTGTTCATTTTGCCTTGGTGCCAGGGCCAAACTCATGGAGTCCCGTGTGTTCTCTTTTCCCACAGCATCCACACATGCCGATGCACGTCTACACCACCAGGAGGACTTCTATCGCTGAGCATGCCCTGCTGATGGAACCACGTGAAGACAACCCAGTCGTGAGTGTCCAGTCCCATTCCACATCTCGTCTCAGAAGCCCTTAAGTTAGCCTCAGCCCACTTGGTGGACCTCCTGGTGCCCAGGAAGTGCCGATCGCTGACACCCCTCAGCCGGCTCGCCAACCCTGTGTCAGGGCTGACAGCCTGGTTGTGCAGCAGAGAGCCAAGAGGCCCTGCAATGTCTCCCTCAAGGGTCCCCAGGATGGCTCCAAGGGCCATGGGTTGGGACACACCCAGGTACCACCCAAATATCCTGAGAAGAACACCCGTCCCGCAGTCAGCAAAGCATTGCAGACAATTCCCAAATGCCCCTCCAGACTCCAGGCAAGAAATGTGCCCAGATGCCCCTAGACAGGACCCTGAACCCCGAAAGAAAGCGTGGTGGAGCCCCAGCCAGCACACCAGCAGGAGCATCCAGGGAGGCCCTGTGGGGAATTCAGGGAGTCTGTGTCCTCCAGGAAGCAGACGTGCCCGTGGATGCACAGCCAGGCCCGCAGCCCAGGAAGACACCTGCCAAGCAAGGGCCAAGCAAGGGCCCCCAGCCCACACCTGCCACACCTCACCTGGAGATGCTGCAGCCGTGCACCGAGCCCCCACGGCCGCACTCTGCGCGGGCCCCCACTCAGCCCCTGAGAATGGTCTTCACCAGATTGGACAGAAGCTGCTGGAGCTCCCGGTTCCTCGCAGCTCCCTCATTCCTTCCTCCCGAGAAGCCAGGCCCTGCTCAGGGCCCTCCTGCCCCCCACCTGTCAGACAGAGCCTGTGTCTGTGGCCCCTGGAGTGTCCTCCACTGGTGACCTACAGGTGTCCTCATCCTCAGAAGACACTGAGAGCGAATGAGCCAGCTCCTGGCCTCGGACATTGTCCTCCACCCCACTGCATCCTGACGGGGTGACTGAGGACCTGAGGACGTGGCCCCTCCTGGACTCATGTGGGGAATCAGCACTTGCTCAGCTGCTTTGCATGGAAATTCCTGGGTCCACAGCATGCTGCCCCTCATGCCCCTGGGGCTATGCACAGACACCCAAACCCCCAAAACACACCTTGCACTTTTCTTTAGGGAATCTGTGTGCTGTGACAAAGGGTAGTCTTCCCTCTGGAATGTCAATTTTCTCTTCTGCAAATAGGTTTTCCAATAAATGGAGGGAAATTTGAATCAGCACTTGTTACTCCATTGGAAATAGAATCTAAGATGTTAATGTGTCTGTGGTGTACACATGTGTGCCTTTGGGGTTTCGGCATCGAGAACCCACTGTGGGCCCTGCAAATGGACATATTGTTTTCTCCTGAGATTAGTTTTTCTAGACTGTGGTGGTAGCTTTGTGGGAATTGTGGTGGGCAATATTTCATCTGTGCATTTCAGTTATTCTCAGCGTTAATTTAGATTTGTGTGTAGTGTTTTATTTCCCTTAATAAAATGTTAGCACCAATGAAATGCGTCCATGTGTTTCTTTTGATTTTGTGTTCTTTTTTTTTTAAATCTCAGCAATTCTGAAACTCTCTATAATTAATTTAATTCCTCCAGCCTTAATTAACTGAGACGGGACAACAGCTTGATAGTTTTGGGGGATCTGTAGACTTTGAGGGTCTCCTGCACACCCAGTCTCCTTCGTGAAGTACTGCATAGGGAACATTGACCGTGTGCACCCTGTGAGGGAGCCCTGTGTACTGTATGGGCCCTGGGTCGCACATTGGTCTGTAATGGGATAAGTGGGTGGTTTCCCTCTATACATATTCTGGATCCAACTTTAATGTTGGATCATGATGCCTCCTTTCTGAGACCTGGGCAAGGAGATTTTTTACCCTCCTGATGATTTCCTAAGGAGGCAATGGTTGACAAGTCGTCTAAATACCACAAGACCAAGGCCACGGTGTCTCTCTCTCTCTCTCTCTCTCTCTCTCTCTCGTTCCCTCTCAGTCTCTCTTTCTCAGGGATATCTCTGATATGGGCCCATGGAAACAAAACAATACAACACCATGCCAAATGAGAACAAACCAAACCAAGCACTTCCATATTTGTATTCAGAGAATTTCTTTTTCTTTTTTTTTTTTTTAGAAAGACAACTGACTGCTCTTTTCTCACTCCAGAGCATCTGCTTAAGGGTGTTCCCTTTCTCTGTGCAGATGCCTGTAGGTGGAGGGTAGAAGAGCTCCTTTATGAGCACACTAGGGTTTAAAATGTCAAAAGGCAGTAGAAAAGCCACAGTGTGGGATCCTTCTCCCACCCCCAGGTCCTAAGTAACTCCCATTCATGCAATCATTATGTGACCCGGATCAGAGTCTGGCCCCTTGAGCCTCAGGCCCCTGTCTCATCCCATGAATGCCGCCCTATTGCTATCTCATGGCTTCTGAGGAAAATGCAGCTTCCTGGGCCCTCAAGAGATGCATACATGAATAGAAATATTCCCTACTTTCTGGAAGCCTATGAAAATCCCAGAGGTTCAAAGGTAGGAAGGTCTATCCTCACAGGGGCATGTTGGGATTGGAACCAGCAAAGTAGTCTAAGGATTCTTGGACTTGCAGGAATATAGGGTAGAGGGGTGAGGAGGCAGGCAGGCTTGAGCAAAGGGCCTTAATGCTGGGCTCTCCAGCACAATTAGGACTTCATGCGCTGTGGAGGGGATTCCATCCATGTGCACAGGGAGACCAGGGAGAAAGGCTAGTGGAAGTCCTGAGCAGGGCTGTTCTCCCCCTCTAGTCACCTCACTTGTCTTTTACTTCCCTGCCATCAAAAAACCAAACCAAACCAAACCTAAAACAACCAAACCCAACCAAACCAAACGCAAACCTATCTTCCCAAAGGAAAATCCACTCTCATCCAGATATGGAAGACGACAGAGTTATCTGAACAAACAGGTATAGGTTATGGATATTAGTAATAGATGGAGTTAGCACAGTTGGATGCACATTGGGTGAATCCTCCCTTCCTTCAGCCTTGGGGAAAAATGAGGCCACTTGAAGGTGAAAGGATTAGAAGCAGTGAGCAGCCAGCTTTGAGTGTGGAAATGATGCTGAGGACCTGGGGTCAGTGTGAGCATGTCTGACCGTGTCCTCATGCATCCCTCATCCCATTGCTTATCTTCTCTTTATATTGAAAGACCATTTGTCCAAACCAGGGTGGGTGGAGTGTTGGCAGCAATGTGTTTGGTCATATACAACCAGCACCGATTTGAAAACCCAGGCACCTACACACTAAATGACAAACTACCGTGTAAGTCGATGACCTACAGCCTTGTATGGCGACAGACTTCTTTTCAGGAAATTATGGGCACAAAATATATATTGAGAAGTCAACCCATAAACCCGGTGCTTGATAATATTTGGAAATGCAAAGAGGCAATGAAATGCTTATATTTCAGGAGTTAAATGCATCCTGCCTGCTTAGATCATGTTGATTGAATCACAGCCCCTTCACAATCCACCCCCACCTTTGACTGAAGAGCAGGTGCCTGGCAAGGACCCATCTCCCACAGGGAATTGCTCCATATCCCAGCAACTCTAACCTGTCCAGACACTTTACTGTCATCCGTCTGTGTGAGAATCTCCTGACAAAGAAGAGGTGGGCACAGGATTTCAGATCACTTCCACTCCAATTTTGGTCCTTGGGTGACACCTCAGAAAGACATTCTCCACTGAATGAATGTGGGTTTTGAGGTTAACTAATGGGTGCTATGTAACAATTATATTTCTTAGGGGCAAGATTGACTAATACATTGTTGAAAGGTAATTAATGTGTGATTATGCTGATTCTTATGATTTGGGCAGCGTTCTCGTGTTCTTTCAAACTTTGGTCACATATACATACATTTAATGTTTCCATTATTTCCTTTCAGAATGAATTATAACATTCATGAATCACAGTTATTAGAAAATAATAAGACAGTTTGAATTTTGTGGATAAAATATCAGGGTTTCTTTAAATTTTATTTATTCATCAGACAGATTGAGTAGAGAGTAAGGGGATAGATCTGTGCCAGTTGGAGAGTGAGATGGAGCCTCTCACTGACCAGGGATCCAGACTGTGCACAGAAAACCACAAAACCAAACCACATTGTTGGAAAAGTTTTGAAAATGTCACTGAGTTGGGAGGTTGCCCTCAAGCAGACATTATCTAGAACACTCCAAGGGCAAAAGCAGCCACATTGGAAGGAATTGGCAGCATCGGATTCCCTCCTGACGGCGGGGCTCTTCCTTATCCACCACCGTCTCCCGTCTCTGCACCCAGAGTGTCTTCACTCCATGCTCTTCTTCCGTGAGGGATTTCTTAAAATTCCATTCTCTCCCCGAGGTCCCTTCCTTGCTTATGGAGTCTTCAGGTTCCATGTGTCCTTCAATTCTTTGCTTCTGTGTGATCGCTGGCATGTGAGCCCCAACATGCTAGAGCCACCATGTGGAACTGATTTACTGAGATGTCTCCAAATGGAAAAATCCCTAATGCAACAAAATGTATTGATTCCACATATATTCCAAATCGTGTATCACACACAGTATCACTAAAAATTTTAAAGACAGCTATGGTTTTCTTTTTAATATTCCCTTGGCTATTCAGGGTCTTTTCTATTTCCACACAAATCTTAAGATGATTTGTTCCAAATCTCTAAAGAAAGTCCTCAGTGTTTTGATAGGGATTGCATTAAATGTGTGAATCGCCCTGGGTACCCTTGACATTTTCATAATATTACTTCTTCTAATCCTTGAGCTTGGAATATTTTTCCATCTCTTTGTGTCTCCCTCCATTTCCTTAAAAGTGTTCTGCAGTTTTTAGGGTATAGATCCTTTACCTCTTTGGGTAGGTTGATTCCTAGGTATCTTATGTTGAATAGCAGGGGTAAGAGTGGCCATCCCTGCCTTGTTCCTGATCTTAGGGGAAAGGCTCCCAGTGTTTCCCCATTGAGAATGATGTTTGCTGTGGGGTTTCTGTAAATGGCTTTTAAGATGCTGAGGAATGGCCCCTCTATCCTACACTCTGAAGACAGGATTAGCTCGGTCCACTGCCAGAAGAGTGAATGCAATGGCTTCTTCTAAAGAAACTAAAACACTGTTTGGAAACCTTCTCATCTCGCCCTCTGGTAACAGGAGGCTAATGTATTTTATGTCCCCTTATCACCACAGGGGTGGGGTTCTTTTCCCATTAAAATGAGCACTTTTAATAATATCACCATGGAATGGATTGTTCTCATCTCCATGCCTTTACTGTGCTTGATTTCTATGAAGTGGAGAGGCAGAGCTAAGATGTGGTTCATCTGTGGTGTCTTCTGTTGGACCAGCTGGTAATGGGATGATGCACACCTCACGGGAGGAGGCAATCTCCCTAGAAGCTGTTTCCTGTCTCCTGCCTGAGCTCAAACCTGCCACGAGACACATGCCCTAAGATATCTCCTGTGAAAAGTCCTGACTTTGTTTTCTCCTGCTGGACAACACAAAAGCTCATGAAGGGGAGTCAGGTAAATCCTTCTCCTTACATTAACCCACCATAGCCAGGAACCTACCATCCTTGTCAAGCTCATAGATCATTGATTGGATGTGGCCTCCCAGATTAAACCTCCATATCCTGCCATGGAATCTAGCCTTGGGGCTGTCCCCAAAACCCAATTTCAGCCCAGATTTCTATTGTGAAAACAATTCCAGCCTGACATTTTGCCACAGGTTGATGGAGCCAGGACTCAACACATTGTAGCCTGGAAACAGGTATGAGGTCCACCTAGAACTCCATCCAGGATTGGCAATTCCATTTTTCCAGGAAATAACTCACACATCTGCGGATCCCTGGGTGGCTCAGCGGTTTGGCACCTGCCTTTGGCCCAGGGCGTGATCCTGGAAACCCAGGATCGAGTCCCACGTCAGGCTCTGGGCATGGAGCCTGCTTCTTCCTCCTCCCGTGTCTCTGCCCCTCTCTCTCTCTCTGTCTATCATACATAAATAAATGAATAAATCGATCTTTAAAAGAAAAAGAACTCGTGAATCTGGTCTGTGGGAGGCTCTGCAGATTCTTTGGACTGTCCTCATGACTAATAGATCTTCATATAGAGAGACACCCCTCTAGTTACTAATGGATACCTGGACAGGATGAGCATTGACGTCCAGACACCTAACCAGAGAATCCATCTGCTGACTGCCCAGCCTCCACCGTCCCCACAGTGTGCTATCCAAACATCTCCCGTCATCCCTCCTAGGGGTCTCTGCTAGCCTTGGACAGAGATGGTGTACTTCTGGTTCAATCTACTCCCTCCCCCTTAATTTCTCATACAAGCATCTTCCTGGTCAGAGCTCTCATAATTGAAGAGACCCTGAAGAATAATGTCCCTATGTCCCATTGCATTTCCTCTTAAATGGCTGCTGGCGCTTCCCCTATATTGAGCCAGTGAGTAGGAGTGAGAAATTCCCATGGGGGAGGATATAAATTTGAGCTGCAGGTGACCTAGAGGTGGCTGTGGAATTCCACTCAGGGGAAACAGGCAAAGAAGCCTCTGTGAGGAGCCAGCCTGGAAATAAAACAACTGTTTCAAGGTTCTGAACTACTGGGGAGCAAAAGCCTGCACACCAAATCATATGTGGGAATTTTTTATTAAGAATAAAAAACCACACAACTTCGTAATAACATTTTAGAACAAAAACAAATAAAGCAGATGCAATATTCTGCATAACAATTTCAGAGAAATAATATCAACAAGTACAGAAAATGTCTTCTAGGAGAAAACATGGTGTAATTTGCAGAACTCTGGATGGGATCTTTTTCTAAATCAGAAATTCAGACATTTATAAAACAATTTCAGATTAACTTGTTAATTTCTGTTTACAACCAATTTACAATTGCCAGGATGATTTCCCTACATTTGTTAGAAAATGGATTTCACTAAGACAAACTTGACATTCCGATTGGGAAGCACGCTTTCACATTCCTATAGATTTACCTAAAGAAAAACTGCAGCATCTGTGTAGTGGTGGAAGTGTATGGGTAGGGGCACAAAAGCAGGACACCCAGCACGTTGTGACTTGACCGTTTCCATGCAGTTCAGTGGAGGAATTGCTGGTTCACCACATCAGTCCAGGTGGGGACATATCCTCATTCCCACAGACACCTCCTCAGGTTCCTCTGCTGTGGAGGACAAGTCCCCAAGTCCATGAGCTGTCTCATTCCCTATGACAGTCTTCAGAGGACGGGGATACCTGCAGGTCCTCTTACGGAACTCTTGGCAAGACATGCACACAGGTTCCCTCACTCTTTACGACACAATAAACTGTATTGGCCATAAGAAACACAATTCCCAGACATGAAAGAAACCCTGACACCTTAGATCTCTAATCTGTCTTAGGTACATGAAAATCTCCAAAAAAACCTGATTTCTTCTGCACAGATCCTATTGTCCCTTACTCTCCAGTAAGGGTGGCATGTCCAAGTTTGAATACAGAGTGAAAATAACATTATGATGTGATGTTACAACTGCACATCTACGGTCACACTCAGAGGCGTTTGCTGGTCATGCAATAATTTCCATTCTACAATGAACTTGTCAAACTCCTCTGTAAGAAATGCAATGATAACACAGAACACATATAACCTGACCTCAAAACGCTTTTGCTAGACTCATGAACTTGGCACTGTTTTCCAAGGTATCAACCCAGGTCCAAATTTGAATTTGAACTGGTCTGAAATCCAGAGTCCACTTCTTCTGGGTCAAGAGATGCCAAGAGCAGACGGTAGCAAAATAGTCATAAAAAGTTATGTTCAGTGGGAGGCTGGGCATTTCCCTTTGGAATAAGAGTCCTTGTTAGTTTGCTTCTCTTCAGTCTTAATGTGGGAGAGAGTGAAGGGAACATAATAAAATCACTGTGGTTCAATCAGGTCTGGATGCAGTTATCGCCGGAAAATAAGCACTTAATTTCCATCTCACAATTTCCAAGCAATGACCAAGACACATCGCTAGCAAGACCCAATACATTCTTATGTTCAGAGAAATATTCTTTCAATATAAATAGAAGAAAAGCATTCGGAAGTGGGGAGCATGACGAGAGGGTCAAACATACTGACTTCAACCCCAGGTCCTCTGCATCATATCCACTGTCAACCCTGACTGCTCACTGCCTCTCAACTGCAAGTGGCCCCCACTCTCCCCAAGGCTGAAGGACCGGCATGTTCCTGGATAGACCCCATATGAAATCCACACTATCCCAATAAAAGATCATGACAATGAACCAGGTTTAAATATCAGTGTCCTCAAGTTTCAGTTGAAGGCCTTATCCCATGAACACACCAGATAGATGGTTCTTCCATACATACAGAACACACACTTCACACAACACAAAATATTTCCAGTAGGGACTGTGTTCGGGTTTGGAGTGAGTGAGTGACGCTGTGTGTATGGGTGTGTGTGCCCATGTGCACCAAAGTTAGGAGACACATCCCTGGACTCCTTCCCCAGAACTCTGTCCCTTCTTGCTCATCCTCTTGGTAGGTCTGGCTCTTCCTGGCACACGCGGGACTTTGGCCACGTCCCCGGCCACCTGAGGTGGGAGCATCCCAGCTGCAGTGGTGAGCAGGTCGACAGTCTGTTGAGGATGATTCTTCGGCATCTCAGGTCTGTATTTGGAGTGGTGAAGGATGACTGCGTTCGCAGGAAGAGCAATTTCTCTTCTCCTGACATTGAGTTCAGGCTTAGGGCGGTTGCATTCTTGGAGGCATCTCCACTGGTCTAATGTCATTTGTTGTCTGGAGGTCTCTTCCCCACGCTCCTCCAACTCAGGATGGTTCACGGAGGGATCCGTTGCCGGCTCTCCTGAGGCCTCACCCACCACCGTGGGGTCTGCCTCGGGAGATGCGAGTCCTCCCTCCTCGACTGACTCCCTCCCAAGGTCTCTCTCCAGATCAGTCTTCTGCATATAAAAGAGGACATAGGCAGGTTGGCGCAGCGCACAAATCACATCACAGGCGCTGACCTTAGCATCATCCATTTTATACCACTGGCCATTTCCTGCCTTTACGAAACAGAAGTAATGTCCGCTGTGGCAACTCCTCCCAGCGTGCACCAGCACGGCATAGAGCACATAAACCAAGGGTCCTGCCCTCTGCTCAGACAGGCAGTGTTGCATGTCAAGGCGCTCAGGATATTGCACCTCCTTAGTCATTTTGTTGCCTGTCAAGTCTGAGAATCGTCTCAAGACCAGGATGAGGACCTTCGGGGAAGTGTGCAAAGTCTACACCTTGGACGCAGGCACCTTCTCCAGACACTTACTACATGGTAGGCATTTTCACCTTCCAGCAGTTCGGGCTTCATCAACTGCTCCAAAGCTTGGCTGACGCTGTGAGCAGCCGCGATGTCCAGGCTGATGTCCAGGTAAGGTTCCAGAGTGCTCGAAATGCCTTGGCAGTGGAGACACTGGATTTGAGACCTCCAGTACCCTCCAAAGAGTTGCTGGATGAGGGTGCTGTCCTGAGGACGCTCAGGGTCTGAGAGCTTGTCCTCAGGCAAGCACGCTTGCTGCATTGCATCCAGAATGAACATGAGATACTCATGGGCATCTTCCTGCTTGTGTCTGTGGAAGGCGGCGAGCAGGAGTGGCAGGGGCCGGAGCACACGTCCAGGATGGCAGAGAACCCGCGTCAGGTGAGCCTGCAGGGTACACAGCATGCAGGATGTCTGCTTCCTACAGGTGGTCCCGTGCTGCTGGGACAGCATGTAGCTGGCGAGGGGCTCTGTGTAGGTCAGACACTGTAGGGTCGCATTCACATAGCAAGTGTTGCCCATGTTCTGAAGCCCGGCTCCCACCTGGGAAAGGCTCTTCCAACTCAGAGGCGTCTTAGTGGGAGGCAGCCCTGCTGATGCGGGAGCCAACGGGTTAGTCGGGGAGGAGAGCGTCTTTGATGCAGGGGATGCCCTCTCGGGCACAGAGGGTCTTCCGTGGACTTCAGCACCGCCTCTCCTTGACCAGCATAACTGGGGTTTGGGAGAGGCGCTGAACTGAGGCTCCTCTGAGGGGTGGAGGTGGGCAGCCTCCATGTCTGCAGAAACAGTGTCCACAAGATACATTCAACCAGGAGCTTTGGGTTGCAAAGGGATGCTCCTCTCACTGTGCCAGTTTCCAAATGTCAGATAGTGACCCTCACCTCCACCTTTCATGGCTTTTGGGCCCTGGGATAAGGCACAAAGTCCTCTAATCCACTCTAATTGCTTGATTGGATTACGGGATTTGGGTGTGGTCCCTCCCTGACAGAGACCATTCAGGTCAGCCCAGCTCCTAATCTTGCCTCCCACAACAGACAGCACCTTCAGATCTTTCTCAACCTCCCTAACTGCCCCTACCTATGTCTAACAGACTTTCTTCAGTGTTTCTATGTTCAGTGGAAATCTTAATGAGTGTCCTTTTTCTTTTTGAGTAACCTCAAGTGAGCCAAGGAGAGTTAGACATTAGTGCTCTAAGACAGGGAAGATCATTCTCCCAAAAGAGCTCAGGTATCACATAGGAACACCTTATCCTCACCAGCCAGAATGTTTGTAGCTGTAACCAATTATTTGGGAATATGGTGTCCATGCTTTGCTTCTACACCTTCATCTCTGTCTACTATGAATCCAATATACAAAGATGATGAAGGTCTTAATGAATATCATTGTCTGTCTAGGTGTGTCTCGGGTCTACAACAAGTGAAATCCTCTGGATGGTTTTATGCTTTTGGGAAACATTCCTTTAAAGCTCCTTTCTGACAGGTCTATATCTTAAATCCAGTGTTATTATGCCTAATTTTAATTTTTCCTCAGGTAATTCTACACCAATATTCTTTATATACTTTTGACTTAATTGGAGTATGTCGTAGGCTTGCACCTTTTTTACACATTATGGTTTTGGCAGTTGTAGATGCAGGGAGGTAGGCACGGGGTTAGCTCGTGGTTTGGAAGTGTCATTATGGCTTATTCTGTTTACAGAATTGGTAGTCTCTGCTGAAAGATTTTTGATTCAACAAGACAATTAATTCCTACTGTGACCATGACCATTTCCAGTGTATGAATTTGAATAAGCCTTAGGAAAGGTGAAAACCTAAGTCCATTTGTCTTCTTTACTAAACAGAGGCCAAGAGAAATTTTGCAAGGCCTTGGTCAGTGACTGGGCTGCACAAGCCCTGGGGCCCTGCTGAATACTTGATGTTCACTTGTCGTCCCTGGACACTGAGAGAATAAAAGTGTCATCTCTTATGCCACCATGTTTTAGGATATTTATTCTGAAACCATGGAGTCTAAAAAAATTTTTGTGTAGGATGCTCTTTATGATATCTCCGTGTTTAACTGAAAGTTTTAATTGACAAAATGAATATTACATCATGAATATCGTCAAACTATGACCCCATTTTTATTGCCATTAGCTCTAAATTGAGCAACCATACAGAGACATGGGGCCTAGGAATGATGTCTTTTGCTGAGTCTCCTCGTGTTGTCCAGAGATCCCATTACTCATTGTTTGACATGAGAAATAACTGTTTGGGAAGGTTTAACAATCCCTCTCTTTCTATAATCTGCTTAAACAAAGCCAGGCACATCCTCTGTGCCTGAGAAAGTACAATATTATTATTGTCTGCTTATCATTGTTTTTTTAATCATCATTCTCATTCTTATTATCTGCCTCAATTAAGTATTTAAACACCTTATGAGTATTCCATGTCAGTTGATTGGCTAGATGCCTGATGAACTTCAGTAGTCTGTTACAATATCCCCAGTTCAACTTTGGACTCTATTAAAAATTTCCTCTTACTTTGAGCAGAAATCTAAGGCTGTGCAATTCCTTTCTGTTGGTCTGAGTCCTAACTGGGGTAGAACAGGTTCAGTGTTTCTTCAGCATGGCATTATCTCAGGTATACGACAGCAATATGTGTTCTTTCTCCTCCTCAAAGCTGTATTTTCCAAGAACAAGTTCCCTTTGGGAGTGACTGCCAGTTCTTTGTATTATTTCTCTTGAGAACATCTGTCACCAAAAACTTTTTCAATCATTTATCTCAAAATACCTTTACTCTCTTCAGCTTAATCTTTGTTCTAAAGAAAAACTCGTTGTCCACATCACCCTGAATTCCAGAATTAAACCCATTATTCATTGATATTTCTTACAGAATGGATCAGCCTCAGGTTTCTTTTATCTTTGCACCTAAAATCTTGAAACTCCACAGCCACATGGCTGTGGTCTATCGTTGCATGTGGCCTATCGTTGACCTGCCTACAGTATAAACAGCACCATCTTTACCTTTTGTTATATATCTGAAACTATTAATTTGGAGACATGAAAACAATCACACATTGGGAAGGAATGTTATTGAAATTAGAAAGTAGACTGCCTCCATCCCAGGAAGACATACTCTGCTTCTAGATATCCTAGAAATGACTATGGCAGAAGGAATTGAATACCCAGTAGGGACACTGTGTAAGTTGTGCAGGGAATCTGAGCTCCCATACAGCTGCTCACGTGACATGTGCTTTTTCTTTTTTTTTAATTTATTTTTTATTGGTGTTCAATTTACTAACATACAGAATAACCCCCAATGCCGTCACCCATTCACTCCCACCCCCCACCCTCCTCACCTTCTACCACCCCTAGTTCGTTTCCCAGAGTTAGCAGTCTTTACGTTCTGTCTCCCTTTCTGATATTTCCCACACATTTCTTCTCCCTTCCCTTATATTCCCTTTCACTATTATTTATATTCCCCAAATGAATGAGAACATATAATGTTTGTCCTTCTCCGATTGACTTACTTCACTCAGCATAATACCCTCCAGTTCCATCCACGTTGAAGCAAATGGTGGGTATTTGTCATTTCTAATAGCTGAGTAATATTCCATTGTATACATAAACCACATCTTCTTTATCCATTCATCATTCGTTGGACACCGAGGCTCCTTCCACAGTTTGGCTATCGTGGCCATTGCTGCTATAAACATCGGGGTGCAGGTGTCCCGGCGTTTCATTGCATTTGTATCTTTGGGGTAAATCCCCAACAGTGCAATTGCTGGGTCGTAGGGCAGGTCTATTTTTAACTGTTTGAGGAACCTCCACACAGTTTTCCAGAGTGGCTGCACCAGTTCACATTCCCACCAACAGTGTAAGAGGGTTCCCTTTTCTCTGCATCCTCTCCAACATTTGTTGTTTCCTGCCTTGTTAATTTGCCCCATTCTCACTGGTGTGAGGTGGTATCTCATTGTGGTTTTGATTTGTATTTCCCTGATGGCAAGTGATGCAGAGCATTTTCTCATATGCATGTTGGCCATGTCTATGTCTTCCTCTGTGAGATTTCTCTTCATGACTTTTGCCCATTTCATGATTGCATTGTTTGTTTCTTTGGTGTTGAGTTTAATAAGTTCTTTAGAGATCTTGGAAACTAGCCCTTTATCTGATAGGTCATTTGCAAATATCTTCTCCCATTCTGTAGGTTGTCTTTTAGTTTTGTTGACTGTATCCTTTGCTGTGCAAAAGCTTCTTATCTTGATGAAGTCCCAATAGTTCATTTTTGCTTTTGTTTCTTTTGCCTTCGTGGATGTATCTTGCAAGAAGTTACTATGGCCGAGTTCAAAAAGGGTGTTGCCTGTGTTCTTCTCTAGGATTTTGATGGAATCTTGTCTCACATTTAGATCTTTCATCCATTTTGAGTTTATCTTTGTGTATGGTGAAAGGGAGTGGTCTAGTTTCATTCTTCTGCATGTGGATGTCCAATTTTCCCAGCACCATTTATTGAAGAGACTGTCTTTCTTCCAATGGATAGTCTTTCCTCCTTTATCGAATATTAGTTGACCATAAAGTTCTGGGTCCACTTCTGGATTCTCTATTTTGTTCCACTGATCTATGTGTCTGTTTTTGTGCCAGTACCACACTGTCTTGATGACCACAGCTTTGTAGTACAACCTGAAATCTGGCATTGTGATGCCCCCAGATATGGTTTTCTTTTTTAAAATTCCCCTGGCTATTCGGTGTCTTTTCTGCTTCCACACAAATCTTAAAATAATTTGTTCTAACTCTGAAGAAAGGCCATGGTATTTTGATAGGGATTGCATTAAACATGTATATTGCCCTGGGTAACATTGACATTTTCACAATATTAATTCTGCCACTCCATGAGCATGGAATATTTTTCCATCTCTTTGTGTCTTCCTCAATTTCTTTCAGAAGTGTTCTATGGTTTTGAGGGTATAGATCCTTTACATCTTTGGTTAGGTTTATTTCTAGGTATTTTATGCTTTTGGGTGCAATTGTAAATGGGATTGACTCCTTAATTTCTCTTTCTTCAGTCTCATTGTTAGTGTATAGAAATGCCACTGATTTCTGGGCATTGATTTTGTATCCTGCCACGCTACCGAATTGCTGTATGAGTTCTAGCAATCTTGGGGTGGAGACTTTTGGGTTTTCTATGTAGAGTATTATGTCATCGGCGAAGAGGGAGAGTTTGACTTCTTCTTTGCCAATTTGAATGCCTTTAATGTCTTTTTGTTGTCTGATTGCTGAGGCTAGGACTTCCAGTACTATGTTGAATAGCAGTGGTGAGAGTGGACATCCCTGTCTTGTTCCTGATCTTAGGGGAAAGGCTCCCAGTGCTTCCCCATTGAGAATGATATTTGCTGTGGGCTTTTCATAGATGGCTTTTAAGATGTCGAGGAATGTTCCCTCTATCCCTACACTCTGAAGAGTTTTAATCAGAAATGGATGCTGTATTTTGTCAAATGCTTTCTCTGCATCTAATGAGAGGATCATATGGTTCTTGGTTTTTCTCTTGCTGATATGATGAATCACATTGATTGTTTTATGGGTGTTGAACCAGCCTTGTGTCCCAGGGATAAATCCTACTTGGTCATGGTGAATAATTTTCTTAATGTACTGTTGGATCCTATTGGCCAGTATCTTGTTGAGAATTTTTGCATCCATGTTCATTAGGGATATTGGTCTGTAATTCTCCTTTTTGGTGGGGTCTTTGTCTGGTTTTGGAATTAAGGTGATGCTGGCCTCATAGAACGAATTTGGAAGTACTCCATCTCTTTCTATCTTTCCAAACAGCTTTAGGAGAATAGGTATGGTTTCTTCTTTAAACGTTTGATAGAATTCCCCTGGGAAGCCATCTGGCCCTGGACTCTTGTGTCTTGGGAGGTTTTTGATGACTGCTTCAATTTCCTCCCTGGTTATTGTCCTGTTAAGGTTTTCTATTTCTTCCTGTTCCAGTTTTGGTAGTTTGTGGCTTTCCAGGAATGCGTCCATTTCTCCTAGATTGCCTAATTTATTGGCGTATAGCTGCCCATAATATGTTTTTAAAATCGTTTGTATTTCCTTGGTGTTGGTGCTGATCTCTCCTTTCTCATTCATGATTTTATTAATTTGAGTCTTCTCTCTCTTCTTTTTAATAAGACTGGCTAATGGTTTATCTATCTTATTAATTCTTTCAAAGAACCAACTCTTGGTTCTGTTGATCTGTTCCACAGTTCTTCTGGTCTCGATTTCGTTGAGTTCTGCTCGAATCTTTATTAACTCCCTTCTTCTCTTGGGTGTAGGATCTATTTGCTGTTTTTTCTCTAGCTCCTTTATGTGTAAGGTTAGCTTTTGTATTTGAGTTCTTTCCAGTTTTTGAACGGATGCTTGTATTGTGATGTATTTCCCCCTTAGGACTGCTTTAGCTGCATCCCAAAGATTTTGGATGGTTGTATCTTCATTCTCATTAGTTTCCATGAATCTTTTTAATTCTTCCTTAATTTCCTGGTTGACCTTTCATCTTTGAGCAGGATGGTCCTTAACCTCCACGTGTTTGAGGTCCTTCCAAACTTCTTGTTGTGATTTAGTTCTAATTTCAAGGCATTATGGTCTGAGAATATGCAGGGGACAATCCCAATCTTTTGGTATCGGTTCAGACCCGATTTGTGACCCAATATGTGGTCTATTCTGGAGAAAGTTCCATGTGCGCTTGAGAAGAATGTGTATTCAGTTGAGTTTGGATGTAAAGTTCTGTAGATATCTGTGAAATCCATCTGGTCCAGTGTATCATTTAAAGCTCTCGTTTCTTTGGAGATGTTGTGCTTAGAAGACCTATCGAGTATAGAAAGAGCTAGATTGAAGTCACCAAGTATAAGTGTATTTTTATCTAAGTATTTCTTCACTTTGGTTAATAATTGATTTATATATTTGGCAGCTCCCACATTCGGGGCATATATATTGAGGATTGTTAAGTCCTCTTGTTGGATAGATCCTTTAAGTATGATATAGTGTCCCTCTTCATCTCTCACTACAGTCTTTGGGGTAAATTTTAGTTTATCTGATATAAGGATGGCTACCCCTGCTTTCTTTTGAGGACCATTCGAATGGTAAATGGTTCTCCAACCTTTTATTTTCAGGCTGTAGGTGTCCTTCTGTCTAAAATGAGTCTCTTGTAGACAGCAAATAGATGGGTCCTGCTTTTTTATCCAGTCTGAAACCCTGTGCCTTTTGATGGGGTCATTAAGCCCGTTCACATTCAGAGTTACTATTGAGAGATATGAATTTAGTGTCATCATGATAACTATTCAGTCCTTGTTTTTGTGGATTGTTCCACTGAACTTCTTCTTAAAGGGGAATTTTAAGAGTCCCCCTTAAAATTTCTTGCAGAGCTGGTTTGGAGGTCACATATTCTTTTAGTTGCTGCCTGTCTTGGAAGCTCTTTATCTCTCCTTCCATTTTGAATGAGAGCCTTGCTGGATAAAGGATTCTTGTTTGCATGTTCTTCTCATTTAGGACCCTGAATATATCCTGCCAGCCCTTTCTGGCCTGCCAGGTCTCTGTGGAGAGGTCTGCTGTTACCCTAATACTCCTCCCCATAAAAGTCAGGGATTTCTTGTCTCTTGCTGCTTTAAGGATCTTCTCTTTATCTTTGGAATTTGCAAGCTTCACTATTAAATGTCGAGGTGTTGAACGGTTTTTATTGATTTTAGGGGGGATCTCTCTATTTCCTGGATCTGAATGCCTGCTTCCCTTCCCAGATTAGGAAAGTTTTCAGCTAGAATTTGTTCAAATACATATTCTGGCCCTCTGGCCCTTTCGGCACCCTTGGGAACACCAATTAAACGTAGGTTTTTCTTCCTCAGGCTGTCGTTTATTTCCCTTAATCTATCTTCATGGTCTTTTAATTGTTTGTGTCTTTTTTCCTCAGTTTCCCTCTTTGCTATCAACTTGTCTTCTATGTCACTCACTCATTCTTCCACCTCGTTAACCCTCGTCGTTAGGACTTCTAGTTTGGATTGCATCTCATTCAATTGATTTTTAATTTCTGCCTGATTGGCTCTAAATTCTGCAGTCATGAAGTCTCTTGAGTCCTTTATGCTTTTTTCTAGAGCCACCAGTAGCTGTATAATAGTGCTTCTGAATTGGCTTTCTGACATTGAATTGTAATCCAGATTTTGTAACTCTGTGGGAGAGAGGACTGTTTCTGATTCTTTCTTTTGAGGTGAGGTTTTCCTTCTAGTCATTTTGCTCAGTGCAGAGTGGCCAAAAGCAAGTTGTATTGGGAAAAGGAGAAAAAGAGAGGAGAGAAAGAAGGAAAGAAAAGAGAAAGAGAAAAAAAAGGAAGAAAAAAAACGAAAAAAAAAAAGAAGAAAAAGAGAAAGAAAAAGAAAGAAAGGAGAAAAAAGGGGGGTGGGGGAAGGAAACAAATCAAAAAGCAAAACAAAACAAAAAAAAGAACCACGGGGGAGTATCTTCTGATTCTGTGTACTTTAAGTCCCTTGGCTTCCCCTGGAAGTTGTCAGTCAGTCTAGCTGGTCTTCTGGGGGAGGGGCCTGCTGTGCTGATTTTCAGGTGTTAGCAGTTGGGGGAGCTGCTGTGCCCCTGCCTGGTGCAGGGCTCAGTGGGGGTTGTTTACCCCGTGAGGTCCCAGGAACAACAACCCCAGTGGCGGGGTCAGCTCTGGAAACCTGGATTCAGCCCCCGCAGGAACTCCGGAGCTCTCCGTCTGCAGGGCCTGGAGGCTCCGGGCAGGGCCACTGATCTGCTCAGCTCGGGGCAGGAGCGTCCTCGCTGTCCTGGGCCCTCCCGGCCTCTGCCTGTCCCGGGGGAGGCCGGATCCTGGGCTGTGTCCCGGCGCCCTGTGCTCCGGAGCCTGCGCTGTTGGATTCACGCTCCCGGGGCCGCGAAGCCCCCTCTGCGGAGCCGCCCCCGAGCCCCCCCGAGCTGCTCCGGGTCCCCCCGTGCGCGCTGCAGCCCTTAGGGAGCTCGGCGCACTCTCCCGGGGCGCAGGTGTCTGTTAGTGTCCCCGGGAGCCCGAGGGCATCCCCGCCCTCCTGGGTCCTGCCCCACCTCCCTGCGAGCCCCTTTCCGCCCAGGAAGGTCGGTGCAGCTCCTGCTCCTCCGGGACGGGGCTCTCCTGTCCTGGGGACACTCGCCCCGGCCTCAGCCCGGCTCCTCGCGGGGCCCCTCCCCCTTGGAGGCCTTTGTTTCTTTATTTCTTTTTCCCCGTCTTCCTACCTTGATAGAAGCGCAAACTCTTCTCACTGTAGCATTCCAGGTGTTCTCTTTTTAATTCTCAGGCCGAATTCATAGATTTTCAGGATAATTTGAAGGTTTTCTAGGTAATTTGGTGGAGACAGGTGATTTGGAGACCCTCCTCTCCCGTCATCTTGCCCCTCCTCTGTATTGTCCCTTCTTGATGCGGGGTCCATTTCAAAACCCCCTCACAATAACGGAAAGGGAATGACAGTGTCTGTAGAACAAGATTGATCAGTTTGTGCTGAATTCCCAAATGGCAGAGGACAAAACGTTAAGAATCATCTTCTTTCATATTCCCAATTGAAGTACTGAACCCCAGGGATAGGAAAAGCAAAGAAGTTGACCACAAAATGTGCTCTGAGACACTTAACCTTGTGTCTATGCCTTGAGAGTATAAAAGAAAGCTAGAGAAGGCAGAGGACAAATTTCCTTGGAAAATGTGTTAGTGAGCTGGGATTGGGACCTCACTGTGGCTCTCAAGGGGGACGGGTGAGGAAGACAGCACTTTTATACACAATCCACACAACCCACTCAGGATTGAGGTGAGCTTCAAGAGGCTACTTGGGAAATTCAACATGCCGCCCTGTGGTTCTATACCTGAACGTGTTGACAGGTGAAGAACTCTGGCTGGAGTTGTCCACGGTGGCAGGACAGAAAGATCAGCCATGGGGTCACTACACTTATGATATTAGGTAGGGCAAAAGGGGCATGGCTCCCATGGACCAAGTGAATACCACACAAGATCACTGGGCTGGGTGGCCCGGGTGGCTCAGCGGTTTGGTGCAGCCTTTGGCCCAGGGCATGATCCTGGAAATACGGGACTGAGTCCCACGTCGGGCTCCCTGGATGGAGCCTACTTCTCCCTCTGCCTGTTTCTCTGCCTCTCTCTCTCTCTGTCTCTCATGATTGAATAAATAAAAATTAAAAAAAAAAGATCACTGAGCTGAAACCATCCTAAAGGGAGTATTCCCAAATAATGTGACCTGCTCAATCAAAGGGACTCAGTAGTAAGTCATTTTTGGATACATTGCTTGGGTGGAGGGAAATTCATAAGATCAACTAGAAAGAACATCAACCATTCATGAAACTGTGCAATGCCACGAACCAACAGAAACCTTGCAAGAACACATAAATGTGCTCCCCCAAAGAGATCTACCTTGGAAGACTGCTGGACTCATTTATTTCAGTGTGTCACAAAGTACCACAAAAGTTAGCTGCTTAAAGCAGCACACCCTCTCTCGCAGTTCTGTGGGTCCAAAGTCCAGGCATGGTGTATCTGGACCCCGTGCTCAGGGTTTCAGGAGACTGACAGCATGGGGTCAGCTGGGACTTTGATCTAATCTGAGGCAAGAGATCCCCTTGCATCCCCCTGGGGCTGTTGGGAAAAATTGTGTCACCTGTGGTTGTTGGGCTGCAGTGGGTTGCTGTCTTCTTGCAGGATGTCGGCCAGGTATTATGCTGAGCACACAGAAGTTGCCTGGCATTCCCTGACCTGTGGCTCTTTCCATAAAATGGCAGATTTCTCCTTCAGGGCCACCCAGAGTGTCTCTTGTACTTCAAAACTCCTACTTCTGTCTAACAGCAGAAAAGAAAGAGGAGAAAACCAAGCTATACAGAATAATGCTTTGTTCACCATTGGAATCTAGTTGTTTAAAATTAATTGCAAATTCATTTACGACATAAACATACATAGTGCCATAATTAAACAAGGGAATTATCAGTAGAGAACAGAAAATAGAAAGAAATATTGATATTGAAAGTTAAAATACCTGAAAAAGATTCACTGAATAGATGTGAGAGTATAAAAAATATGACAGGATCAAGAGTCACTGATATTTGACAAGGAAATTCAAATGGTACCTCAGGAAATATCTGTTTAACACAAAAGAAGTCAGTAATGCAGGAAAGGGGGGTGGAGGAGAAATTTAGGAAATAAATAGCAGGGGCACCTGGTGGCTTAGCTGGTTAAGCTTCTGACTCTTGATTTTGGCTCAGGGCATGATCTCAGGATTGTGAATCTGAGCCCAACACAGAGCCTTATTGGAATTCTCTCTCTCCCACTGTCCCTCCCCACCCTCCACTTTAGCTCTCTCTCTCTCTCTCCCACCCTCCCATAGATAAATAAATGCATAATAATAAAAAAGAAAACTATAATAGCAAATGGCGGATGTAAATCCTACCTCATCAATTATGGTATTAAATGCAAATGAATTAAATATTCCAGTTAGAGTCTAAGAGAATGGTTTTTAAATTTTTTTTTTAAAGATCCAACTATATGCTGTGTGCCTGTGTGAAAGGGACACGCTGGATTCAATGAAATGAAGAGGTCAAAAGTAGAAGGATGGAAAAATATGATGGAGCCAGAGACAAGAGAACGCTGTATAGTGATAGACAAGTCAACCGCTTAAGAACACATGACCATTATAAGCGTGTACAAACCTAACAAGAGCCACGAAATACATGAAGTGGGAACTGACACACTGAAGAGAGAAATCAGTAGTTCAACAAAAGTATATGTGTCTTATAGCCCAGCATGTGATCTGTGTTGATGAATGTGTCATAGGTACTTGAAAAAGGTGTGTATGTGTGTTTTGCAGTCATTTTGGGTTGTATTCCATAAATACCAATTCACTCAACGTGGTGGTAGTGTTGTTTACATCAAACCCGTGTTTGTTAATTTTCGTTCTACCCTTTGCTGGAAAGAATGACATCAGAATCTTCTGCTCTCATTGTAGAACTGTGTTTCCCCATTTTAATCCATCCAGTTATTGTGTAAAAGTGTTATGCAGCATCCCACTCTCCATTTGATAACCTTCTTTTTTATCTGAAATGAATATTGGCACTCCAGCCTCCTTACTCTAGATATTTTCTTAGTTTATGTTTTTCCATTCATGTGTTTTCAGGCTTTCTTTGTCTTTTTATATTTAATGCTTTCCTTATAATTTGTGATCTGAGGTTACTCTGCCACTTTATTTCCTAGCTTTGACAATTCACAATTATGGACAATGTCCCCATTGCAGTAGGCTGGGTGATGGGTGCCTAAGACCTCTCTGTACCATTTTTGGAACTTATTGTGAGTCTATAATTATCTCAAAGGAAAAAAAATGTTTGGAGAGAAAATTCCTTTATGGATAACATGTAGCTTTGTTTTCCTATTTAATCCATAGGATTACCTCTGTTGTTTAAGGAGAATATTCAGTCCCTTAACATTTTTATGTAATTAATGATAGATTAGTAGGATGTTGGTCTATCAATTGAGTATTTTTGACGTCTTTGTTCTCCTTGATTTTGTCCCTCTGTTCTCTCTCTCTTATCTTCTTCCGATTACTGGGATATTTTTGTCAAAATTTGCATTATAATATATGTATTATAATTAATGGCTTCACTGGTATTATCAATACACATCCAACTTAGGGTTGATGTTAATCCATTCTCCTTAAAATTTGGAAGGCTTGTAATCATATAGGTAGACCTATTTCTTCCTATTCTCATAGTCTTTCTGCTATATTTTTTGTATGTATCACATCCACATACAGTATAACCCCACAAGGCAATGTTACAGATTTTGCTTTAAGAAGTCACATAAATTTCAAATAAATTAAAAGACAATGTATTTTTTTAAGTACTTACACTGATATTTATCTTTTCTGATGTTTTGCATTTTCCTTGAAAACCACATTTCCTTCTGGTATTTCCCTTCAGCCTGAAGAATTTCCTTTTATAGTTACTGTAGGGAATCTCTCCTAGAGAAAAATACTTTCAATTATCTTTGCCCTGAATATATGTTTATTCTATCTTCCCTTTTTAAAGGTATCTTTCCTGCAGATGGAATTTGGGTCTGTGGCAGTGTTATGGTTGTCTTCCTTCAGCTGCTGCAAGGTGTGTGCACAGTCACCTGACCTCTTTCAATTCTGAGGAGAAGCCAATTGCTATTTCCCTATCTCTGGTCACAGAGACACACACACATGCCCACGCTCATAGTGACTGAAGTGGTCTCATGAGGACATTCATTAGCATCCTCGCAGCTCCCTGCATGATTGCTGCTCGCAGCTCCCACGGGAGTTTCTGCAGTGCGCTCCACCCACACCTCAGGAAGTCCACCCTCTTGGCTTCATGCTGTCCAGGGACATCACCACGGGGCATCGTGCAAGGAACCCTTGGAGCAGCAGGGGCGACGTTGGCAACCAGACTCATTTCCTAAGCTTCCAGGAGGCTTTGACACTGTGCAGGTGCCCAAGGAGGGAGGTCTGCACCTCCATGGCTTGGGCTGCAGTGTGAGCATTTCCTAGGGCCCTAAGGGGACAGTGGGTAATTACAGAATATCTGGGGACTTCGAATTCCCCGCGGGGACGCCACTTTGAAAACTGCTGGACCCTGGGCTCTGAGCTCAGGTGAAAGATTTGGAGGAAGCTCAGGCAATGGTATTACAATCTCGAGGTTTTCCAGGAAATTTTCTTCCCACATGTATATGCAGCTCAGTCAAGGCTTTGGATAATAACAACACAATCACTGGCAGGGTGACACTGGTTGTGGGCACACCAGAAGGTGCCCTCACATGGACCAATATTTGAGCAATTACTGATGCCAAGTCAGTGAATTTGGTCTTGCCCTTTGCAGTCATCCTAAACACCCACATTTCTAAAGGAAATATTCACTCACAGAAATAACACTTCTTTTTATAAGAGCATTGATGTGACTATGGTCAGACAATTTAATATCTCATTTAATATCATGAGTAGAAAAGATGCATTTAGGGAAGGCAAGTATCTCCTTGTCCTTCCGGTTTCCATCAAACACATGGAGTCATGTTTGAAAGGATTAATGTTAAAATAGAATGCTGTTCTTGCTGAAATTTGTCAAGAGAAAATTATGCGTTATCAGATGAGTGTTAATTATGCTCCTCAAAAAAAAAAAAGATGTATTAACATGTTGCATCATTTCTCTTTCCAGAGTAATCCACAGACACATCCAAGTAACTAACCACTTGTCCTCTTCTGTAATATGTGTTAGATATGAGTTGTTTGCTCCATAATGTGGAACAACATTGTAGCAAAAAGTGATGGGGTAAGAAAACGTCTGGAAAACTATTTGTCTTTCCAATTCAACAATATTATTTTATTTGTGTGTGTGTGTGTTTGTGTGTGTGTGTGTGTGTGTGTGTGTGTGTTTGACTGTGAGTGTTTCCCAGGGAGGAAGGTCTGCATGGAAGAAGGTCGGAGGCAGAAGGTCTACGTCTGGACTCCTGTTGTGATTCTGAGTCTGGGGTTGTGGATTTGCTCCCGAATGGGACCCTCTGTGCCCTGTGACCCTGGGTCAGGTGTTCAAAACTGCAGCTATTTCAGAAAACCATTCTTTTCCTCACCCTTCGATTCATGAGTTACACATCCAAGAAGACTGACTCCACACAAAGTATTCCAAATTTAATGATATCTATGTTGACACGCATGTTAACTATCTCATGTGCTATTTAGATGAGTCCAGAAGGGGGTGGTTGTCCTATGTCTTCTGGAACGCTTGCTTTCACAGAACTGAAGCTCCAGTGCAGCTCGTGTGTGCTGACTGTCACAGCGATGGGGAAGGCTATGGGCCATGGGGCAAGCGCTCAGGAGGACAAAGGATCAGGCTCTGGGCCAGGCCACGTGCAGACATGTTCATGACCAGGTTACTGGAGGACATTGTCGTGTTTGTCCAAACGGGGGCTCCTGTATTCGCTTTTTCTCTTCTCTTGGACATGGAGCTATTCACCAGGAAGCAGCAGCCTTGCAGGCAGGACTTTCTAGGAGAGAGAGGAGTCAACATGCCTGTGCCAATGTCATTTTCAATGGATTTATTCACAGGCTAAGTCATTTGAAAACACGAGACAGTTACGTTTAAAAACTACCATGTACTGGGCCAAGACAGTCCTGCCTTAGTAGTTTCTGTGAAATCCGGTGCACAGTGGCAGGAAAGTCATCTCATCTCCTATTATGTGAAAGTGAATATGTTCATTGTGAGGAATGAGAAATTTCTAGGTGTATGATGGAGAGATAATGCAGGAGAGCTGGATGACAGGGAGGCTCTTCAGCGATAGATGGACACACAGTCGATGGAGAAATAGATAGGGAGTAACATTGCTCGTGAGAGCTATTCCTCAGCCCTCCTTCCCTGCTTGGAAGGTCCTGGCCAGGGGTGTAGCAGGAGGACCCATTACTCTCAGGGCAATATTATCAGAAACTTACTGGCACTTAGAGGGTCACAACCTGATCTACTCTTTTCCAAACCAATATTTACCTCCCAGTAGGGCCTCCAGGCTTCCAATGAAAGCCATGGTTTCCCCAGGTGCAGGGGCTGCACAGGGGATGAGCAGGACTGCAGAGCATTGGAAGCACAGCACAGGAAGGATTTTTCACCTTTCCTCAGCAGGCAGTGTCCAGCTGTGGCAACATTAGAGTTGCAAGGTGGGAATACACGTCCCCAGACCTTCTGTCAATATTCATCGTGCCTCTGCAGCTCTAGCAAATGCACACCTGCCAGCCTGAGCAACTGCACAAAGTGGGGTCCTCCTGGAAGCCTAGGAACAACTTGGGCTGCCCAGCGTAGTCCTCTACTGGCCTCAGCTCATGATGCAAGGCTCCTTCCTGTGACCTCCCGTATGGAACGGAAACAGGTGGGTGGACTTGCTCAGGTGTGGGTAGCACAGGTGGGAGAAGGTCATCCAGGATACATGCCCTGTGAGGATAGGCCTTCCCACCCTTGGACCTCTGGGATCTTCATAGGCTTCCAAGAAGTAGGGAACATTTCTATTACTGCACACATCCCATGAGAGCCCAGGAAGCTGCATTTTCCTCAGAGGCCATGAGATAGCAATAGGGCAGTATTCATGGGATGAGGCCAGGGTCTGTGGCTCAAGGAACCAGACTGTGATCCGGGTCACATAATGATTGCCTGAGTGGGAGTTCCTTAGGGCTTGGGTATGGGAGAAGGATCCCACATCATGACTTCTGTACTGCCCTCTGACTTTTAAAAGCCCAGTGTGCTCATGGAGGAGCTCCTCTACCCTCCACCTACAGGCATCTGCACAGAGAGAGGGAACACCCTTAAACAGGTACCCTGGAGTGAGGAAAGAGCAGTCAGTTGTTTCCCCTAAAAAAAGAAATTCTCTTATCACGACTATGGATGTGCTTTGGTTTGGTTTGGTTTGGGGTCATTTGATTTGGTTTCATTTGGTTTGGTTTCACATGCTGTTGTATGGTTTTATTTCCATGAGCCCACATCAGAGATTTGCCTGAGTATGAGGGACAGAGAAAGAGAGAGTCAGAGGGAAGCAACCGGTCCAGGGTCTCGAGCTATTGGACCACTACGTGCCCACTTGTCAAACACTGCCTCCTTGGGAAATCATCTGGAGGGTGAAAAATCTCCATGCCCAGGCCTCAGAAAAGACGTATCATGATCCAGCATTGAAGTGAGTTCGGGATATGTATAGAGGGCAACCGTCAACTCATCCCATTGCAGACCATGTGCGACCGCGGCCCCTTGTGGGGCACATGGAACCCACGCTGGATGCTCAGGGATCGATGTTGCCTGGGTAGTACTTCACGCAGAACACTGGGTGTGCAGGAGACCCTCAATGTCTACGTATCCCCTGAACCTATCAAGCTGCTCTCTCCTCTCAAGTAATTATGGCTGCAGGAATTAATATAACTATGGAGAGGTTCAGAAATGCTGAGCAATAAAAACCCCACAAAACAAGATCAAAAGAGAGCCTTGCACGCTATTCATCAGTGCTAATATTTTATTAAGGGAAATAAAACTCTACACACAATTCTAAATTAACACTAAAGAATAAACGAACTGCAAGGGTTAAATGTCGACAATCACAGTTCCCACTAAGCTACTACCATTGACAGAAGAAAAACTCATCTCAGGAGAAAACACAATGTCCATTTGCAGGGCCCACAGGGGCTGTTCGAAGCTGAAAACCCAAATGCAGACATGTGTACGCCAATGAGAGCTTAAAGTCTGAGTTTCTATTTCCATTGGAGTGACAAGTTCTCATTCGAAATTCCGTCCATTTCTAGGAGAATCTATTTGCTGAAGAGAAAATAGACATTCCAGAGGGAAGAGTAGCCTTTGCCACAGCACACGGATTTCCTTAAGATAACTGCAAGGTGTGTCTTTGGGGTTCAGTGTCTGTGCACGGCCCCAGCAGCATGAGAGGCAGCAGGCTGTGGACCCGGGAATTCCCATGCAAAGCAGCTGAGCAAGTGCTGATTCCCCACATGAGTCCAGGAGGGGCCACGTCCTGAGGTCCGCAGTCACCCCGTGAGGGTGCAGTGGGGTGGAGGACAATGTCCGAGGCCAGGAGCTGGCTCATTCGCTCTCAGTGTCTTCTGAGGATGAGGACACCTGTAGGTCACTGTGGAGACACTCCAGGGGCCACAGACACAGGCTCCATCCGACATGTGGGGGGCAGGAGGGCCCTGAGCAGGGCCTGGCTTCTCGGGAGGAAGGAATGAGGGAGCTGCGAGGAACAGGGAGCTCCAGCAGCTTCTGTCCAATCTGGTGAAAACCATTCTTGGGGGCTGAGTGGGGGCCTGCGCAGAGGGCGGCCGTGGGGGCTCGGTGCACGGCTGCAGTGTTCCCAGGTGAAGTGTGGCAGGTGTGGGCTGGGGGCCCTTGCTTGGCCGGAGGGCGGGTGTCTTCCTGGTCTGCGGGGGCCCGGCTGTGCATCCACGGGCACGTCTGCTTCCTGGAGGGCAAAGACTCCCTGAAATCCCCACAGGGGCTCCCTGGATGCTCCTGCGGGTGTGCTGGCTGGGGCTCCATTGCACTTTCTTTCGGGGGTCCTGGGACCTGTCTAGGGGCATCTGGGCACATTTCTTGCCTGGAGTCTGGAGGGGCATTTGGGAATTGTCTGCCAATGTGTTGCTGACAGTGGGACGGGTGTTCTCCTCAGGAATACTTGGGTGGTGCCTGGGTGTGTCCCAGCCCATGGCCCTGGGAGCCAGCCTGGTGACCCTCGAAGGATACTCTGCAGGGCCTCTTGGCTCTCTGCTGCACAACCAGGCTATCAGCCCTGACACAGGGTTGGCGAGCCGGCTGAGGGGTGTCAGCGATCGGCACTTCCTGGGCACAGGAGGTCCACCAGGTGGGCTGAGGCTAACTTTAGGGCTTCTGAGACGAGATGTGGAATGGGACTGGACACTCACGACTAGGTTGTCTTCACGTGGTTCCATCAGCAGGGCAGGCTCTGGGATAGAAGGCCTCCTGGTGGTGTAGACGGGCATCGGCATGTGTGGATGCTGTGTGAAAAGAAAAAACACAGGACACCATGAGTTTGGCCTCGGCACCAAAGCAAAATGAACATTTGTGCAAGAAAGAGACCAACAAATTCCCAAGAACTCTGCAACCTCCCCAGACCAGGGAAAGACAGAAATGGCAACTTTTCACCTAGGAGTGGGGAATCCGGCTCCAGGGTGGTTCCAGAACAAATGCATGACAGGATGTTGATGCACTTTTGACTTCAGAAGGTCCGGCGACACATCCATCCTTGCTCCATTGGACCAGCTCTTCCATCCACTCTGCTCTGGAGGCGATGGGAGTCCTGCTGCTGCAGAGTCATAGTGGGAGCTCCTGAGTGGGGATGGGTTGGGGGTAATCTGTCATGAAGGACTGAGGCCTGTTCTTCTCTGAGGATGGTATGTGCTCCAGGAGTGCCCGCCAATGACCTTCACATGTCAACCAGCCACTGTTCACACCATACAAAGCATCTTAGGCACCAAGGAAAAAATGGGTGCAAAGTCCACCCTGCTCAACTGCCACTGGTCAGAGAGGAAGTGGAGCCCCGCTTCCCCCAGGAGGCCCATGGAGCCCAGCGAGTCCCCAAGGGCACAGCCTGGGAAGCAGCGCACACTCACCCTCACATAGTCACAAGATTCCATGTCTTCCTTCCAGGTGCGCTTCTGCCCCTCCCGGGGTCTCCTGGGGAACCTGTGGAGCAGGGCCTTCCTCTGCTCGGCTTCTTGCCTGCACCAGAAATCAAAGCAGGGAAAGGAGAAGGAACTCCCTTCCCTGGCTTCCAGCCGGACACCTGCTCGGGGTTTGGGCCAACCTGGTCCTTTCCCGCCTCAGCCACTCTACGCCCACCTCTGCCCCTCGTCCTAACTACAGGGAGCTGAACAGGTCATCCAGGCAGTTTCTTACATGCAGAGTCAGAAAGGGTCTGCCTTGGCATGTGCCAAGCTCCATACATTCACTGGTGCAGGGACACTGCTCCAGCCACAAACCCCACACCAAATCAGCAGGGACAGCTCCATCACCCAAATGTGGACCCTGTTAGCCTGGGAGCTCCTCTGCCTGCCTCGCCCAGCCTGGCTCTGCCTGCAGCCGCCCTGCACACTGTGCATGCACACGGACTCGGGGCCTGTCGTATCAGCCCTGGCATTCGGGTCACAAGCCCCATTCCTCACCTTCGTCTCTCTGTCTTCTCCCTCTCAGCCTGGTCCAACAGCCTAGCCTGGTGTCTTGGGTTCCGCTGACTCCCCGGCTCCACATTCTCCTTCAGCCTCCTGGAGCCCAAGGCCACAGGAATGAGGGTCGTGCCCCAGTGTTTTATGGGGCATCTGGTGCTTGATGCCTTGTGTCCAAAGGCCCCACAGTCCCTGCACTTTACCTGGGGAAGGAAGGGGCAGGGGTCAGTGCATCCACTCAAATGCCAGTGAACATGCCAAGCACACGAATGGGAGGCCGTCCTCATGAAGTGGCACATGGGATGAGGACAGGGGACATCCTATCTGGCTAGTGAGGTGTCAGTATAATGAAGACCTCTGGATGCTTACTCCCCTTCCTGTGGAAGGGAAGGAAGGTGAAGAGGGAGTGGAGGTGTCAGGTTGAAGACAGGTGGAAACATCATTAAGATTCGGGACAAACACAAGCCTGGATCTGATCTTATGGTGCCCTGAGGCTGATGCTCAGAGCCTCTGAGTGTCCCAATGTGTAGACTGCTGGGATTCCAGCCCATGTCAGGATGACAACAGGGTCTGGTCAATGATCTTCTGTGAGCCTAGCCTGTCTCAAGACTCCTGGCAGAGCTCCTGCTTCAAAACCCATGCCAGCCTCCCCACTCACCCTGGGATCCTCCTCCTCTGGACTGGGAACTCCGAGGGCCAGTCCTGCTGTCTGTGGCCTCTTGCCTTTCTGGGGTCTCAAGGGAATGTCGGGCCCAAGCTGGGAGTGACGGGCCACCATGTGTCCCATGTCCTGGAGGGACAAGTCAGTCTGCTTTAGGGATGGGTTTCCGGTAGCCTGTGAGAAAAGAAACAAGAGAGTCCTATTCACCTGACCTAGGCATCCTCCCTGTACCGTCTTCCCAAGGAGGTCTTAGCGAGCTTCAGGACAGTCTTGCCAAACACACATTTCCCCCTGTCACTTCTCTTTCCTCCTTCCGGTCTATGCCCTCCTGGCCAAGCCACATCCCTGCTCTGATGGATGCCACCAAGAAGGAATGTTGTTCAGTCTGCTTTGAAGGACCCTTGACGACACTATCATTAAGTTTCTCCAAAATCCCTTTGGAAGCAAAATCAGGGACAGAACCTCTCCCAGTTGAGGTCCAGAGGGATCCACCATGGAGGACTCAAAGTGAACAGGCATCTGGAAAGTGGACTTCCCTCTCTAATATCTGAATGCCCCACCGGGAAAGCCATGATTAAGTCCAAAGTCACTTTGGAAACACATTATCCTCTACTCCATGGGGAGCTGCCCACCTGAGACTATGAACACTTCCATTTCATGTGTTCTTGGCAATGTCCCCAATACAGCCCCACCAAATTGACAAATATATATATGTATTTTCAGCTTGTGGGAACCAGTAAATTCTTTTGTCAAAAAAAATGTAAGTTATTTACGAGAGAGAGTGTGTGCGTGTGTAATGGAGAGTGATCACCTGAGCTGTAGGAAGGACAGAGGGAGAAGCAGACACTCAGTTATCAGAAACCCAGTGAGGGCCTGGATCCATCTCCAGACCCTGAGATCATGTCCCGACCCAAGTCAGTCCCTGAAACAATGGAGCTGCCCAGGCGCCCTGATCCTGTGTCTTCTCTAGGCCTGCAGGGCCCACTGAGACATTTACGGGCCTTCTGTCCCTGCTCGTCCACCACCCCTACACCAATGTGCCACCTGAGGCCCCATTCCACTGGCATTGGAACGTCCCGGTGCCCAGGGCATTCACAGCCATGCTTGGCTCAGTCTCTGTCCTCAGAACATGTTAGACCAGAAAGAGTCCTTAACCCTTGGAGGAAGGGCCAATCCCTCCATCATTTCCTCACTGTCCCATTGCTCTGTCAGGGAAGGTCGGACCAGTGGCCTGAAAACTCACCTGAAGTGCACTTGTGGTCCTCACGCCCATCAGGAGAGGCTGAGAAAGGTCCTGGACAGACTCCACTGCAGGAGACTGGGTGTCCCGTGGGAGAGAGGGATGGTCAGGAATGGCCACTTCCGTTGCTTCCGGACTTTTATACTGCCCCAAGGTCACGTGATGTTTCAGCCACTTGAAAGATATCCACCCAATCTTCTTAGCTGCTGCAGGGATTGAGCCACTCAGCAGCTTCAACAGGCTAATGATGCCCTCATGAGAGCGATTCCTATGACTCCGTGTGTGTGCCTGTGTGTGTGTGTCTATGTGAATGGAGGTGTGAGTCCATGTGGATTTGGTGGAGATTGGAATTTCTGCAAGTGAAATTATATTGGTACATTTTAGCGTGGGAATTAACCTCAGGACTCATGTTTTCTGAACCATTGGTATTTTACCAACACTTCTGCTGAATTTAGACCTAATGGTATTAAAAATTGGGTCAGGGTTTGAGGTTATTCAAGATGTTATATCCATTTTGTCAACTAACTTTCAGTTAAAAACTGAAATGTAAAGAGCAAGATCTTCCAATTGGCTATAATCGCTTGATTGGATTAAGGGATTTGGGTGTGGTCCCTTTCTCATAGAGACCTTTCAGGCCAGCCCAGGTCCTAATCTTGACTCTCTCATCAGACAGCACCTTCAGGTCTTTCTCAACCTCCCTAACTGCCCCTGCTCCTTTCTGAACAGAATTTGATCAGTTTCTATGTTCACTGGATATCTCTATGAATGTCCTTTTTCTTCCTCAGTAACCTCAAGTGAGCCAAGGAGTGTTAGACGTCAGTGCTCTAGGACAGGGAAGATCACTCTCCCAAAGGAGCGCAGGTATCACATAGGAACTCGTTCTCCTCACCAGCCAGAATGTTTGTAGCTGTAACCAATCATTTGGGAATATGGCATCCATTGCTTGGCTTCTACACTTCTATCTCTCTGGACTATGATCCCAATCTACAAAGATTGTGAAGGTTTTGATGAATACCAGTTTCTGCCTAGGTGTGGTCCGGGTCCACCACAAGAGAAATTCTCTGGCTGGTTTTATGCTTTTGGGAAACATTCCTTTGAAACTCCCTTTCCTACAAGAGTCTCTATCCTCAATCCAGTGTTTATCTGCCTCATTTTAACTGTTCCTCAGGGAATTCCACCCCAATATCCTTTATATTCTCTTGATTCAGTTGGAATATGTTGTAGGCTTGTGCCTTTTTCCACATTGTGGGCTTGGCAGGTGTAGATGCAGGTAGGAGGGCACCTTGTTAGCTTGTGGTTTGAAAGTGTCATTATGGCTTCTTCCGCCCACAGAATTGGTAGTCTCTGCTGAAACATTTTTGAGTCGACACGACAATTCATTCCTACTTGTGACCATGATCCTTTGCATTGGAAAAGGAGGCATCTTTGTGCAGGATAGAATAGTGAAGAATAATGAAGTTTAGGAAATCGTATAAGTCTTAGGAAAGGTGGAAACCTAAGTCTATTTGTCTTCTTTACTGACCAGAGGCCAAGAGAAACAGGAACATTTTGCCAGGCCTTGGTCAGTGACTGGGCTTCACAAGCCCTGGGGCCCTGCTGAATTCCTGATGTTCACTTGTCATCCCTGGACACTAAGAGAATAAAAGTGTCATCTCTGAAGCCACCATGTTTTAGGATATTGATTCTGTACCCATGGAGTTCAATAAAAAACTTGTGTAGGATGCTCTATATGATATCTCCATTTTTACCTGAAAGTTTTAATCCCTGATCCTAACCTGCCAATGAAGGCACGTACTGAGACCCCTGTTGAGACTGTCCAGTCCCATTCCACATCTCCTCTGAGTAGCCCTAAAGTTAGCCTCAGCCCACCTGGTGGACCTCCTGGTGCCCAGGAAGTGCCGATCGCTGACACCCCACAGCCGGCTTGCCAACCCTGTGTCAGGGCTGACAGCCTGGTTGTGCAGCAGAGAGCCAAGAGGCCCTGCAGAGTCTCCCTCAAGGGTCCCCAGGCTGGCTCCCAGGGCCATGGGTTAGGACACACCCAGGCACCACCCAAGTAACCTGAGGAGAACACCCTTCCCGCTGTCAGGAACGAATTGGCAGACAATTCCCAAATGCCCCTCCATACTCCAGGCAAGAAATGTGCCCAGATGCCCCTAGACAGGACCCAGAACCCCCGAAAGAAAGCGCGGTGGAGCCCCAGCCAGCACACCCGCAGGAGCATCCAGGGAGCCCCTGTGGGGAATTCAGGGAATCTGTGTCCTCCAGGAAGCAGACGTGCCCGTGGATGCACAGCCAGGCCCCTGCAGCCCAGGAAGACACCTGCCCTCCATCCGAGCAAGGGCCCCCAGCCCACACCTGCCACACCTCACCTGGAGATGCTTCAGCCGTGCACCGAGCCCCCACAGCTGCCCTCTGCGCGGGCCCCCACTCAGCCCCTGAGAATGGTCTTCACCAGATTGGACAGAAGCTGCTGGAGCTCCCGGTTCCTCGCAGCTCCCTCATTCCTTCCTCCCGAGAAGCCAGGACCTGCTCAGGGCCCTCCTGCCTCCCACCTGTTGGACGGAGCCTGTGTCTGTGGCCCCTGGAGTGTCCTCCACAGTACCTACAGGTGTCCTCATCCTCAGAAGACACTGAGAGTGAATGAGCCAGCTCCTGGCCTCGGACATTGTCCTCCACCCCACTGCCACCTGACGGGGTGACTGAAGACCTCAGGACGTGGTCCCTCCTGGACTCATGTGGGGAATCAGCCCTTGCTCAGCTGCATTGTGTGGAAATTACCGGGTCTACAGCATGCTGCCTCTCATGCTCCTGGGGCCATGCACCCACCCCCAAAACACACCTTGTACTTTCCTTAGGGAAATCCATGCACTATGACAAAGGCTACTCTTCCATGTAGAATGTCAATTTTATCTTCTGCAAATAGATTCTCAGGCCTCGCGGCGGCTCCCTGCAAGATGCATGTCCCCTCTTCCCACCTCAGGGTGCAGGGGCCTTGGCCGGGAATGGGCATCTGATCGCCCTGATGAAGTCCAGCCGGACGGAGTTGCTGGAGCACAAAGTCCGACAACTGCTGCTCGCCTTGCATCGCAGGGACGTCATCTCCATTTGCAGGTTCTTAGACGACTATCGTGGATTCGCCACCACGGACGAGGTGCTGGACCTGCTGTTCACCGAGTGAGCACCTGCCCCTCCGCAGCCCAGGGCTGGGCCACCTGCTGCTGGGGAGGCTGGGGATGGTGTGAGCTTCCCGGCCTCGGGCTGCTCCCCCACCTGGAGCAGGGTAACCCAGGGCCTAGCGGGGTCCTGGAGGGCAGCCCCAGGGCCTGGCCTGTGGCGGGTCAGCCAGAGGGGCTGTGCCTGTGCTCAGCAGCCATCCTCCTCCCCTGTGAGGAGACTTGTGCCTCCTCCACCCATCACCAGGGTCCTGAGCTGGCCTGTTTCCCCATTGAAAGGAGGTTTGAGAGTCCATCGGGGTTCTGTGTCCTGGGGCAACCAGACCGGGGGACCCCGGGGTGCCTCAGGCCCACTAGGATTTGGCCATGGGTCTGGCTGGAGCCCTTTCATGCTCAAGCCTTCAGGAGGCCCCAGAAGGTGCAGGTAATTCTCTGGGAGCTGCCCGTGGCCCCATGAACAGAGTTGACGGCCCCCGGGGCTCTGGCCTAGTCGGGGTCAGAGGGTGACAGCCCCCATAATGAGAAGTCGCGTCCCCAGCACAATTCATGGGATGCCCCCGCCCTCCTCTAGGTATGGGTGCATCGTAGATGCGTGGGGTAACAATGACGTGGTCCTGCAACGCTGGAAACTGTGAGTGACTCCGGCTCCTGCAGGAGGGCCTTCCCTCTCCAGGAGGGCAGCGAGGGGGCTGTGGGGCAGGGGGGCTGCACCCTCACCCCACACATCTGCAATTCCCGTGACAGGGTAAAGGTCTAAGGGCCCTTCTGAAAAAGAGCGAAGGAGAGCGGTGGATGGGGTGCGGGCTTGGTGGGAGGCATTGGGACCCCTCAGGGAGCCCTTCTCCATGCCCCCCAACCCTCTCTCTGCCCCACACCTAGGGCCCAGAGCAGAGGGGGTGGGGAGCATCGCACTCCCCAATCTGGTGGCACCTGGACCCGGGGGCACAGCAGGTGCTCAGGAGGGCTGTAGGGCTCCCGGACCAGGTGGCCCCCACCCCATGGGAGAAGGGAGATTAGAGTCAGTGGAAGGACACCCCAGGGTCCCCTCGGGAGGGAGGCAGGCCAGAGCCACAGGAGGGAAGGTGGCGGTCCCGGGCGGGTCCTGGCAAGCCCTGGCAGGACACAGAGCCCGAGCCCTCCTGGCTTGGACCTACCCAGAAGACAGTGTGTGCAGTGAGGGCAATGACAGGCCAGATGCCCCCTGTCCCCGTACGCCTGCCGGTGGACTCAAGGGGCAGTTGGGCAGGGACCAGGCTGAGGAGGGAGCCCCGCTTCCCCAGGAGAGATGGTGATGGTCACCCCGCTGGCCGTGGACTCCCCAGCACTGAGGCTACGTGCCAGCCCCTCCTCGGGGAGCAGGCCTGTGGCAGGCAGGACCACCAGGTGGCAAGGGGATGAGGAGCAGGACTTGCCTCCAACATCCTGCAAGGGATGCCAGGTCCCCGGGTCCTGCCGGGCTTTCCCAGGACACCTGTGAGTGAGGGTGCCCTGTCTTCTGACTCCTATGCCCTCCTGTCCCTCCCCAGGGCCATCTCCTGCATGCTGGAAATATGGCTGGATTATTTTCAGGACGAATATTGTCAGCTCCCAGAATTTCCCTCCCTGAGGATGATTCTGGAATTCATGAGGCAGAGCATGCCAGGCTCGGCCGTGGAACTCCGTGCCCGGCGTTACCTCCAGCAATTCAGACGCCTCCAGCAGCGGAGCCAGAGGCTGGGGGTGAGGAGGCCTGGGGGTGGCCGAGCTGGGGACAGGGGGTGCCCGGCGGATCCAGCCTCTATGCAGCTGGGCCGGGAGCAGGGGTTGGGCTCACACCCCACCCCACGGGCTGTAGGCTGGGGACACCTCCCAGGGCTCTTGCCCCCACACATGTGGAGCAGTGGGAAGAGTGGCCTTGATTTGGGAGGAACGTGGACAGTCTGCCCTGATGGTGATACTTTGTCTTCTTGGAGCTACAGCTTTGGACTGAGCAAAACACCCTGAACCCGCTCTGGAGTGTGCCCCAGCTCTGACCGTGGGGCCTACTGCCCCGACGGGGCCTGAAGGGATCGAAGCCATCCTGGCTGCTGGGGCTGAGGGCTCAGCCCGCGCTGAGGCGCCCGCTGGGGAGGCGAAGTGGTCACTGGTCTAGTTCACTGCTCCGCCCTGGAGGGGCCCCCTGCACCCCTGGGAGCCTAGAAGAGGAGCAGGCGCCACCCCCTGCTCTCGAGGTCATGGATGTGCCCGAGCAGCCTCCTAACTCGATGGAGCAACCAGCCATAGGACCGAAGCAACCCTGTGAACCACCTCGGGAGCCTGCCCCAGCTCCGACTGTGGGGCCTGCTGAAGCTTCAGGGTGATGGAGCTAGTCCTGGCTGCTGGAGCTGAGGACTTGGTCAAAGCCGAGATGCTGGCTCCTGAGTTTAAGGTAGTGCAGATGCTGGTCGAACCTATGGTTCCCTGCCCCGATGAGGAAGAGCCACCTGCACCCACGGCCACCCCAGAGGAGTAGGCCCGGGAGCCCGTAATTGGGGTCCCCAGAGTGTCAGAGCCGCCACCTGCCTCCGGAACAACCTGCTTCGACCCCTGAGCAGCCCCCTGATCACCTCAGGAGCCCGCCCCAGCTCCTGCTGCGGGGCTCGTGGTGGCTATAGCCCAATGGAGCCTTCCCCTCCCTGTCATTGCACTGTTACTATATTTTATGATTTTTGTAAACCTTCTGTAAGGGCTTATATATTTTATTTGTAATAAGGGATAAGTTAACCTGGCACAAAATTTACTCTGATGCTTCTGAATTTCACATCGTGGTACTTTAGGTCCATTCACAGTGTCGCAAGCCCCCGGGCCCAGGGCGCCGAGGGACACAGCCGAGGATCCGTTGCTCCCCTGAACAGGCAGAGGCTGGGAGGACCCGGGACAGCCAGGTCACTCCTGCTGCCAGGCCCAGAGCTGTGCAGGTCAGCAGCCCCGCCCTGGAGCACCCAGGCCCTGCACACTGGGGGCTGTTGTAGTTACTGTGGGAGCTGACTCCAGGGCTGCAAAGCTGGCTGCCTGCACTGTTGTTGTCCCTCCTGGTGTCACCCTGTACCTGGGACTGAGCAGGGGGCTCACAGGATAAACAACTCCCACTGAGCCGTACACCTGTCAGGAGGCAGGGCAGCTCCCCAGGTACACACACCTGAGAATCAGCACAGCAGGACCCTCCCCCAGAAGAATTGCTAGAAGGTCAGGGGAAAAGCCAGTTATTGAACAAGCAGCACTGGAAAGTTCCAGGGGAAGTGGAGGGATTTACAGTATATAGAATCAAGATTTGTGGTTTCCTGCCTTGTTAATGTTCCCCATTCTCACTGGTGTGAGGTGGGATCTCATGGTGGTTTTGATTTGTATTTCCCTGATGGCAAGTGATGCAGAGCATTGTCTCATGTGCATGTTGGCCATGTCTATGTCTTCCTCTGTGAGATTTCTCTTCATGTCTTTTGCCCATTTCATGATTGGATTGTTTGTTTCTTTGTTGTTGAGTTTAATAAGTTCTTTATAGATCTTGGATGCTAGCCCTTTATCTGATACGTCATTTGCAAATATCTTCTCCCATTCTGTAGGTTGTCTTTTAGTTTTGTCGACTGTTTCCTTTGCTGTGCAGAAGCTTCTTATCTCGATGAAGTCCCAATAGTTCATTTTTGCTTTTGTTTCTCTTGCCTTCATGGATGTATCTTGCAAGAATTTGCTGTGGCCAAGTTCGAAAAGGGTGTTGCCTGTGTTCTCCTCTAGGATTTGATTTACTAACATACAGAATAACACCCAGTGCCCGTCACCCATTCACTCCCACCCCCTGCCCTCCTCCCCTTCTACCACCCCTAGTTCGTTTCACAGAGTTAGCAGTCTTTACGTTCTGTCTCCCTTTCTGATATTTCCCACACATTTCTTCTCCCTTCCCTTATTTTCCCTTTCACTATTATTTATATTCCCCAAATGAATGAGAACATATAATGTTTGTCCTTCTCTGACTGACTTACTTCACTCAGCATAATACCCTCCAGTTCCATCCACGTTGAAGCAAATGGTGGGTATTTGTCATTTCTAATAGCTGAGTAATATTCCATTGTATACATAAACCACATCTTCTTTATCCATTCATCTTTCGTTGGACACCGAGGCTCCTTCCACAGTTTGGCTATAGTGGCCATTGCTGCTAGAAACATCGGGGTGCAGGTGTCCCGGCGTTTCATTGCATTTGTATCTTTGGGGTAAATCCCCAACAGTGCAATTGCTGGGTCGTAGGGCAGGTATATTTTTAACTGTTTGAGGAACCTCCACACAGTTTTCAAGAGTGGCTGCACCAGTTCACATTCCCACCAACAGTGTAAGAGGGTTCCCTTTTCTCCGCATCCTCTCCAACATTTGTTGTTTCCTGCCTTGTTAATTTTCCCCATTCTCACTGGTGTGAGGTGGTATCTCATTGTAGTTTTGATTTGTATTTCCCTGATGGCAAGTGATGCAGAGCATTTTCTCATATGCATGTTGGCCATGTCTATGTCTTCCTCTGTGAGATTTCTGTTCATGTCTTTTGCCCATTTCATGATTGGAGTGTTTGTTTCTTTGGTGTTGATTTTAATAAGTTCTTTATAGATCTTGGAAACTAGCCCTTTATCTGATATGTCATTTGCAAATATCTTCTCCCATTCTGTAGGTTGTCTTTGAGTTTTGTTGACTGTATCCTTTGCTGTGCAAAAGCTTCTTATCTTGATGAAGTCCCAATAGATCATTTTTGCTTTTGTTAGATTTTGATGGAATCTTGTCTCACATTTAGATCTTTCATCCATTTTGAGTTTATCTTTGTGTATGGTGCAAGAGAGTGGATGTCCAATTTTCCCAGCACCATTAATTGAAGAGACTGTCTTTTTTCCAGTGGATAGTCTTCCCTGCTTTGTCGAATATTAGTTTACCATAAAGTTGAGGGTCCACTTCTGGATTCTCTATTGTGTTCAGACTTTTTGGTAAAACTAGAATCTGCATTCAAAGCTTTCATATTTGTATCTTTACCTAAATTCACTAGAGATGGGTTCCTTCTGCAAACACTTGCTTCTTCTATTATATAAAGAAAGGGAGGTGTAGCAGCCTCGAGGGAAATGCTACTGTTAACCCATCACCAAAGAAGAGGATCTTTATCACATAAGGAAAATAGTAGCCCCAGAATGGCCTAGAACAAATCTATGCACAGAGGAAAATATATTCTCAAATTGTAAGTCAGGAACGTTTGGGGGAACACTCATGGATGGGTCTTTTCTCCCCTCTTTTTTATAACCTTTATCTAATGCATGCCTCAAGGATAGTCACTCTCAAAGATCAAATATTCCATTCACTTTTCAGGTGAAAGCCTTCATTCATTCAAATCTTTCAAAATAAATTGATTGCATATTTATTATGTACCAGGCACCGTTTAAGCAAACAAAACAGATAAGGGTCACAGCCTCATGGATCTCACATACTAGTCAGAGAGTCAGATAATAAGCAAATAAAATAAAGTTCAATTTTTACACCATAAAAAAATGCCCTGAAGGGTCTCTCATTTTCCAATACACACAATCATTATAATTGACAAGCTGACTGCACAATATGTTTAATCTAACTGGGTAAGATAAGGAAATCATTATTCTCAGTATGAAACTAAAAAGATCTACTTTTTTTTATTACCATGGTGTGAATCAGTGACCCAATTAAACATCTAACTCCCAAAGCACACCTGTCATCACCAGTGCATTAAATAACAAGGACAAGAATCCATTTTAAGTGCAATTTCTTCCATGTCTGGAGCACTTTTTAGAATGCTTTCATAAAGCAGTGTCTTATTCTTCTGAAATAATTACATTCTCTCAGGCATTGGATTGATAATCTACTCGTAGCTTAAAAATCCACATTTGAATTTGATCATGGTTTTTTGAAGAAATTAAAAGACTTAGGTACTGCAAAGAATTTTGCTTTAAGCAAACCAGGGGTTGGGTACCCTGACGTTGGCCACAGAACCTGACACAGGAAGAATACAAATGTATTTTTGTGCCCATCTCCCCACATGCGCCCAGCACTGTGCAATTTACAGGCATGATTGCATGAAATCTTGCAACAACGCTGTAAAGCAAGTGGTGATATCTCAATTTAATAGTTGAAGAGAAAGAGTCTACATGGCTTTCTCAAGACTGTGTTGCTCTTAAGTGATGTGGCTCGGGGTGCTTGAGGCAGAAATTCATGCTCCCTCTCTATATCCCTTTTTTTTCTTGGGCATATCACATCTGGGATTGGTATCTGTATCCCATGTGAGCACAAATTATCAACTTTAGTGTGTTCTTTTAAAAATATGGTAGTGTGTTTCATGAGTTGGTATTTGTTGAACCCAGGGAATGTTGTGCAGAACTACATGATCTACTGACAAATAAAAAAAAATTATATATATATATATATATATATATATATATATATATATATATATTCCTTGACTTCTTCATATATAGCACTTTTCTGTGAATGCATTTCTCAAGGTTTAAATCTGGAAAATACAATTCCGAACAATTGGGCATGTGTATCAGTGCTAAAGACTCGGCTGCTTGACAGTCCCCATCGCATGACCATCAGCACCGGCGGGCTTCTGGACCTTGGCCCCTTCCCAGGCCCTGGGAACGCATGTTCCCACATGGCCCACCTGTATTCTATCTGGGATCGTGTAATATTTACGTAACACTGTATGAAGATTTATAGAAGCAAGTAGACATGTGCCCACTTTTCACTCCCCTCCACTGAATGAAGGCAAGTTTCCAGGTCTTTTATTGTCCCTTGAGCAGCATCAAATATTTCTTGCCATGTTTCTTACCCGGTCATTAATACTCTTATTGCAAACATGCCTGGAGGCGATGTCGAATCCCCTTGCAATTGCATCTCTCTCTGTGAGAATTCTTTTGCTTGCACCTGCTTTGTTTTGACATGTACATTTTCCTTTGGGAGCCATATTCAAGAAAAACTAGAAAATCCTAGGTTTAAAAATATTGCCTCAAGTCCCCTGTACAATGCTGCCTGCCTTTCACTCTATATCCAAAGGTAGATCTATAATGTTCTTAATGCTTGTCATTGGCTCAGGGGTTCTTGTAAGAAAGCCCCGAGGCACACATCTAAAACTCTATGCTCTGTGTTTTTCTGTTTGTAAGTCACACATCACACTAAGGAGCTGGATGACCCAACCATTCCTCATCTGTTTCCAGTGAAATACTTGGGGGTGCCTGGCAAAATGGCAGGTGTCATTTCCCAGAAAACCTTACATTTCACAACATACATAACACTATTTTAATATTAATTCTTGATGATTTACCTCCTAAATTTTGAACAAAAGGAGTATTATTTTGGATGCTTTTATGTAAGCCATTTTTCCTAAATATCACGGAATTGTGACTTCATTTCTTAAAGTAGTTTTGTTTCTGGATCTATCCGAGGGAGAAAAAGAGCAGGAAGTGCTTTCTAGAGTAAATGCCAGTGCTCCCTGGAATCTGCCGTTAAATAAGGCACTTTGGAAGGACAGCACACTTACGGCGGGTTGTGAGGTTTTGTGTTAAAACTCATAAATTCTCTACCCACAAACGTAGGAGACAAAGGTTTTCAAGCTTTACAAGCTCATTTTGATTTTTGTAATGTAGTTTGAAGGAATCTTTTCTGGAACAGCATTCTATGCTCCCATCTTCCCAACACACACACAGTGCCTATCCAATAGGAATATATTTTACATCTCTGTTCTTTTCTTTGTTAGGGGACATAACTGCTAGTTTCTGGGGAAAAAATGATACACAAATGTTTGTGAACAGACCCCCTGTCATCTATCACAATGCTTGCTCTTCATCCCAGAGAAATTACCTGGAGAACTTGATGCCAATGAATTGCATATCTGAGGTATTATTTGTCCCATATCTTTGGGAAATTCAGAGAACTGAGACTTCACTTTTTTTTTCTAGCAAGAACAGATCTTGTCTTACATGAATGCTGTGATCTTAAATACTTCAACATTCCATGATGATGTGAAGCATCCATTTTATATATTTTCAGGGATATCGGTGCCTGTCGGGGTATCACCCAGTTAAATGCAACTCATAACAACTTAATTCTTGGGATATCACACTTTATCACATGCATTCTCTGCGATTTATATTAATCTAGCTACAAGAAAGGAGACAATAATCATCGGATTGCTTAGGGTTAGACTCATAAGAAATCTGCCCATTTTCTTGCTCCAATATTTTCTTTTACTTAATGATGAGACCGGGGCTTGGGTATACTGCAAATTTTCATAATTCGCTCACAGTACCAACACAGTCTAGAATTTGTATAGACAAAGTCACTGACACTAGGGAGGGGATGTCCAATATTTGGTGTCTGGTTAGGGCAGTACATTGGTCTGTGCCAGCATCCATGTTCAGAGACTCGAAGCATTTTCATGCTCCCTGACTAACTTGGGAGCACACGGGGACCAGGTGACAAATGAATTCCTGACTAAATCTGTCTGTAACGGGCCCACTCAGTCCACAGACCCACCCCATGGCTATGTCTTCAGTTCTTAAATGAGTAAGTAGAGTGGGCATGTCTGAATGTGTCACCGGTCCCATACCGGGGCCTCACCTAGTGGCTGAGAAGCTGTCGTATACACATGGTCATGTGGAAGCCTCTGAAACTGCCCCCGTCCCCATGTGGCCAAGACCTCACATCAGCGGCAATACCCCATCTCTTGGGGATTAGGAGCCACCCTTACAAACATAAAGGGTCTGGAGGTGGTGCCCGTCATCTCAGCATTTCAGTTGCCAGTCAGTGTCCTGCGAAGCCCATGTTGGCCATGGAGGGTGAAAAGAGGCTTCTCACCACTTAATCAGACATCAGTGTCCATGCCTGAGGCTGTGGCCTTAGCAGAGTGGGTAAACACTGGTTAGCTGGTGATAATCAGAAAAGGGATCAGAACAAGTTCATATCCACATGGATTAAAAAAAAAAACACCCCCCCCAAACACAGAAAAAACAGGGTACATTTAGAGCTTGGCCCCAAGGCTGGGTTAAATATCCTACCCTCTGCCATAATATCCTCCAGAGAGGCCTGAATTATCTGAACATCCTGCTGATACCGCGTTAATCCACTAAATCGGTGGCATCGTGCTAATGTATCATGTACCCGCGCAGAGACAGATGTGTTCCGTGTGATGGGGATGTCCTCCATGCACGTTCAGAGTCCCACCATGTTATGTGAAATATTTAGATGCAGCTTGGGGGGTGCTGAAACACATTATCAAAATTAAGGGAGAAATCACTGATCACACAGCTCCCATCACAAAGAAGGCTCAACACTGCCTGGGACGGTCAATCCCATGTGCCAACCTGGGTAGGCTAGAGTGACCAGCTGACCAGTCAAACCCCAGGCCAGATGCTCTGACGAGGGTATATTTCAGATAAGATTAATGTTCAGAAACATTTGAACTCAAATGTTCAGTCAACTTTGAGGACCTTCCATACTATGGGTGAGCTCCGCCCAATCAGTCTGAGGTCTTACGAGTAAGATCTTTTTGGATTTCCCAAAGTAGCAAGAATTCTGTCCCAATTTCCATCCTTCTAAAGAATCCTGACTCATACGGTGCCTCGTAGGCCAGGCTGTGGCCACAGTGTGCTCTACACCTGAGAATACCGCTTCATTTCAGACAGCAGTTGACTCCCAAGGTGGTTGCTCTAAAGGGGCTCCAAACAGGAAGGATCCTGCTGTGGTCCCAGGTGAAGGTTTGAGCTACAGTGACACATGGGCCATAGGACCCGGCACATTCTAGTTCCGGAGATATCAGTGATGAATTAGTGTGAGCCCCATTGAGGAGCCCACAACGTGGATGCTTCGGGCTGTGGATCAAGCGCATGCTGTCCTCTATGAGCATGTACGTCTTTTGTAGAACAACTCCCGATGTGCTACTGAGTCTTGATAGGGACAGAGCACCTGTCCCACGGGCAAAAAGTAACCATATGGCCACTGCTACTCTCTGTGAACTAGGCTATCATGTACCCATTCAACCATCAGTGTGTGTGGTCCAGAAACAATCTATTGCAAGATGGAAGGTGAGCATTAAGCAAATCACAGGTTAAGTCTCACACATAGGTAACGAGTGGCCCCATGTCACCCATCACTAACTGCACTCGGCCTGCCAGTCAGCATACACCCATATGGGTGATCCTTTGTGACGAGCTGACATGGGAGGAAAAAGCTTGAGCTTGGCTCATGATGGGCCAGCTCAGTATTTGGGTGTGAGTTAGAAATGAATGTCAGTTCACAAATGAATGACAGCCCAGCCCAGAGAAGGTACTACCAGAGAGTGGTAAGGCTACCTTGCTTCAAGCAGGGCACCTGGTGGGCCATGCATGTGGAAATAGAAGTAGACTCAGGTTGGACTGTATAGAGAGATGTGATCTGCGTTGAAGGGCTTGGCTAACATATCCTGGGATGAGAAGGAGAACGGTCAGGAGGGTGGGGACAGGAAATCTTGGTGTAGACATGGTGGCGGTCATATGGGATAAACCTAGAAGGTAGAGATCTTTGCATTGCACGGCATGCCCCCCAGAAAGCATCCACCCCAGCAGAAGCACTAGGCAACAAGGTGGACAAAATTACTTATGACAACATCTGGCCTTTATCACTGGCCACACAAGTGCTGGCATGAGGGTCACATGAGGTGAGCCTGCTGGCAAGAAAGGACACTGTGTGTGAGACTCACCTAGCAAAGGGCATGTAGCTGCTGAAACTATGGAGTTCCCAGCTTGCCAGTGACAGAGTCGATCCTAAGAAGCATTTCTTTAGGAGACCACCCACCCGCTGGTGGTAAACTGATTAAATCAATCCCCTTTTACATCAGAAGGGAAAAGCAGTCCATCCTGATTAGAAATGATACGTATTGTGCATGTGAATTTACCTTTCTCACCTTCAGGGGCTTAGCCATCTCCACTCTGTGAGGGGCTTTGGAATATTTGTTCCTCCATTACAAGAATGGACTAACATTAATTCAATTAACTCAGTAACATTAACTCAGTGAGGACCCATTTTACAGCAAGAGAGGGGAATGGGTCCTGCCCAGTACATCCACTGTTCTGATCACAAGCCATACCATCCCAGAAACAGCTGGCCTGTGGAAGCATCAGGAGGAGCTGGGAATGTGACAGGTGATACCGTCCACCAGGAGCCTACACTGTACAAAGATGGGACACCAGGCTCCAGGATGAAGTGCACATTTTGGTGCCATGTCTCCAACAAGAACATGATAAGAGTCTTGGCCAAGGTGCAAATGGAGGGGTTCCTCGTTGTCACCCCCAGGGACCCACTTAGGGAGTCTGACCTTCTGTCCCTGAAACTCTGGGCTTTGTAGGTTTGGAGGTCTTCATTAAGAGAGAACACTTCACGCAGGGGCTCATGAGAAGAAAGTTCACCTTAGATTCTGTGCCAATGGAGCTGCGGACAAGCAGAATCTCTCTTCCAGCAGGTATAATAATGGCCTGAGACCAAGGGGAAGATAGGGGGATGTTGTCACCGAGTGGCATACAGGTGACACACTTGGATGTGTCTAGGTGCCCATTGCCAACACTGGATGGTGAATGAACACGTACAGCAGCCTCAGCCTCAGCAGCACATACCCTCAGGGATGAGAGTCTGGCTCATGCTAATGAGCCAACAGGTGCCAGTTGAAGATGAGGAGCCTACAGTGGATGGTGGGAGTGGGAGATACCCAGAGTGGCTGCCAAATCAGCCTCTCTCTGGAGTTGGGGGGCTGCTCCTGTACCCTAGAACGCCCCCCGCCATGTTCCTCTTAGACAGGGCCTTTCACTGGGATCTTAGTGGGGCTTCTCTCAGGACAGGAAGGACTTTCTTCCAGGGGAACAAAGCTTGTCATATGTGCCACCCACACCCTTGAGGATAAAGATGTATCCCCCATTACTGGCAGTGCTTTCTAGCAGATGGCCCTGCAGGTATCACCCCACCCGAAACCACCACCTGTCCCAGACCGTGCCCCCACCTGAAGCAGCTACGTCCAGGAATGACCAGCAGGGATCTGAAGAAACTGGCTGAGATGACCCAGCCTGGGCCGCCACTGAAGGGGTGCTGCCCAGACCCCTAGGGCATTGTCAGCCCTCCACAGCCCCGACCTCTGCTGACCCGGCTCCTGCACCGTCTCTGCCTCCACATGTACTGACCTGAATGCACAGTAGGAAATGTTTGTACAGTAGTCCCTACATCAGAGGCTACGACTTCAAACTCCCATTTTCTTTTTTTTAATGTATGGGTTTTGTTTGTTTGTTTGTTGTTTGGTTTGCTCTTTAATACCTAGAGTAAATGATAAGTACCAAAATAAAGTAGAAAGAGTCTAGTAGAAAAAGAAAAAAAATAGTTTAATATCTTTTTCTTAATTCCACATTTTGGCCTATTCCAATCCATTCTTGCTCCAAGTAGGTTCGTGCAAGATCTTTACCAAGGTAGATCCTGAGTTTATCGATATTAAAAGTGATAATCTATTATTTTAAATTGTCACATCCTTCTTAAAATAAAAGCATCATCATTCATTCGTGTTCCGAATCACTTGTATGAGAACGAGGTAATTTTCGCTCTTCTATGCTAAGTCATTCCATGAAAAATCATGACAAAATCACTTGTCCAAGGAGTAACATATTCAGCAGTTTTAAATGATGATAAACTATGAAAAGGTAAAAACCAGATGCTCTATAATATGCATGTTTATACCCACAAATAAATCTAAATGCATGAGTAGACTCTCAGCCGCTTTCTGAAGAGCTGTCCTTAAAAGGCTGTTTTCTCATTAGATCTAAGATTTCTCTTGTGTTGAGTTAAGAGACATGGCTACTCATGACCAAATGCGCATGCCTAGGGTCCCTTTGCACTTTAATAAAATTGGCCATTTAAATGGAAATATATCAAAGGAGAACATTTATAAAGGATTTCACTCACACTTTTTTTCAAATAATATCCCATTTACACCACCACATATCCAAAACCATCTGTTAAAATTAGAAGTGTAATAGTTGAGTCCATTAATGAAGAGCTTTGTCTTCTGAGGGCGTCAGGATAAGTAAAATAACAGTAGGCATAGAAGACATACAGGCTTGATGAAGTCTCCTTTATAACCCGTGAGCTACGGTCTTGCAACCTTTTGACAAAAAGTAATTACTTCCTTTATTTTGCCCAAGGGCTAAATTTCTAACAACAACAAAAACAGGAAATAAAAATTACGGAATGCGTGTTGAGTTAAATGCATAAATGGAAAGGAAGGCATTACTACTAAACAGTCATATAAACTCAAACCGAGATTAATTGCTTACTTCTATGCTAAAACGCAGAATAAAGAGAAGTGTTTTCTTTCCATCTACATTGCTGCTTTAAATTATAGCAAACATGTCCAAACATTATGTTGTTTTAAGAATTATGAATAATTCAGTTTGACTCACAATGATTAAAGATTTGAAATGAAAAAGAGAGAAGTTCTATTTACTGATAAGCAGATTTTTATTGCAGCAAACATTATTGTCTGAAATAAATATGTACGCCGTGTGTGGGATTTCTAGTTCCAGAGTTTATGAAAAAAATTCTAACTTCTGATTGCAAATAGGGTTTGTTTAGGAATCTGGTACACATGTGGTGTTGCGATGGTCGCGGGCCCTCCGGGGGTGAATGGAGGAGCATCACAAACAGGAGTGTGGAGAGAAGAAATGTGTTTCACTCTGCTTGCCTCACTTGACACTGATGTCACAGACCAGTGGCCAGGAGGTCACACAATATAACTCTGAGCTTCACGGGTACCCCAGTAGAATAAACTTTACACAGCTGGATAATTTCATCCACTAATCCTCTGAGATCATGGATCCAGAAGAAAGACTCCGGGTCCAGATTAGATCTTCTAGAAATTGAGCAGAGACAAGACAGAAAGGCTCTGTCTTTCTGACCACCCCGAGATGGGATATGTCACCATCTCGAAACTGAGAAAATGAATTGGAGGCATGAAAACCCACTGAAGAGGAAGACCCTGGGCAGAAGGAAGCAAACCAGGTGTCGGTGTACTTTCTGGAAAGCTCAGTTTAGAAAGCGAATGAGGAAAGGGATCTTCGGAGGTGGGCACGTGGTGATGTAATATGCAGGCTGGGTCCATAGGAGAAAGGACAGCCGAGCATTGTAAATGGGCAACACGAAGCCTAGTGGGGCCTCATGCCCCTGGTGTGTCAGTTGGCGTGCTGGGGATGGAAGTGGGATTGGAGCCACGCCAAGTGACCCTTGAGGATTTTTCCAGAACGTAGATGCTTGGAGACCGACCACAAATATCTAATATTTGTGTCACTGTGGTTCCAGAAGGAGAGGAAATAGAAGAGGGGCCTGGAAACAGTCAATGGTTAAATCTTGGCAAATTTTGACAAGACACATGAACTAACAGATTCAAGAGCTGTGGGCAGCCAAACAGGGTAAATCTGTGCCAAGATATCATGATTAATTTTTTTTTGAAAATGAAAGAAAGATTTAAAATCTTGAAAGAAATCACAGAAAAACCCTATAGGTGAACAGCAATTAAAATGACCATAGAGTCCTGATCAGAATCTAAATATTCCATGAGTCAAAGAGGAAGTCTCACGGTCAGTTCAAAAATACATTGACTATGGGGCACCTGGGTGGCTCAGGCGGGTAAGCATCTGGTTCTTGATCTCAGCTCAGGTCTTGACCTGTAAGAGACAAAGAGACAACATCAATTCACTACACTTCATCAAAAGTAAACACTTTTATGCTTCAAGTGACTGTTGATAGGATAGAAAAACAGCTACAGAGTAAAGGAAATCCTTGTGAACCATATACCTGGCAAAGGATTAGTATCTAAAGCATGTGAAGAATCTCAAAGCTCAACAGTAAAACAAATTCCAAGTAGAAAATGGGTAAGAGGTATTTCACCCAAAGGGTACATGGAAGGCAAATGACACGAAAAAATGTTGGGCAGCCCTGGTGGCGCAGCGGTTTAGCGCCGCCTGCAGCCTGGGGCGTGATCTGGAGACCCTGGATCGAGTCCCGCATCGGGCTCTCTGCATGGGGCCTGCTTCTCCCTCTGCCTGTGTCTCTGCCTCTCTCTCTCTCTCTCTGCATCTCTATGAATAAATAAATAAAATCTTAAAAAAAAAAGAAAAAATGTTCGACACCATCAGCCTTCAGGGAAATGCAGATTAAAATAATCAGGAGCCACCCCAGTGCACCAATGAGAATGGCTAACGTGACAAATAGTGATGGTTCCAAATGCCGGTGGGTATGCAGAGAAATGGGATCCCAGAAACGCTGTTTATCAGAAGTGGTACAGCCGCTCTGCAAAACAGCCAGGCAATTTAAAGCACAAGGCATGCCCCTACCCTAGGACCCAGTCCATCCAACCAGGGCTCTTGTTCCTCAAGAAACCAAGACATAGACCAGCAGAACTCTATGCAAGTATTTACGACAGCTTTGTTCACAGCAGCCCTAACTGGGAACAGCCCAGCTGCCTTTCAATGATGAGCAGGTAAACAGAAGGTCGTACATCAGCTCCGAGGGGCACTGCTTAGCAGCACGTAGGACTAAGCCAGTAATGCACGCCATGACGTGGATGGACCTTTAGAGACTTGCTCTGAGGGAAGGAAGGAAGGAAGGAAGGAAGGAAGGAAGGAAGGAAGGAGGGAGGGAGGGAGGGAGGGAGGGAAGGAAGGAAGGAAGGAAGGAAGGAGGGAAGGAAGGAAGGAAGGAAGAGGAAGGAAGGAAGGAAGGAATAGGAAGGAAGGAAGAAAGGAAGGAAGGAAAGAAGGAAGGAAGAAGGGAAGGAAGGAAGGAAGAAGGGAAGGAAGGAAGGAAAGGGGAAAAATCCAACCCCCAAATGCCGCAGGTCTTCCCATCCCATTAAGGCTCCTGAGTGAGGAGACCATGGGAAAGGAGCCAGGATTCCGCGGCCCCAAGGGGTCAAGGAGCAGGGAGGGGAGGAAGACAGGTGCGTGGTGATAATGTCCTGCTTCTGGACTGCGTCAGTACCTACAGCCTCGTGGAGGTGTTGTGCAGGAGAGCCGCAGGAGGTCACGGGCGGGGAGATGGGGAGTGAGCACACGGAGCCTCCACGTAGTGTTTCTTACAACCGTATGTGCTTCTGTAATGCTCTCAAAATAGAGAGCTTAATTTAAAAAAAGTGCTGTCTCTTCCCAGGAGCAATTTAAACTCCCACTAGGAATATGATGAGCGCCTTTACTCCCACTGTCATCAGCAGCGGGTATTGCCAATCACGCCTTACTTTTTGCCAACCATCAATCTCTATTATTACATATTTATATTTCTCCTTCATTTGCTTGTTCTTGCTTTTGCCTTTTATTTAAAAAAATTGAGAGATTTTTGTTTTATTTATTTGAGAGACAGAGAGAGAGACAGAGCACAAGTAGATGGAAGGAGAGAGGGAGAGGGAGAAGCGGGCTCCTCGCTGAGCAGGTGTCGGGCTCGATCCCAGGACCCTGAGATTGTGATCTGAGCCAAAGGCAGACGCTTAGGCGACTGAGTCACTCAGGCACCCAAAAACGTTCTTAATATCCAACATACTTATGCATCTGATTTTCTTTTTATGTAATAGATTTATAAAATTCTTTTCGTGGTAAGATTTGATTTCTTTTTTAAGATTTGATTTTTCAATCAAAATATTTTTGATCAAAATTACATGTGATAAATACTCGCTTAGATACATGGTGTCTGGCTCTTAGTCATGGTTGGGAAATAATGCCCTAGAAACATTAACAATCCCAATCTAGACACATTTTAAATTGTATTGCAGTGGCACCCCGGGGTCCCTCCCAACAAAAATGTCTGTCATCGGGAAAGCAGACATAGCCCTTGCCCAATACACTGCATGTTTTTGGAAAATCATTTTATTTAAGCTCTCAGTCTTAATGTCCACAAACGAAAACTGAGAATAAGGACAGCACCTGTTCCCTACGTCTGTGGGAGGAATCAATGGGAAAAGCCTTCCAAAATGCTTCAGATCCTGCTTCACGCTTGCAAAGCTCTCGGCAAGCATGTGCTGTGCCACCAAGGCCTGCCGGGCCGAGCGAGGACCGTCCTGACTTCAGGTCGGGACTCCACGCAGCCTGGCCTGCACACGGTGCCCACGCTGATGTCCGCGGACTGCCGGCCCGTCCCAGGTCGACTGCGGCTCATCGCCCGGGGTCTCCCCGATTCCCTCTCCAGTCTGCTGACTGCGGGTTCACTCCCGTCCTCGGCCTCCTGGGAACCTGCGTGTCCACCACCTGCATCCCGGGCCATGTCCTCCTCTGGGCCCGGCGGCCCACACCATCCGGGCCCGGCGGCCAACACCCGCCAGCCGGCCCTTCCCAGGTGGCCGCCACCTGCACCTGTCCCTGCCCCGCCTGCTGCACAGGTGCCCGCACCTGGCCCGGCTGCAGCACGGGATGCTCCGGCCTGCGACCCCACCAGCTTCCCGGCTGCACCCGCCCAGCGCAGCCCGCTCCCTGCTCTCTGGGATCTACGTGGAAGTCAGTGTCACGGGGCTCAGATGGCTCACAGGCCCCTTCTGAATTCATGACTTCCTTTCTAAGCATTTGTTGAATTCCATCTTCCCATCCCTAATTAGTGCCCCCCAATACTCTTTCCACATGTGCAGAATTGTTTGCGGTTAAGGTTTTCTGCGGTTGAAGAGTTTTCCTATTGTCCTCCCTATTCAATATACCATAAATTCAGTAAGTTTTGTCTTCGGTGAATAACATATTACTTTGTTCTCCTTTAAACTCAGTGAGATGGTTGTGGGGAAGTCTCCAAGCAAATAGCAGAAGCTGAGACTTGAAAGATTACTTCTAGGTAACTAGGTCAAAGAGCCCATTATGGGAAGGGGCGAGGGAGCGCTCCCGAGGGAGCAGCATGCACGCAGACCCCATGGTAGGAAACGGTGTAACTCATTCAAGAAATAGAAGGGCCACGGGACTGTCCCATGAGAGCAAAGCCAGCACCAAGAGTCAGCTGAGACAAGGCTGAACAGATGGCTCAATTCCATTTAGGGCATGTGAGTCCTGCGGAGGACATCAGTACCCATCCGGGGATGGAGCAGGGCGACTGAGGAGTACGCAGAAATGCAAGATGATGAGGTCTTCATCCTGATGTGGACTCTGGCAAGCGTGGCGAGGAAGCCAAGGCAGGGGTCGCACAGTAGACGCATCCAGGGATGAATGTCGTTAAGAGTCTGTTGTCTGGTGTGTCAAAACGGAGAGAATAAAATCCGGTGGAAAGTCAGAATGCAAAATGGAAAGTCCTTTGTAATGAACCGGATGCTGCGGTGGGCAAGAGGGAGGACGGTTCTTCACATCTGAGGTACAGAAGTGACTCAATAAAACAGAAAGCCCTCAAGAGGACCCGAGTTGGGAGGGAAGATGAGGCATTTGGCTGTGGAGAGGGTGCACTGGAAGGAAGCTTCAGGATAAGTGACTGATATCAATCAATGAATTCCTTTTTTCTTAATCCAGCTTGACTTACGTGCTCGGGTTGTATTTCTGTGTGACGCACCACCCCAGAGTCCGGACAGTGAAACAGCAACACTAGTCGTGCTCACAGACTCCGTGTCAGGAAGCCAGGGGGCTGCAGCAGGGTGGCTTGCTTCACACCCACAATGCCTAGGGTCTCGGGCCCAAAGAAAGCCCAGAAGTTGGGGTCCCGGACCCCTCCAGGGGCACATGGGCTGGAGCGACTCAAGAATGGCCTTCCTGCCTTTATAGAAGCCTATAGTCACACGGGCGGGCCTCGGGACACTGGGACATCTTTTCTCTGGCTTTCAGGCCAAGTGCTAGGATCCCAGGGACCAGGTGCCCCCTGCATCGCCATCTCTGTCATAGGCCCAGGAGTCAGACAGTATCCCATAACATTTCTTTTCCAGAGACTCACGAGCCCTCTGTCCCAGCTCCGCTGCCGGAGGCACAGCCCTCACTTCTTGGTTGAGGAGCATCAAGGCCATGTCGCCGAGGACCAGGAGAGATGGAAGGTGCTGCAGGATCTGTGGGAACCACCAGGGGCCACTTTGCTTCTGTGCCTCTTGCAGCCAGAGCCTGGGCAGCCGGAAGGGCAGTGTCTCCTCTCGCGCATCTTTTGTTTGGCTGCCGTCCAAGACGCTCTCTTTCATACCAACGAAACAGGTGTTTGCAGAAACGCGGAGCCTGTCCTCTCTCCCTTTCTGGTTTGTTTCTTGTTCTTTTTCAACTGTGTATCACACGGTGCAATTTATAGGAAAGAAGCATAGGACAGAACATCGGCAAAAAGTAAACATGCAAAGAACTCATGTAAAATATTTCAATCTAGAGCGAATCGCTACGGATAATTTGATGGACATTGGACCTTTGAGAGATCCCTTCTCGGGCTTCCTTCTGAAGTCAAATTCGGTTTCCTGCAGTGGTTACATCCTTCTCCTCTCCTTCAGCGGTAGGTGAATAGTCATGCGTGTCATTAAAATGGCTTCATGAATACGATTTTTAAATAACATGTGGTCAGAGACCTACAACAAGAAGAGTTCCTTACATACAGCATTAAAACCATAAAGAGGGAATCGGTCAAATGCAGAGAGAAACACCTCTTGCATGCAACGCATGAACGGAGAGGGACGTCCAATCCCGGCGGCTTGGTGACCGGATCATGGAGAGGATGAGAATTGAACTTGCTTCCTTTCCTGCAGGTGCAAGAAGGGGTCACGCTGTGTCCGAATGCTGGTGGTTGATTTTGGAGACACAGGGGATCGTCCCTTCTGTTTCTTTATTTCAACCATCAGAAATACACACATTTAGTACCTTTGTTTTCTGAAAGAAGCCATAAAGTGAATATCCACTTTTTTTCTAGAAATCATCCATAATAATGAAACAGTTGCATGAGCCAATCTATGCCGCTGATGTGCTTTTGTTACATCTGATTTCTCTCCCAAGATTTCCCTCTGAGCGAAGTGCAGAAACAATACCTCAGTCCCAATATCCCTAAAGCCTACATGGCCTCAAGGTGAAATCTGTTGCAATCTGTCAGAGGCGTATTTTTCTTCTTGCTGTAAAAAAAAAAAATCCAAACATTACATTTTTCAAATCTTTAGAAAATACATTAAATAATAATTTAAAAAACCCTCTAAATATGAATTGGGGAAGAAAAAAGTTCTTGATCACAAACAGAAACCTGCTCTTGAGAAATACGGGAAATTCATTTTAACTAGAAGAATGTTAATTTATTTTCATTGGAAGAAAAAAGCAAAAAAAAAAAAAAAGAAAAGAAAAGAAAAGAAAAAAGCATTCAATTTATTTAAGGAAAGTATCTTCCAAAGAATTTAACGAACACAGTAATGGAATCGCTTAAGATTTCAACGTATTGGGGTTATTAGGGGTTGAGTGGCGACCCCCACAATCCTTATACAGGAGTTCCAACCCCCGAGAGCTCAGAGATGAACTTGTTTGGAAACAGGGTCATGGCAGGTAGAGACCCAGGCAGAGGGAGAAGCAGGCTCCATGCAGGGAGCCCGACGCGGGACTGGATCCCAGGACCCCGGGGTCACTCCCTGAGCCAAAGGCAGGCATCTGCTCAACCACAGAGCCACCTGGGCATCCCAATTTTACATCTTTCTAAAGGGGCTTCCCTTGGTCAGAATCAGAGACCCTGCAGGGTCCAGCCAGACCCCAAGAAGTGAGCAAATCAAAGGGGAAAGTAAGGTCATTAGAGACCGAAAGCTGACGAGACCGGACCGCGCTGGGTCTCGCGCTGAGCCTGCAGGATGACCCACCTTTCCCGCACCCAGTGCAGCACCGAAGGCGGCGGGACAGATGCAGCGTGGGGGTGGCTTCCCCTCCATCTTTCTTGTTTCTCTTGCTCCCTCCTGTGGGCCGATGTCAGGGAGCACCAGCTCCCCGTTCCCCGTGGGCATCGCGAGCACAGGGAAGCAAGCCCCCCAGTCTCAGTCGCCTGCTTCCCCCAGTACCTGGGTGGTAAGTCCTTGGATCAGGCGACCCCCACTTGAGCCGAGCGCTGGAAGGAACACGGGGGACGAGGCCGGGCCAAGGTGACCCAGGAGGATGGAGGCGGCCTGGTCAGCCCCAAGCGATCCCTGGATCGGTGGACCCCGCCTGCACCAGCACAGTCACCTGGGGCGGGGGCTCCTTCCCTGGGTCCTCTGACCCTTCTAACGACCAGACCCTCTTCGGAGGGAGCAACAGGCTGGTGCAGGGAGGACAGAGACACGATGGGCCCCAGTGCTGTGGTGGGGCCACTTCCGCGCCTGCCAGGGAGAGGGCCCGGCTGGCCCGAAAGGCCTGCGAGGTCCCTGGGCCTCTCCTGGGGGCACGGGGTGCAGGGACCAGCGGGCTGTCTGGGTTTGGGTGATGCTGAACCCTTTGGGCAGGTTGTCCCTTGGCCCCTGGGGCTGTCCCCATTCCCAAGTTACGGCCTGGCTGTGTCCATCCCCCAGCTCCTGCGTGTGGGGACGGGAGCCAAGGACAGGCAGCAGGTGCAGGAGGACGGGCCCCAGTGCAGGAGGGCGGAGCATCACCCAGATGCCGTGACTGCGGGGTGAGCACTGTGGGACTGAGGATCCAGTGCCCATGGGCTGCCGTCCTCCCCGGACACCCGGTGGCCTGTGTGCAGCTGCTCCCACTCAGAGGACACCCCTCTGCCTGAACCCCACCACCCATGGCTTTCCTGACAGCATCTGCCCCCGCGCGGGACCTGCTTGTGGCCCCGGGCCTGCTGGTCACCCGAGGAGGGGCCCCTGCCTGTGCAGGCCCAGCCCCCTGGTGGGACAAGGACACTGAGATGGCAGGTGGGCGCCCCAAGCAAGAGGGCGCTCAGGGGAGGCTGGGGCAGGGGCAGCTGCTGCTCTCAGGGCCGCGATAGGTGTACCGCACCCAGCACGATGCTTCTCGGCCCTGGCATGGAGGCGGCACGAGGTTCCTGGGTCCTCTCGGGAGCATCTGTGTCCTGTGAGCCCAAGGGGACCCGCCTCCACGTCCCCGGAGGCCGTTCCTCGGCCTAGTCCCTACGGGGCCCCCAACCCCGGGCTGCGGCAGCTTGGGCAGCCTGTCCCCTGCCAGCCCCGCACTCTGACAGGCAGCCCGGAGGGGGCCGCACCATCGTGCCCTTGAACACGAACTCAGCTCCGATCTCTTCCTCCCTGCGCTGCTGACCTGTGCAAGCAGCAACTCACGATTCTTTTTCTTTCTGGAATTGTTTCTTAAACTTCTGCTTCTGCCCACCAGGCCCCCTTTACCTAAGTTTAGCAAAGCTGAAAAGGAACCTGGAGCAATATCGTTTTCAACTGAATAAATTCTTGGTGCATAATGGTGACACTTTCTATGGTTTGTACGTGTCTCTAAGTGTGTGTGTGTCCAAGTCACACGCGCGTGCATGTGGGTGTGCGAATGTAGCACGGTCACGGCCGCGATACCGTGCCCTTTACCCGCTGGGTGAACGGACTAATCAGCAGGTGGTGTTGTCTGGAGAAAATGAAACATCGCTTGGTTGCAGAAAGACCCTAGAGCCAGGAGGTGTGTCCTCTGGAGCAATCCCCTCCACAGGCCCAGAGGGGCCCGGCTCCAGGCCCGCGGTCCCCACGACCCCTCCTCCTTCCCTGGGACACGAGGCCGCACTGCCCGCTGCTTGCTCAGCATCGCCTCAGGGCGCGGGAGCACCTGTCCCCGCCTCACGCACCACCCGGGGCCCCAGCACCACTGAGGACACTTGTCCAGAGATTTGGCCCCATCATCCGTTTGCTGAGCCTCTGTGTGTGTTGTGCCACCAACTCCTCTGGATCGACGATGCCCAAAGGAACGTGATCCGCACCCCCGCTCCCTGCATGGCCCGGGTGGGGACCGCCTCCAGTTCTTGGTCCCCGCGGAGACTCACCGGGCACCGGGCGCCGACTGCCACCACGGGGCTGTAGGGGAGATCTGTCAGGGTTAGGGGGAGATCTCATAGTCTCCCATTTTTATTAACAGTCTTTCATTTCTATCGATTTTTTTTATTCTGTGAATACCAAAATCACTTCAACATGAGCCGGAATCCAGTCTCACTACGATAGACAAAGCACAGCAAAGTCTCCAAAGACCCCAACTGTGTGTGACGTGCCTTACGCACAAAACGACCGTCGTCGGGTCCATCCGTGGAAAAACTGAATAGTAGGTGTTTTCCACCTCTCTGGGATCCTCATTCATTCCTACACCGCAGTTTGAGAATTTCAGTCATGCTGTGACTTTTCTTTCACAGCCTAGGCGGCCTGTATCGGCAGCTGACGCCCGCCGCACTCCACGGGGCGACCCGGCCCAGCAGTCCTTAGCACGGTCACCCCTCTTGCTATTGGTCCAATATTTGTTGAGATACCTGCTCTGCCCTGCGGAGGAGATGCATTTTCCGAATCCGGGACGAGAGCAGTAAAGGAAACGGACACATCGTTCTCTTTGGGGAGACAAGGAGCAGATCGTAAAATTGTAGTTTATAGCACGTTGCAGGGCAATGACTACGATGTGCAAAAATAAAGGAAATAGAAAGAAAAGGAAAGACGGGAAATGGTCGCAATGGGCCTCTGCGCTGATGAGAGTGGTCAGACCCTCCCGGGCGGCAGGGAGTGGCAGGTCGAGGGCCACCCCAGGCCCTGGCCCAGAGGAGCCACCTGCGGGAAGCCCCGGGGAGGGGACCTGCCTCCTGGGGGCAGCCGAGCGGAGGGGGGGCCTTGGTGGACGCCGTGAAGAAGCCACTTTTGTTGTGAGGGACGGAGGCCAGTGCAGAGTTCTTAATGGACAAGCCGGGGGCTTCCGTCACGCTCATAAAGCGATGGTGACCCGTGGCGTCCCTTGGGAAGTTTTATGAACATCAGTCGGGACCTTAGTTCTAGGCCACCAACGCGACCTGAGATATTCCGCGGACGTAAACTGGGTGACCCCGGCCCCGGGAAGCTGTCTATCTGGTGGGCGAGCCGGTGTGTGTGTCAACCAGGAGCACTTCTCGAGGGACCGCTGCGTGTTGGGCATCCTGGGGAGCGCGTGTGCTGAAGCCCGGGCGTGTCACCTCCGTGCAGTCACGGGGACCTGTGTATGATCCGCATAGACTCAGGCATCTGGAGGGATGACTGACATCCCGCTGCGGTCTGGTCTCTGGTTGTGCGTGTGAGCATCGTTACGGTCTCCTCCCCACGTCACGCACACCCGCACACACCGCACACTCGCACAGACCCAGCGCGCTCCTCTCTGTGAAACAGGGCCTCGTGCGAGGCGACGGGGAAGAGCACGCACAAAGCACCAGCACTTACCCGCTCGAGGAGGCGGGGCTGAGGCCGCGTGCAAGGAGTCGAGACACATTTCTTAGGGACCGTGGCTCCCGTGCAGGGATGGAGGGACGGTAACCAAGGTGAAGCTGGTGAGGGGGTGCAGGTCTTTACCTCGAGGCTGGAGGGGCCACACAACCCGGAGCCCTGTTCCCGGAGGCGACAGCCAACAGGTGGCACCAGACAGCCCGGACCTTGCCAGTGGGCGCCCACGGGAGAGGCGGGCAGCAGCCACGGAGGATGCCGTCCGGGAGGCTTTCCTGCTCGCGCTGCTGCTGCTCAGAGAGCTGGACAGCCCTGCCCGCCCTCGAGGCTGTGCGCCCCCCCAGCGGCAGGAGGAAACCCTTGCGGCCACGGGGTGCTCTTTCCCTTGATGGTGCTGCTGCTTTGTCCCGCGTCGTCACCCACCCAAGCTCACCCACCGCGCACGTTAAAAATGGGCCACACTGTTCTCTCTCGATCACATCTTAATAAAGATGTTAATTAAAATGAGAAGCATATCCGAGCCCAGCATCCGACGTGCACAAATAACGACGAGCTCAAAACCGGCCACCACTGTCAACGTGCGTGAACGGGTGCGAAGGGCAAATTCCTTGGTGCAGTGACTATGGATCTGACCTGAGCAAAGTCACTTGGTTGGTGTTTAAAGGGGAAATGCCTTATTTCTGGTGTATTTCTGATTAAAAAAAAACTGTTTTACACTGATTTATAGTAAATAAGGCGTTAGGAAATAATCACACTGGGCATATGTATAGGATTTAGAGCAAATGGTTCATTAGGTCTGTTTCACTGGAAAAAAAAAGAATCGATGCCCCCGAACAATGAACAAAGTCTGCAAAATAGTACAGACTATTTGACAGGAACACTGAAATCTCCCTGGGTAACTGGTGATTGCAGCAGTGAGGATCCACAGACGCCACCAGCCCAGCGGCGGACGATCAGAAACAAGCGTCATGTGCTGTTTTTGTCCTGTGCTGTCTCCCATGACATCGCAATTTGTCAAATTGGAGAGTTTCAATGCCTTAAATTATGTCTCATGGCCAAAGATTTGGGAGCTGTTGTTTAATCTGAATCCAACCTGTCTTGTCAACAGTAAGAAAAGCCCATACTTGTGTCAAATCATCCCAGTGAAAACCACCAGGTATCTGCTGAAGCGCAATATACATATTTGTGGGTTTGACGCATACTTCACAATTAGCATCGGTCATTTTTTTTATATATTTTTATTAGAGTTCCATTTGCCAATGTATAGCATAACACCCAGTGCTCATCCCATCAAGTGACCCCTCAGTGCCTGTCACCCAGTCACCCCACCCCCTGCCCTCCTCCCCTTCCCCCACCCCTAGTTCGTTTCCCGGAGTTAGGAGTCTCTCATGTTCTGTCTCCCTTTCTGATATCTCCCACACATTTTCTCTCCTTTCCCCTTTATTCCTTTCCACTATTTTTTATATTCCCCAAGTGAATGAGAACATATAATCTTTATCCTTCTCCAATTGACTTATTTCACTCAGCATAATACCCTCCAGGTCCATCCACGTCGAAGCAAATGGTGGGTATTTGTCGTTTCTAATGGCTGAGGAATATCCCACTGTACACAGAGACCACAGCTTCTCTATCCATCATCTGTCGATGGACACCGAGGCTCCTTCCACAGTGTGGCTATTGTGGACATTGCTGCTAGAATCATCGGGGTGCAGGGGTCCCAGCATTTCACTGCATCTGTATCTTTGGGGTAAATCCCCAGCAGTGCAATGGCTGGGTCATAGGGCAGGTCTATTTTTAACTCTTTGAGGAACCTCCACACAGTTTTCCAGAGTGGCCGCACCAGGTCACATTCCCACCCACAGTGCAGGAGGGTTCCCCTTTCTCCACATCCTCGCCAACATTTGTGGTTTCCTGCCTTGTCAATTTTCCCCATTCTCACTGGGGTGAGGTGGGATCTCATTGTGGTTTTGATTTGTATTTCCCTGATGGCAAGTGATGTGGAGCATTTTCTCATGTGTGTGTTGGCCACGTCTATGTCTTCCTCTGTGAGATTTCTGTTCATGTCTTTTGTCCATTTCCTGAATGGGTTGTTTGTTTCTTTGCTTTTGAGTTTAATAAGTTCTTTCTAGATCTTGGGAAGGCAAAAAAACATTTTTTTTTGACAGTAAGTTTATCACCCCGTGGACACAGGCAGCGTAGTGCATGGACAGATGCGCACGCCACTGGGGACGGCTCCCACCCGGCCAGGCTGCTCACAGCATCACCTCGGAGAAAACTCGTTTTGTGCGTAAGGCACGTCACACACAGTTGGGGTCTTTGGAGACTTTGCTGTGCTTTGTCTATCGTAGTGAGACTGGATTCCGGCTCATGTTGAAGTGATTTTGGTATTCACAGAATAAAAAAAATCGATAGAAATGAAAGACTGTTAATAAAAATGGGAGACTATGAGATCTCCCCCTAACCCTGACAGATCTCCCCTACAGCCCCGTGGTGGCAGTCGGCGCCCGGTGCCCGGTGAGTCTCCGCAGGGACCAAGAACTAGAGGCGGTCCCCACCCGGGCCGTGCAGGGAGCGGGGGTGCGGATCACGTTCCTTTGGGCATCGTCGACCCAGAGGAGTTTGGCGGCACGACACACACAGAGGCTCAGCAAACAGATGATGGGGTCAAAGCCCCGGACAAGTGTCCTCGGAGGAGCTGGGGTCCCGGGTGGTGCGTGAGGCGGGGACAGGTGCTCCGGCGCCCTGAGGCGATGCTGAGCAAGCAGCGGGCAGCGCGGCCTCGTGTCCCAGGGAAGGAGGAGGGGTCGTGGGGGCCGCGGGCCTGGAGCCGGGCCCCTCTGCGCCTGTGGAGGGGATTGCTCCAGAGGACACACCTCCTGGCTCTAGGGTCTTTCTGCAACCAAGCGATGTTTCATTTTCTCCAGACAACACCACCTGCTGATTAGTCCGTTCACCCAGCGGGTAAAGGGCACGGTATCGCGGCCGTGACCGTGCTACATTCGCACACCCACATGCACGCGCGTGTGACTTGGACACACACACACTTAGAGACACGTACAAACCATAGAAAGTGTCACCATTATGCACCAAGAATTTATTCAGTTGAAAACGATATTGCTCCAGGTTCCTTTTCAGCTTTGCTAAACTTAGGTAAAGGGGGCCTGGTGGGCAGAAGCAGAAGTTTAAGAAACAATTCCAGAAAGAAAAGAATCAGGAGCTGCTGCTTGCACCGGTCAGCAGCGCAGGGAGGAAGAGATCGGAGCTGAGTTCGTGTTCAAGGGCACGATGGTGCGGCCCCCTCCGGGCTGCCTGTGGGAGCGCGGGGCTGGCGGGGGGCAGGCCGCCCAAGCTGCCGCAGCCCAGGGTCGGGGGCCCCGCAGGGACTAGGCCAGGGAACGGCCTCCGGGGACGTGGAGGCGGGTCCCGTGGGGCTCACAGGAAACAGGTGCTCCCGAAAGGACCCGGGAACCTCGTGCCGCCTCCATGCCAGGGCCGAGAAGCATCGTGCTGGGTGCGGGACACCTATTGCGGCCCTGAGAGCGGCGGCTGCCCTTGCCCCACGTTCCAGGGGTCGCTCGGGGCGGACCAGGCCGCCTCCATCCTCCTGGGTCGCCTTGGCCCGGCCTCGTCCCCCATGTTCCTTCCAGCACTCAGCTCTAGTGGGGGTCGCCTGATCCAAGGTCTTACCACCCAGGTACTCGGGGAAGCAGGCGACTGAGACTGGGGGGCTTCCCTGTGCTCGCGATGCCCGCGGGGAACGGGGAGCTGGTGCTCCCCGACATCGGCCCACGGGAGGGAGCAAGAGAAACAAGGAAGATGGAGGCGAAGCCACCCCAACCCTGCATCTGTCCCGCTACTGTGGGTGCTGCACTGGGTGCGGGAAAGGTGGGTCATCCTGCAGGCTCAGCGCGAGACCCAGCGCGGTCCGGTCTCGTCAGCTTTCGGTCTCTAATGACCTTACTTTCCCCTTTGATTTGCTCACTTCTTGGGGTCTGGCTGGACCCTGCAGGGTCTCTGATTCTGACCAAGGGAAGCCCCTTTAGAAAGATGTAAAATTGGGATGCCCAGGTGGCTCTGTGGTTGAGCAGATGCCTGTCTTTGGCTCAGGGAGTGACCCTGGGGTCCCGGGATCCAGCCCCGCGTCGGGCTCCCTGCATGGAGCCTGCTTCTCCCTCTGCCTGGGTCTCTACCTGCCATGACCCTGTTTCCAAACAAGTTCATCTCTGAGCTCTCAGGGGGTTGGAACTCCTGTATAAGGATTGTGGGGGACGCCACTCAACCCCTAACAACTCCAATAGATTAAAATCTTAAACGATTCCCTTTCTGTGTTCATTAAATTCTTTGGAAGTTACTTTCCTTAAAGAAATTGAATGCTCTTTTCTTTTCTTTCCTTTTCTTTTCTTTTCTTTTGTTTTTTTTCTTCTAATGAAACTAAATTAACATTCTTCTAGTTAAAATGAATTTCCCATATTTCTCAAGAGCAGGTTTCTGTTTGTGATCAAGAACTTTTTTCTTCCCCAATTCATATTTAGAGGGTTTTTTAAATTATTATTTAATGTATTTTCTAAAGATTTGAAAAATGTAATGTTTGGATTTTTTTTTTACAGCAAGATGAAAAATACGCCTCTGACAGATTGCAACAGATTTCACCTTGAGGCCATGTAGGCTTTAGGGATATTGGGACTGAGGTATTGTTTCTGCACTTCGCTCAGAGGGAAATCTTGGGAGAGAAATCAGATGTAACAAAAGCACATCAGCGGCATAGATTGGCTCATGCAACTGTTTCATTATTATGGATGATTTCTAGAAAAAAAGTGGATATTCACTTTATGGCTTCTTTCAGAAAACAAAGGTACTAAATGTGTGTATTTCTGATGGTTGAAATAAAGAAACAGAAGGGACGATCCCCTGTGTCTCCAAAATCAACCACCAGCATTCGGACACAGCGTGACCCCTTCTTGCACCTGCAGGAAAGGAAGCAAGTTCAATTCTCATCCTCCCCATGATCCGGTCACCAAGCCGCCGGGATTGGACGTCCCTCTCCGTTCATGCGTTGCGTGCAAGAGGTGTTTCTCTCTGCATTTGACCGATTCCCTCTTTATGGTTTTAATGCTGTATGTAAGGAACTCTTCTTGTTGTAGGTCTCTGACCACATGTTATTTAAAAATCGTATTCATGAAGCCATTTTAATGACACGCATGACTATTCACCTACCGCTGAAGGAGAGGAGAAGGATGTCACCACTGCAGGAAACCGAATTTGACTTCAGAAGGAAGCCCGAGAAGGGATCTCTCAAAGGTCCAATGTCCATCAAATTATCCGTAGCGATTCGCTCTAGATTGAAATATTTTACATGAGTTCTTTGCATGTTTACTTTTTGCCGATGTTCTGTCCTATGCTTCTTTCCTATAAATTGCACCGTGTGATACACAGTTGAAAAAGAACAAGAAACAAACCAGAAAGGGAGAGAGGACAGGCTCCGCGTTTCTGCAAACACCTGTTTCGTTGGTATGAAAGAGAGCGTCTTGGACGGCACCAAACAAAAGATGCGCGAGAGGAGACACTGCCCTTCCGGCTGCCCAGGCTCTGGCTGCAAGAGGCACAGAAGCAAAGTGGCCCCTGGTGGTTCCCACAGATCCTGCAGCACCTTCCATCTCTCCTGGTCCTCGGCGACATGGCCTTGATGCTCCTCAACCAAGAAGTGAGGGCTGTGCCTCCGGCAGCGGAGCTGGGACAGAGGGCTCGTGAGTCTCTGGAAAAGAAATGTTATGGGATACTGTCTGACTCCTGGGCCTATGACAGAGATGGCGATGCAGGGGGCACCTGGTCCCTGGGATCCTAGCACTTGGCCTGAAAGCCAGAGAAAAGATGTCCCAGTGTCCCGAGGCCCGCCCGTGTGACTATAGGCTTCTATAAAGGCAGGAAGGCCATTCTTGAGTCCCTCCAGCCCATGTGCCCCTGGAGGGGTCCGGCTCCCCAACTTCTGGGCTTTCTTTGGGTCCGAGACCCTAGGCATTGTGGGTTTGAAGCAAGCCACCCTGCTGCAGCCCCCTGGCTTCCTGACACGGAGTCTGTGAGCACGACTAGTGTTGCTGTTTCACTGTCCGGACTCCGGGGTGGTGCGTCACACAGAAATACAACCCGAGCACGTAAGTCAAGCTGGATTAAGAAAAAAGGAATTCATTGATTGATATCAGTCACTTATCCTGAAGCTTCCTTCCAGTGCACCCTCTCCACAGCCAAATGCCTCATCTTCCCTCCCAACTTGGGTTCTCTTGAGGGCTTTCTGTTTTATTGAGTCACTTCTGTACCTCAGATGTGAAGAACGGTTCTCCCTCTTGCCCACCGCAGCATCCGGTTCATTACAAAGGACTTTCCATTTTGCATTCTGACTTTCCACCGGATTCTATTCTCTCCGTTTTGACACACCAGACAACAGACTCTTAACGACGTTCATCCCTGGATGCGTCTACTGTGTGACCCCTGCCTTGGCTTCCTGGCCACGCTTGCCAGAGTCCACATCAGGATGAAGACCTCATCAAATTGCATTTCTGCATACTCCTCAGTCGCCCTGCTCCATCCCCGGATGGGTACTGATGTCCTCCGCAGGACTCACATGCCCTAAATGGAATCGAGCCATCTGTTCAGCCTTGTCTCAGCTGACTCTTGGTGTTGGCTTTGCTCTCATGGGACAGTCCCGTGGCCTTTCTATTTCTTGAATGTGTTATACCATTTCCTACCATGGGGTCTGCGTGCATGCTGCTCCCTCGGGAGCGCTCCCTCGCCCCTTCCCATAATGGCTCTTTGACCTAGTTACCTAGAAGTAATCTTTCAAGTCTCAGCTTCTGCTATTTGCTTGGAGACTTCCCCACAACCATCTCACTGAGTTTAAAGGAGAACAAAGTAATATTTTTCAGTGAAGACAAAACTTACTGAAATAGGATAAATACAGCTTATTTTACGAAAGAAGGCTTTTCTTAGGGAAAAGGAAAAGTGCACTGACATATACGTGAAACCCACAAAGGAATGCAGTTATTTTGAAGTCGGAGAGAAAATAAGCACCCTTGATGTTGATTGGCTTGCAAGAGGAGGAATGTCTTTCATCAATACTTAACAGCCCACGTGGACCAGACCCCTTTTCTTTGAATCTGATAAATGCTGCTGATAGAATTCATTTGGATGAGACTTCTAAAGTAGATATAGGAACATATGCAAGTGTCCTGTGGCACTCAGTTGCGACAGCGCCTTGCGGTGTGGACGCTGTCCCACTTCCACCACGGGCGCTGACGCCTGCCACCTTGTTCCTCTGCACCAGGAGATGACAGGTGGACAGCTCTCCTGGGCTGCCGTGCTACCTGCCGCCACAACCAGCAGGAGACTCAGCGCCATCGGCCTACAACTTCAGGACCGGGGTACCTGACGTTTAGTCTAGATCCTGAGCATTCGTGTGGCAAAATGAACTTTCATGTGCCCAATCCTGGGTTGGCACTTTCATATATATCATTTAATCATTGCAAAAATCTGGGAGGAAGGGGATATGGACCTTATGCGTGAGAGCCACTCGGATCCACTCTGTTATTCGGCAAGTGCTTATCAACTGGCCCTCGTGTTCACGTAAAGCGCGGGAGACAGAGGGTGCACGTGATTCCTTCACTGAATTTACAACAACCCAACAAGATCAATTAAGAATATCCATTAAGATAAGCCTGCTAGGTGCTTAAATATAGGGATCTGGAGGAGACATCATTACATGTGGTTTAAGAGGTTTCTAGTATCAATTGATATGTCAAAGGACATAAATATGAAAAGTCTTAAAGGATGATATGATTCTAACTAGTAGATTACTTCATCGGTGGTGCTGGATGACGCTCTCTGGTCCCGGGTCCTTGTTGCCCTTGCCTCGTGTATCTCTTGTTCTGTCTGGGTCCGCCCCAGAGTGGGCACTCCCTTGATCTGGGACCCTTGTGGTTACATGCAGAACAGTTTATGAATTTCTGTTCACAGTCATGAGTGGCAGGTATTTTTTTTTACTATATTATTACTATTTTTTTGCTTTCCTGAAGTAGCAAAAGTATCTTGACTGCCTGTCTTATTTATCACCCAAAAAAAGAAACATGGATGTCACATCTTTGTTTTCTTTTTCACATTTGTTTAAACTCTGGGTGTCTTTTTCAACTCTGTGATGTTTTCCATCCAAATGAGGACAGAAACGTGACGAGGTAGCATTGCACGAACAGCAGGCGTGCCTGGCTCCTTCCCCTGCCTGCTTGTGGCCACCTCCCCGACAATCCCGGGAGCACTGCTGTTTAACGAGAATCATGGGAGAGCGCCCTCGGTGCTCCAGAACCCACGTTCTGTGATTTTGTGTGATTTCCCTCGGAGAGGGTCATAATGTCTCCCGGGATGGTCCCGCCCACATGGCACAACTCTTTAAATCCAGGGTCGCTCACCATAACCTTTCACGGATTCCCTTTCTGGTGGCCCACAGAAACATAGAAAGGCAAGCTTGACCTCTCTGGGAACTCAAATGCACTCTCTTTACATGCAAGCAGGATGCAGACGGTCCTAGGGCACAGAATTTCACCTCGTCTGTCTGACTTTTGGGATGCCTGACCTAGCCTGAGCACTCTGTAACACATCAATCCTTCGGGTTAGACACAAAGATGGGAACTGTGTGTATGTAGTTATTGTCTCATTCAACATCTTAATTTACCAGATTTTTATTATTGTGTGTGTGTGAAAGGCTTTTTGCTAAATGCCGCAGTGGGTCAGAGGGCAACGGGCATTCTGTCACCCTTCCGTGCACTCGCACTTTTCTGAGGAGAAAAGTGTATGTTTGGATGTCCTTTGTTTGCAGTACACACATCTCCCTTTTTCCAAGTCGGGATGAAAGGGATCCCTGGGTGGCGCAGCAGTTTAGTGCCTGCCTTTGGCCCAGGGCGCGATCCTGGAGACCCGGGATCGAATCCCACATCGGCTCCCGGTGCATGGAGCCTGCTTCTCCCTCTGCCTATGTCTCAGCCTCTCTCTCTCTCTGTGTATGTGACTATCATAAATAAATAAAAATTAAAAAAAATAAACGTGTATGAAAGATGGTTCTCCTTTAAAGAGCTTAAAGGTGTCTTGCACATGGGCAGGAGAGGTGAGAGCCACACTTCTTGGGGGGTCACAGGCTGGGATTGGGAGGACATCCCGGAGGAAGCGCAATCTGAACGGGCTCTTGGCCCAGGACACAGAGACAGAAGAGGCCTCGCATCCATCCAAGCCCCAAACCAGCCACTTATCCTCTCCACGTCTCCATGTGTAGACATGAGCCCCTGGACACAACAGTTCCCAGAAGTGCTGGGGAAACGAAAAAGAATCCAAAGAGTGCCGAGTGCTGTCGTTGTGAGGTCAAGCAAATGTGGCTGGAGGAAGCAGGGTGCTCCCGACGGGGATGAGAGGTGCTTCCTGGGTGAGCCAGTGGAGAACCCCAGGCTGTGCCCCGCATTCAGCGAGAGGAGCATGTTCTTCAGTGGTAGACTGGGGGCCAAGGTCTCACGTGCATCACAGAGTCTGTCTCTTTCTCATTTTTTTCTTTAAGATTTTATTTATTTATTCATGGGAGACACACACACACAGAGAGAGAGAGAGAGAGAGAGAGAGGCAGAGACACAGGCAAAGGGAGAAGGAGGCTCCATGGAGGGAGCCCCACGTGGGACTCGATCCCAGGTCTCCAGTATCAGGCCCTGGGCTGAAGGCGGAAGTAAACTGCTGAGCCACCCGGGGTGCCCTCTTTCTCAGATTTTAATCAGATTAATATAATACATTGCTTTAAATTCGTTAGTTTGTCAGGACTTGGACTGTCGACCAACACTGAAAAGTAACTGTGTGCCATTCACAGGAAGGTGGAAGCACCTCAAGTGTCCGCCCACAGATGAATGTATAAACAAAACATGGTCTATCCCTACCATGGAAGCTCTGACAGCTAGAATTGGATAAAATGGCATATTTGGTGTTGTTTATATTTTACCATATTTAAAAATCTCTCCCCCCCCAATGATGCAATGGTTAACATGGACAACAAGGTAGTTATTCTTCTCCTAGCTTCTGAAAATGTGCGGGTTGATAGACACCAGGATAAAATTAGGGACCTCCGAAGGTGCTTTGTCTCCCATTTGATAAAGGTTATAAAAAAGAGGGGAGAAAAGATCCATCCATGAGTGTTCCCCAAACTTTCCTGACTTACCATTTGAGAATTTATTTTCCTCTGTGCATAGATTTGTTCTAGGCCATTCTGGGGCTATTATTTTGCTTATGTGATAAAGATCCTCTTCTTTGGTGATGAGTTAACAGTAGCATTTCTCTCAAGGCTGCTACACCTCCCTTTCTTTATATAAAAGGAGAAGCAAGTGCTTGCAGAAGGAACCCATTTCTAGTGAATTTAGGTAAAGATACAAATATGAAAGCTTTGAATGCAGATTCTAGTTTTACCAAAAAGTCTGAACAGAATAGAGAATCCAGAAGTGGACTCTCAACTTTATGGTAAACTAATATTCGATCAAGGAGGAAAGACTATCCACTGGAAAAAAGACAGTCTCTTCAATAAATGGTGCTGGGAAAATTGGACATCCACTTTCTTGCACCATACACAATGATAAACTCAAAATGGATGAAAGATCTCAATGTGAGACAAGATTCCATCAAAATCCTAGAGGAGAACACAGGCAACACCCTTTGAACTTGGCCACAGCAACTTCTTGCAAGATACATCCGTGAAGGCAAGAGAAACAAAAGCAAAAATGAACTATTGGGACTTCATCAAGATAAGAAGCCTCTGCACAGCAAAGGATACAGTCAACAAAACTAAAAGACAACCTGCAGAATGGGAGAAGATATTTGCAAATGACGTATCAGATAAAGGGCTAGTTTCCAAGATCTATAAAGAACTTATTAAACTCAACACCCAAGAAACAAACAATCCAATCATGAAATGGGCAAAACACATGAAGAGAAATCTCACAGAGGAAGACATAGACATGGCCAACATGCACATGAGAAAATGCTCCGCATCATTTGCCATCAGGGAAATACAAATCAAAACCACAATGAGATCCCACCTTATCCCAGTGAGAATGGGGAAAATTGACAAGGCAGGAAACCACAAATGTTGGAGAGGATGCAGAGAAAAGGGAACCCTCCTGCACTGTTGATGGGAATGTGACCTGGTGCAGCCACTCTGGAAAACTCTGTGGAGGTTCCTCAAAGGGTTAAAAATAGATCTGCCCTACCCAGCAATTGCACTGCTGGGGCATTACCCCAAAGATAGAGATGCAATGAAACGCCGGTACACCTGCACCCCAATGTTTCTAGCAGCAATGTGCACAATAGCCAAACTGTGGAAGGAGCCTCGGTGTCTATCGACAGATGACGGATAAAGAAGCTGTGGTCTCTGTATACAGTGGGATATTCCTCAGCCATTAGAAATGACAAATACCCACCATTTGCCTCGATGTGGATGGACCTGGAGCGTATTATGCTGAGTGAAATAAGTCAATCAGAGGACAAACAGTATATGGTATCATTCATTTGGGGAATATAAAAAATAGTGAAAGGGAATAAAGGGGAAAGGACAGAAAATGGTGGAAAATATCAGGAAGGGAGACAGAATATGAGAGGCTCCTAACTCTGGGAAATGAACTAGGGGTGGTGAAGGGTAGGAGGGCGGGGGGTGGGGGTGAGTGGGTGACGGGGACTGAGGGGGGCACTTGATGGGATGAGCACTGGGTGTTATTCTATATGTTGGCAAATTGAACACCAATAAAAAATAAATTTATATAAAAAAAGTCTGAAAAAATCCCTCTCAACCATCATCTTTGCCTTTATTACCAAACGAAGAGGTAAAAAAAAAAAAACAAGAACAACAACAACAAAAACAAAAAGAACAACAAAAAGCAAAAAGAACAACAACAAAAAACTCATCTTTATTCCCTGAAACATCGAGTCATTCTTATTGCTGAAAACCACTTTGCCGTGCAAGGAAAAGACCCTGGACGTCCTTCTAAATCACTCTTAAACTACCGTTAAGGACGGTGGCCAGGACCGAGGAGGGGGATGTGTTCCTTGTTGCAAACATTGTCCTTTGCCATTGGAGGGAAGAAGCATGTGTGCGCCATCGGGGAACCCCGGCCTGCGTTTCCTGCCCACGGTCGGTCTGTCCTCCCGTAAAACGCCTCCATATCAGCTCCCAAGTCAGCGAGGAGCCACCAGGGCAGTCAGCTACGGCAGGAGGAAACACGCAGAAGTGGAGTCAATAAGTGTCCTCTGCTTTATATTCATCATCCTCTGTCATCCTCGCAGGGATTTCCCAAGGCAGGTCGTCTGAGACAAGGGACAGCTGAGCTTGTCTCACGTGCGTCCAAAGCACCGGAGCCCCTGGTTGAACCGAGGTGTGAGGGGGCCCAGGGAAAGTCCCCGCCTAGCATCTTCCCGGGAGACCAGCATCGTGGGACGGCCACGGGGTCCCTGGAGGGATCCTGCAGCTCGCGCTCCTGATCTCCTGCACCCTCGGTCCGAGGTGCGGGTGTGCGACAGCTGCCCTGGGCCAGAGACCAGCCTAGAGCCCTGATCTCTCGCTGCCTCCGCCGGGACTAATACAGTATCGGTGAACAGTACAAAGATGGGGACATTTCATCCCTAAAGAGAACTTCTCAAAATTCGTATTCGTAATATCTGTCCTCTGGCCATGTTGTCATTCCAATTCCATGCTGACGCCTGGGAATGGTGTGACCTGGGGCTTGTATCCACACGCCCCTGCCACCAAGTCTGAGTAGCTGCTGGTAGGCTTGGGGGGGCGTTGGGTTCTCCCACGATGTCCTCTTTATAAGGTTGACGTGCGTGGAGAAGCTCGATGTTTGAAAAGGATGCAAATCCCATCCTGAGTATGCATTTGACTCCCAGGGGCGCATGTAAGAGTCGGGCTTTCCTCTCTGGGGTCGTGTGAACCCGAGGAGGGAAGCGGGGGCTCTCTTGGGAAGAAGCTGGGCTGACCACCAGAAATTAGTGGGTCCACAGAACACTCCTCGGGCGGGACGTGAATTAAAACGGGGTCTTGTAGAAACATCACCTCTCTCTTTCCAGAAGACTTCCCGGCCGAGCCCTTGCTACCCTCCTGTTCACTGTTCTCCCATCACCGAGGCTCCCGTGGGAGGGGGCTTCCTCTTGCCCTGCAGTCCTCTTGGGAATGGACGTACCGAACGCCAAGATGCCTACAGCTAAAGACACGACTGTCCATTTGTCATCCCCGTCCGTCCACCGCCGGAAATGGAACCCCTCATCAAGTGCCATGAATGCTCAGAGGGCAAAACTCACGACCCGGCTGTGGTCCCACAGTCGTGGAAAATGTGCACTGAGCTGTGAGAATTGCCAGAAGTCTTGTGTTTCTGTTTTCTTTCATTGTGTTTTTTGTTTTGCTCTTCTCTGAACCCAGCCACTGGGGACATTGTGGCATTTTATCAAACGTGCCATCACTAAATCTAACATTTCAACATTCTTATATTCTCTAACCTTCCAACAAGTTGGGGAAAGAGCTCTCAAAGTATGGATTTTCAGGTGGTAAATACACGGAATCTCCGAGACTCAAAGAGAAATGCATGTTTACAATTTGCGGTTTTGACGGGAAGTGGTGTTTTCTGATTTGGTTCTCATCATGCTGCCGCATTGCAAATGACATAATGATACTGAATCTGAGCACAGGCACTTGTAATGATAGGATGCGAGGGAATCATAGAAAGATGGTCCCCTGTTGCAAGGAAGTGTTGTGCCTCCGCTGCAGCTGGAGAGGGCAGTTGGCAATTTGCAACCTCTTCGCGGCTGAAGATGTTTAACAGATAAGATGGGATCGCTTCCCCAGGTGAGCTCCAGGTGGAGAAAATACTTGGCTTCCCATTCCTTCGAGAGAGAGGAAATGGCAAGAAAAGAAAACGCTGAGAGAGAGAGACAGACAATAAATCAAAAGCTAAATGACACCCGAGAATGGATATTGAGTCCTTAGGAGCCCAAACATCAGCACTGCCTCATTAGGCACATGAAAGGGGACATGCAGTGGAATTATCGCAGCCGCACAGGTTCTACCAGGCCCCAGCCTGGGCTGGTGGTGCCTTCATTCAGCCGAGGAGGGAGCCGCCGGCCGGGCAGGAGCTGTGCCCACCACAGGGAGGACGGGGATGTGGGGACAAGGTGTCACCCTCAAGGGCTCGCCTGGGAGAAGAGCGAGAGCACAGAGCATCCCGTCCGCGGGGGGACGAGCGCTGACGAGATGCTGCAGGAGCTCCTGCGGTTAGGAGGCTCCTGGGGCCCCCGGGTCTGAGCACCAAGGGTCCGCACAAGTGACACGGAGAGAAGCAGAAGGGGTGAGGTGCAGAGAGCGGTTGCAACAGGCTTTGGGTGGAGGGGGGGACCACAGTCCAGGCCCGTGGCCAGGACGCCGTTGTGGGGAGGTAGCTGGCGGGGCTGCGGGGACCCACAGGGCACGGCTGAGGCTTGAACCCGCTTCTGAGAACGAGAGGGGCCGGAGGGGCAGCAGAACCAGCACATCCTGGTCCTCGGGGACAATCCCAGCGAGTGGCCTTCGAGACGGCCTTCCTTTAAAATCCCTCGGTTAAGGACATCGCAGCAAAGAACCGTGGATAATCCGCAGAGGAGAAATGAGCGTGACGTGAGTCCAGCCTTCGATCTCCAGGGTCGGTCGGCGGGACCTCGGGGCAGCGGCCCAGGGAGGTGCAGGCGTGGGAGCTCCCCGGGGCAGGAGGGGCCCACACCCCCGAGCTCGGGCACCGGCGGGGCTTAGCCCGGGGACGTGCCGGGCCACTCAGGAGAGGAGCACGTGGGCCCGGGGCTCCTGGAGGCATCAGGCTGCTCTCGGCAGGTGTGTCCACTAGGGTCTGCTCCACCTGCAGGGGCCCACGATGCCGGGTGACCCTGTGGCCAGCACGGCCGCCCGCCGCCCCGAAATGGAGCCGCAGCTCAAGGCCGCTGTGGGACGAGGACATGGAGGCAGAGACGGTGCAGTTTCCATGGTGAGCCGCGGGCACCTGCTGGCGCGGCTGCATCGGGGCCTTTCCGGGACGTGGGGCCCCCTCAGCACCAGGAGCTGGGGCGCCCAGGGGCTCAGTGCGGGAATCGTCTGCCTTGGGCTCAGGCCGTGACCTCAGAGTCCTGGGATCGAGCCCCGCGTCCCGCGCAGCAGAAGGTCTGCTTCTCCCTCTGCCCTCCCTGCCCCCTGCTCATGCTTGGTCTCTGCCAAATAAATATATAAAATCTTAAAAAAAAAAAAAAGAAGCCAGAAGCTTTTTATTCCTTTCAAGCAAGTTTTAACTGCGCGGATAGCCCCAAAGCCTTGCCGCAGGATTGTGTCCTCAGCGCACATCAGCCTGTCCCGCCACCGCGTGGGATGTCCCGTCTGCAGCACCGTCCTGCTCCTCCCGCCCCAACTTTCTGCCCTGCAGACAGTGATAGAGAGCAGCAAGGGCGCAGGCCTCTAAGCGGGGCACAGCGGGGGGGGGGGCCCTTCCTGCTGCTTCTTCAGCTCCCAGGGGGTGGGGACATTTGTATGTCACACCCCACATTATTGCCTGATTTTTTCCTAATTAAAAAAAAAATCGAAGGAAGGGAAGATGGCAGAGGAGTAGGGTCCCCAAATCACCTGTTCCCACCAAATTACCTAGATAACCTTCAAATCATCCTGAAAATCTACGAATTAGGCCTGAGATTTAAAGAGAGACCAGCTGGAGTGCTACAGTGAGAAGAGTTCGGCTTCTATCAAGGTAGGAAGACGGGGAAAAGAAATAAAGAAACAAAAGGCCTCCAAGGGGGAGGGGCCCCACGAGGAGCCGGGCTGAGGCCGGGGCGAGTGTCCCCAGGACAGGAGAGCCCCGTCCCGGAGGAGCAGGAGCTGCACCAACCTTCCCGGGAGGAAAGGGGCTCGCAGGGAGTTAGAGCAAGACCCAGGAGGTCGGGGATGCCCTCGGGCTCCCTGAGACACTAACAGACACCTGCACCCCGGGAGAGTGCGCTGAGCTCCCTAAGGGCTGCAGCACGCAGGGCGGGACCCAGAGCAGCTCCGAGGTGCTCGGGGGCGGCTCCGCAGAGGGGGCTGCGGGGCGGGAGCAGCTGGGAGGGGGGCAGGGCAGAGGAAGAGGCTCCGGGGAGAGGGCTGCGGGGGTGGGAGCAGCTCAGAGGGGCTCAGGTGGTGGCTCTGCGGAGGGGGCTGTGGGGCTGGAGCAGCTGGCTGGGGGGCTTGGGACTGAGGAAGAGGCTCCGCGGAGGAGGCTTCGGGGCGGGAGCAGCTTGGAGGGGCTCGGGCGGAGGAAGAGGCTCCACGGGAGGCGGCTGCAGGGCGGGAGCAGCTCTGAGGGGCTGGGGGCGGCTCAGCGGAGGGGGCTGCAGGGCGGGAGCAGCTCGGGGTCTTGGGCGGAGGAAGAGGCTCCACGGAGGGGGCTGCGGCGGGAGCAGCTGGGGGGGCTCCGGCGGCAGCTCCGAGGAGGGGGCTGCGCGGCGGGAGCAGCTTGGAGGGGCTCCGGCGGAGGAAGAGGCTCCGGAGAGGGGGACTGTGGGGCGGGAGCAGCTCGGCGGGGGCTCGGGTGGCGGCTCCGCGGAGGGGGCTGCATGGAGGGAGCAGCTTGGAGGGGCTAGGGCAGAGGAAGAGGCTCCGCGGAGGGGTCTGCGGGGCGGGAGCGCAAATCCAACAGCGCAGGCCCCACAGCACAGGGCGCCAGGACACAGCCCAGGATCTGGCCTCCCCCGGGACAGGCAGAGGCCCGGAGGGCCCAGGACAGCAAAGACTCTCCTGCCCCAGGCTGAGCAGATCAGCAGCCCCGCCCTGGAGCCTCAAGGCCCTGCAGACCAAGAGCTTTGTAGTTACTGCAGGAGCTGACTCCAGGGCTCCAGACCTGCTTCCGCCCCTGCGGTTGTTACTCCAGGGGCCTCACGGGGTAAACAACCCCCACTGAGCCCTGCACCAGGCAGGGGGCAGAGCAGCTCCCCCAAGTGCTAACACCTGAGAATCAGCACAACAGGCCCCTCCCCCAGAAGACCAGCTAGACGGACAACTTCCAGGGGAATTCAAGGGACTTAAAGTACACAGAATCAGAAGATACTACCCCGTGGTTTTGTTTTGCTTTGTTTTGTTTTCTTTTGTTTTGCTTTTTTTAAATTTTTTTTATTTATTTATGATAGTCACAGAGAGAGAGAGAGGCAGAGACACAGGCAGAGGGAGAAGCATGCTCCATGCACCGGGAGCCCGATGTGGGATTCGATCCCGGGTCTCCAGGATCGGGCCCTGGGCCAAAGGCAGGCGCCAAACTGCTGTGCCACCCAGGGATCCCTTGTTTTGCTTTTTGATTTCTGTTTGCTTCCCCCACCTTTTTTCCCCTTTATTCCTTTTTCTTTCTTTTTTTTCTTTTTTCTTCCTTTTTTCTTTTTTCTTTTTCTCTTTTCTTTCCTTCTTTCTCTCCTCTCTTTTTCTCCTTTTCCCAATACAACTTGTTTTTGGCCACTCTGCACTGAGCAAAATGACTAGAAGGAAAACCTCACCTCGAAAGAATCAGAAACAGTCCTCTCTCCCACAGAGTTACAAAATCTGGATTACAATTCAATGTCAGAAAGCCAGTTGTCAGAGAGCTGGAGAAAAGACAGCAAATAGATCCTACACCCAGCAGAAGAAGAGGGTTAAAAACGATTTGAGCAGAACTCAATGAAATAGAGACCAGAAAAACTGTGCGACTGATCAACAAAATCAGGAGTTGGTTCTTTGAAAGAATTAGTAAGATAAACCATTAGCCAGCCTTATTAAAAAGAAGAGAGAAAAGACTCAAATTAATAAAATCATGAATGACAAAGGGGAGATCACTACCAACACCAAGGAAATACAAACGATTTTAAAAACTTATTATGGGCAGCCATATGCCAATAAATTAGGCAATCTAGAAGAAATGGACAGATTTCTGGAAAACCACGATTAACCAAACCTGGAACAGGAAGAAATAGAAAACCTGAACAGGCCGATAACCAGGGAGGAAATTGAAGCAGTCATCAAAACCCTCCAAAGACACAAAAGTCCAGGGCCAGATGGCTTCCCTGAGGAATTCTATCAAACGCTTAACGAAGACACCGTACCTATTCTACTACAGCTGTTTAAAAGACAGAAAGAGATGGAGTACTTCCAAACTTCTTCTATGAGGCCAGCATCACCTTAATTCCAAAACCCAACAAAGACCCCACCCAGAAGGAGAATTAGAGACCAATATCCCTGATGAACATGGATGCAAAAATTCTCAACAGGATACTAGCCAATAGAGGCCAACAATATATTAAGAAGATGATTCAAAATGACCAAGTGGGATTTATACCCGGGATGCAATGCTGGTTCAACACACGTAAACAATCAATGTGACTGACCATATCAGCAAGAGAAAAAACAAGAACCATCTGACCCTCTCAATAGAGGCAGAGAAAGCATTTGACAAAATAGAGCATCCGTTCCTGATCAAAACTCTTCAGAGTGTAGGGAGAGAGGGAATATTCTTCAGCATCTTAAAAGCCATCTACGAGAAGCCCACAGCAACTTTCTCAATGGGGAAGCACTGGGAGCCTTTCCCCTAAGATCAGGAACAGGACAGGGATGTCCACTCTCACCACTGCTATTCAACATAGCACTAGAAGTCCTAGCCTCAGCCATCAGGCAACAAAAAGGAATAAAAGGCGTTCAAATTGGCAAAGAAAAATTCAAACTCTCCCTCTTCGCAGATGACATGATACTTTACATAGAAAACCCAAAAGAGTCCACCCCAAGATTGCTAGAACTCATACAGCAATTTGGCAGTGTGGCAGGATACAAAATCAATGCCCAGAAGTCAGTGGCATTTCTGTACACTAACAACGAGACTGAAGAAAGAGAAATTAAGGAGTCAATCCCATTTACAATTGCACCCAAAAGCATAAGATACCTAGGAATCAACCTAACCAAAGAGGTAAAGGATCTATACCCTAAAAACTACAGAACGCTTCTGAAAGAAATGGAGGAAGACACAAAGAGATGGAAAAATATTCCATGCTCATGGATTGGAAGAATTAATGTTGTGAAAATGCCAATGCTACCCAGGGCAATTTACACATTCAATGCAATCCCTATCAAAATACCATGGACTTTCTTCAGAGAGTTGATACAAATCATCTTAAGATATGTGTGGAATCAGAAAACACCCCGAATAGCCAGGGGAATATTGAAAAAGAAAACCATAGCTGGGGGCATCACAATGCCAGATTTCAGGTTGTACTACAAAGCTGTGGTCATCAAGACAGTGTGGTCCTGACACAAAAACAGACACATAGATCAATGGAACAGAATAGAGAATCCAGAAGTGGACCCTCAACTTTATGGTCAACTAACATTCTACAAAGCAGGAAAGACTACCCACTGGAAAAAAAGACAGTCTCTTCAATAAATGGTGCTGGGAACACTGGACATCCACATGCAGAAGAATGAAACTGGATCATTCTCTTACATCATACACAAAGATAAACTCAAAATGATGTAAGATCTAAATGTGAGACAAGATTCCATCAAAATCCTAGAGGAGAACACAGGCAACACCCTTTTTGAACTCGGCCACAGTAACTTCTTGCAAGATACATCCATGACGGCAAGAGAAACAAAAGGAGAAATGAACTATTGGGACTTCATCAAGATAAGAAGCTTCTGCACAGCAAAACTGAAAGACAACCTACAGAACGGGAGAAGATATTTGCAAATGACACACCAGATAAAGGGTTAGAAACCAAGATCTATAAAGAACTTATTAAACTCAAAAGCAAAGAAACAACCAATCCAATCATGAATTGAGCAAAAGACATGAACAGAAATCTCACAGAGGGAGACATAGACATGGCCACCAAGCACATAAGAAAATGCTCCACATCACTGGCCATCAGGTAAATACAAATCAAAACCACCATGAGATCCCACCTCACACCAGTGAGAATGGAGAACATTAACAAGGCAGGAAACAACAATTTTTTGTCTGCTTTTTATTTAAAAAATGACCATGATTCTTTGGGAGGTGATACAAGATTGCTTTCCAGTCAGATCATAATTTCCACAATTTCTGTAATAACTATAAATTTGAAAGTTTCTCACTCTCCCCACCCCAATTCACTTTTGGCACCTGTGTGTGAAATGTCACTTCCAAAAAAAGGGGGAAAATATGCTGAATACTGGGTTTTCATCACACAGTACTCCTTTCGTGAGGAAAAATGTTCTGGTTGCTAAATTGAGAATATTGATACAAGAATGCTTAACAATATCTCATCAGTAAAAGCCTTTTTCTAACCAACTCTATGGCTGTCTCAGAAGAAAATTACATAGAAATAGCAGCCAATTCCTAGAGGTAAAAAGGCAATGGCTTATCTTCTCCTTTTCCACTTCTCCTAATTTTACATTTAGAATTAGAGCAAATCTATGAGAGGTAGCAGAAGGTCTGGCACAGGCTCTGGCTTCATGATTTGAAAATACAATTTCAACTCATCACATTCTTCAGAAGAACTCATTATACTTAAAAGAAACACACAAAGAGGCTCTCTTCACCTCTGCATGCAGAGGTTGACCAGAAGGACATACATTGGTTACCAACAGAGAAGGATGAGCCTACGATCTGGCAATTAGGAGATGGTGTATCCAAAGATATAGTCTTGACCTGGTTAGAAAACTGTGTCATTTGTAAAGTATATTACTCTTGAGTCTTCACTTACTTGCTAAAAAGAAGCTTCTACACAAAAATCAGGATGCTACAGGAGAGAAATAGCTAACACAGGCTATAGTTGGCTAATATTTAAATACAAAGAATTCAACTTTCATTTTTCATATGTGTGAAGGGTTTGTGAGCTTGTTACTGACCTATTTGGCCCAATTCATATTTATTTTTATTTTATCCACCGTGCTTCAGATCCATGGGGTATTGCCAAAAAACTTATCCCAAAAATCTCTCAGTTTTTATTAGAGCTTAATGGATTTATTTGAATACTTCTGTTAAGCTGATAAGAGTTAGGGAGAGTCTTATCCTACTCCCTTCCCCAAACCTAATTAGACATTTTTATTTCAAAACAAAAGATGGTGATATTATAAAACTAGGGAGGGAAATAAGATGCTATGACAGTACACTTCTTTTTAGTTAACACTTATTTCTTACCTATAGCACTACGTATGTGATAAAACTTTTGGGAAGGAGAAGGGAAGAAGGAAATTCCAAAGCCTCCCAACAAAGTAGCCATTCCAATGCATGGACAAGGGCTTATTTCTCCTGCCAGCCACTGATTCACAAATATTTTCCCCTTTTAAAGAAGTATGTGTGAATGAGGTTGGGGAGAGCAAGGAACACATCAAGGCGTCAACTATACTCTTCTCTTAATGAGCCCGCCCTATGTCCTTAGTGGCGACTGACTTCATCCGCCATCTTGGCTTTCACGGTAAGCAACATCTTTCTTTAAAACTTTTCTTGTTCTTGCTGCTTTTCTTGCCGTTCTTGTCTTTGTTCTCGGACATGTTTTTGGCTCTGATTTCTCTCATTAGGTCAAAGAATACCTTGTCCACATTGGCTCGCGTTTTAGCTGATGTCTCCACGTACTGCACACCCCACTCCTCTGCTTTAGTCCTTGCCTCTTCGATGGGCACCTGCCTCCGCTCCTCTAGGTCGGACTTGTTTCCCATGACAAGCAATGGACTTGCCTTTTTTTTTTCTGGACCACATATCCATAATGGACATACAGTGCCCAAGGCCCTCAGATGCAAGAAAATATCGTCCTTGTCTATGCTATACACCAACCAAGTAACAACTGCTGCCACATCCTGGGCTCTCCTGGAAAGAGAGGTTCCTATAGACACTGGCGTGTGACCGTCCACATCCAGCTGTCCATTGAGCCTTGGGAGGCATAGCTACTGAGGTCTCCTCAATGCAGGAGAGAGTCGAACTTGAGGCCGCGGGCTTATCCCACCTGCAGGGGAGGTCTCCCCTGTTCTTCCTCAGTCCCTTGCTGGATGCCACCATACCAGAGAAGGTCAGCCCTCCCCAGTCCCCTTGGCTATGTAGGGAGCCCCCATGACATCAACTGAGTGAACTGCAATGGAGTTTGTCTACTTTATGGATGGTATGAGCACCATGCTACAGGGGGGGAGCTCATGTGGAATATTTATGTCCCTAATAAAGGACACAACCCACCCAACAGTCAGCAGTAGAAGCCAAGCTTTAGGCTGCCATTTAGCTCTGGATGCCCTGGTCAGCAAATGGTTCCATCAGCACCTCTTACAAACTCTTGGGCCACTGTCTAAGAGTTGTTCCTTTTAGGGTAAGGAACTCAGGGCACTCTTGCCTCAGAGATACCCCAAATATAAATCAAAATCACAGATGTCCCCACATGCAGTAAGGCCACAATGCAAGGCCTCCCTGGGACACCACTTGTCCTCCTTGGTGTTCCAACATTACAGATCGTGGCCAGACGCTCATTTTGCTTCTCAGGATACATAATGCTGGCCCTACAGGAGGGACTCAATAAGTAAAATCCCACCTCCCCTGGAGACCACAAGCAGCCAGTGGAACTGAGAGGCACACACTGGTCTCCTCAAACAACTCCTATTTAAGCTTCAAGGTGTCAAACGGGCCTCCAGTGGAGGCCATCAGGGGCCTTGACAACACAGAGTTTCAAGACAAAAGGATGCACGTGCAGTTATCCACAAGCCGACTTCGGACTGCCCCTGGGATGGGAGACCAGAGTGGCTGCTATCGGCGTGGGAAAGAGGGGCACTGGTCCAAAGAGTGTCCAGTAGATCGCACAGGTCGTGTGGCAGGACTTTACTGAGCAGCATAACGGACAGTATGGAGCAGTGCGCACGCCGTACACCCTGGGCTGCGGGGAACCCACGTGTTACAACGATGCATATGGAGCATCGACTCTTAGAAGCGCTACCGGGTCCGCTCTTATGAGGCAGTGGCGGCGGCAGCAGCAGCCTCTGCGTACAACTGCGCGGAGCAGTCCATGTCCCATCTGCCTCACGACCAGAGCACAGCTGGGACCAGTCACCCCAACCCCACTTCTGTTGATCCCTACGACAGACACCTGTTGCCGAGCTCAGGGGCTGCTGCCACTTCGGCTCTGTGGCTGCTGCCGCTGCCAACACCTCGTCCTACTATGGAAGGGACAGGAGCCCCCTTCGTCGTGCCACAGCTGTGCTCCCCACGGTTATGGGCCAGAGAGTGAGCTGCCGCAGGCCTCAGCAGCTGCACGGATTCTCTGTATGGCATGGCCCAGTGTGAGCGGGAGCACATGTGGACCGAGCACGGTGCTCAGCCTTTTGAAACTGGAGGTAGGATCATTGCGGACTGAACCCTGGGCTGCGGTCATATATGAGAACCTGCTCCGCGCGTCCCCTTGCCACGATGTTTCCATTGCTTCGTGTTTGAGTAAACAAAGGAGTTTGTGACCAACTGTGTTTTCTTTCTTAATTTAATTCTTATAAGTTGACTTTTCTTTCCTCTTGATACTAGTCCCTGTAGCCTTTCACTCCGTTCCTTATATTCTCAGCCTCTGAGCAGCCCTAGGTAAGGATTATGCTGGCATCCCCTTTTTCCTGTACCGTGGATCCCCCTCTTATCTTGCTTTCCTTAGGAATTGAGCCCTTCTCCCTGTCTACCTGCAACATCTCCTTTCCCTTTAAAATGACCATGTAGTGGCACGAGACCTTTTACTCTTCTGTTAGCTCTGGGCCCTAACGTTGAGGCTAATCTTCTGAAACTGCTAGGACCATTGGGGTTTTGGGGGTGGGGGTTGTTGTTTTGTTTGTTTTGCTTTATGTCTGACCTGTGATCGTGGTACAGCATTAGCTGAAATTTAGCCTTGTTTTATTTCACTCCTCCCACTTTTTAAAAAATATTTTGACAAATAAACGTTTCTAACACTTAAAAAAAAGTGAGAGAAAGAGGGAGAGTACGAGCAGGGGGAAAGGCAGAAGGAGAGACAAAGCGTTCCAAGCAGCCTTCTTGCCGAACATGCAAAGCTTGGCATCTGGCTTTATCCGACAACCAAGAGATCATGACCTGAGCCAAGATCAAGCGGGATGCGTAACCGACTGAGCCACTCAGATTTTATTGATTTATCCATGAAAGACACAGAGAGAGACAGAGACACTGGCAGAGGGAGAAGCAGGCTCCATGCAGGAAGCCCAATGTGGGACTCGATCCGGGTCTCAAGGATCACGCCCTGGGCCGAAGGCAGGTGCTCAACCACTGAGCTACCCAGGAGAGGAAAAAAGGGGTTTCTGAGGCAGAGCAGCATAAAGAGACACAAGGAGACATGAAATTATATGGCTTGCTCACACAACGCTGGTAGTGAAGTATGGCTGAAACCTCAAAGGCTGCAGATGGAGTGTTAATATGTTTTCAATGACGCATTTACAAGTTTTGACTTATTCTATAGTCAAAGAGTGAGTTATGAGCAGACGACATGATTCTTTCTGTATTTGTATTCAAATTAAAAGGGAATGGAAGAAAAAAATAGGGAGATTACTGTCTCTCTAATTTATTTGTTACTCCTTGCTGTTTCTTAAACTTCAGAATAGAATTACTACCATCATTTTTTTTACAGTTTTTTTAATGTCTTTTATTTTTAATTCTTTTAAGTAATCTCTCTGCCCAACATAGGGCTTGAATTCATGACCCTGAGATAGATAGAGTTGCATGCCCTACCAACTGAGCCAGCCAGGAGCTCCATTATTCATTGATCATCTTCATAACTACAACTTTTTATATTCTTTGTTTTCCTCATCATCACTTAGCTGCTTTGTTTTCTTTGCAGCCTGTTCCACTAAGGAGCAGTTGGTGGCCTCTCTTATTCTTTAACTTGAACAAACAGAAGGAGTAGCAATGTAAAAGGGTCCAGGGCCAACTTGACTTCAAATTCTTCCTCATTTCCAATGTGTCTTACAAGACCTCTCTTTTTGTTTCATTCTCTAGGATTAGAAGAAAGCCTTTGTTGTAATTTTAGTTAGCCTTATTAATGACACCTTTCCTTTATTTCAAATATTTGAGAATGTTTATATTATATGTAGGGATGAAGTTGAAGCCCACTGTTTGGGAGCCAAGACTGTATAGGAAAGACAGTATATAATACTTTGTGATATGAATGATTTATCTATCTCAGATTTCAGGTTACTGTTAACACTATTCTAAAAAGACAGTATCCATATATAGAAACATTTCTTATTGATAATGTTTTATGTAACTAAGTATTATGAAGATGAGTCCTTTTTGGTTTGATCTCTTTTTCCCAAATTAGGAATGAGTATTAAGATTTAGCATCAAGTTTATGATATATTTGAATTTTTGCTCCATGCATGCAACTTAATTTTTGTAAGTTAATACTGAGTTTTATAATATTAAAAACGGGTGTCAGCCTCACATGCCCAGCTGGTGACAATGTGGGAAGCTAGTAGGGATGGGTCAGCTTAGAGCAAGTTAAGTACTGCATGAATGTATTCCAATTCAAAAGAAGAAAAACCATTCTGTCTGCCAAACAAAATATATTCTGAAGGCTGGCTGTTTTGTAATACTTGATCTGAAATTTTTGGGGTCTGAAATTTATAAAAGAATTAAATTATAAAATGCTAAATGGCTTGCCTTTATTATGAAGTAATCAGTTACTTTATTTTTTTATTTATTTATGATAGTCACACAGAGAGAGAGAGACAGAGAGAGAGAGAGGCAGAGACCTAGGCAGAGGGAGAAGCAGGCTCCATGCACCGGGAGCCTGACGTGGGATTCGATCCCGGGTCTCCAGGATCGCGCCCTGGGCCAAAGGCAGGTGCCAAACCGCTGCGCAACCCAGGGATCCCAATCTGTTACTTTAAAATCAAAAGAGAAGAAGAACTGGGGGTGGTGGAAGGGGAGGAGGGCGGGGGGTGGGAGTGAATGGGTGACGGGCACTGGGGGTTATTCTGTATGTTAGTAAATTGAACGCCAATAAAAAATTAAAAAAAAAGAAATAAAGCAAATATCATGAAACCTAGTTATTACAAATTGCCATCTGTATTTATAATAACATTGGTAGCTATTTTTTTCTAATAAGATGAGTGGAATTTCCTTGATTATAGGTTTATTTTTATTATTTTCTATTTTGAAACGGCCAATATGCTTATGAGTAAGATTTGTGTGGTCAGCTTCTGTTCTTTCATAAACTTCAGATAAAAATCATTTTAGCTGTAACCAAAACCTGAAGTCTTTAAAAAATGGCAGATGTTAATTTAAAAACAGCATATACTAATTTAGTTTGCTGTGTGATTATGGTCTAATGGAAGTTTCATAAGCTTTCTTTTCCCCTAACTCAGAAAAGTATATGTCAGAGTTTTGGAGTATGTCCTTAGCCAAGAATTTTATCCACTTAACATATGTTTACAAACTTATATAAAGCAAAAACGAATGTAGGTAACTATAGTGAGCAAGAAATATAGTTTTGCTCATATTATCTGATGTTTGCCAAAAGAAGAATAAAAGATGTATGAATTAAATCATACAGAGAAAAATACACGTTTGAGGAAATTCAACAAGAAACAGATATCCCTGAAAGAGAACTTGGTAGAGCCCTGCAGTCCCTCGCCTGTGGTAAACCAACACAGCGGGTTCTTACAAAAGAACCCAAGTCCAAGGGAACAGAAAATGGCCACAGATTCACAGTTAATGATCAGTTCACATCCAAAGTACACAGAGTCAAGACTCAAACAGTTGCTGCCAAACAAGGTGAATCTGACCCAGAAAGGAAAGAAACGAGGCAGAAAGTAGATGACGACAGGAAACATGAGATCGAAGCTGCTATCCTGCGGATAACGAAATCCAGAAAGAAGATGCAGCACAGTGTGTTAGTAGCAGAGGTAACTCAGCAGGTGAAGGCTCGATTCTTCCCAAGTACAGTTGTTATTAAGAAACATATAGAAGGACTTATTGAAAGAGAATATTTGGCACGAACACCTGAGGATTGCAAAGTATACACATATGTAGCATAAAATGCGTTCAGAAATTTGATTTATCCTTGGACTGTACTCTTCGCATGGACTGAGAAGTTCTTTTAAATCATTAAATATTAAGACGACCATCTCTTCTATTAAATTACAGCACATGTTCTAGACCATTCAGATCAAGCCTTTACTCCCTTTGAGAGTTTTCAACATCAATTGATTGAGCTTCAGGCTTTACAGAGTTTATCCCTGTAGAGATCAAATTTTTTTTTTCTGGTTCTTCAAAATTTTATTAACAAAACCAGGGAGAGGGGAGGCAACAGTGAGCAAACTGCACAGTCCCACCCAGGCACAGAGAATGGAGAGACAGAGGGACAGACAAGGACAGAAGAAAATCCTGAGACCCTCTGATACCGGCAGCGGGGTAGTCAAATGGTGGGTGGGCACAGGGAGAAACTCAGGGACCACTGGAGAAACAGATGAATGGCAGAGCAGCCAAACGGGGGATTCGGGCGGCTCCCGGGCCTGGAATGCAGAACGTGGGGACTTCGGGGCCAGTGAGGCTCAGCGGTCAGCACTGGAGCGCGGCTCGGGAGTGAGCGGGTCATGCTGGATCGTGAGGTGCAGCGTCAGGGCCAGTGATCCTGCCCGTCAGTCCCAGCCGTGCGAACGGTGCGTTCCTGCTCAAACAGCTCGTCCGGCTTGTACCACGCGTGCACACGCTCCAGGGCCACTCCAGCAGCCGCAACCTCTCCCAGCAGTAATGCGGGTACACTGGCGTTTGGGCAGGAGGCAGAAGTCACCCGCGAGCTAAAGACATCACGCACAAGAGGACACCCACATACCTCATCAGCTGGCACTTCGGGGTCCCGGGAGTGCTCGGGGCACAGCACCTGGAGCCGTTTACAGTATGTCTTGCTCTGAGGGTTGTAGACATCACAGAAGAGTCGTGTAGCTCCCTCAATGTGTGTGGGGTACGTGGACCCAAAGGACGTCTGGCTCTCGTACTTGGCAGCAGCGCTCCATGTGGCGCAAGGCAACACGTGGGTTGATAGGGTGCCCGCAGGAGATGCAGAAGATCTGCAGGTCCGTGTCATCACTGTCACCCTCATTGCTTTTCCAAACAAGGGCCTGTTCTGGGATTGTGGGTGGACATGAAATGGGGACACTTGTCGGCCCATTTCACAGAAGCCTCCAGAGCTCTGCTACTATCGGCGGGTCCACCCCCCAGGCTTCCTTGGCCTCCCACCTTCCCCTCCAGCCTTGCCACACTTTCAGTGTGGGCTGCGGGGGCTGCTTCCGTACCCCTGTGGGGGCAGTGGGGTGAGTGGGGTCACCGTGGATCCACAGCTGTTCTGAGGGATGGATGCCTGGTGTGGGAACGCTTCCCTGATGCCACATCTTCCAACCTCCCCCAGCCCATGAGGCAGCTTGTGGATTCGACTGGCCTTGCCATCTGCCCGGGCAGGAGGCCAGGCTTGCCTTTGCTCCAGCCCCAAGTGGCCAGGACAGAGGCAGCCTTGGCCTGCCCCACTTTGTCGCGGACAGGCCTCTGACCTGTTCACATCCACTCTCTCCGGGGAAGCTGAGGGGAGCCGTATAGAATCCTTGTTCCATTGCATCATTACTGGAGTCTTGGGGCAGCTGCTAAAACCACTCGGTTTTAGTATTCCATGCGGGGAGTGGGGCAGTGTCCCATGGTGGGCTGGCCTGGGACCTTGTGCTGTGCTCCGTTCTGTCACCCAGTCACTGTAGATATTTTCTACCTTCCTGCATAACTCAGGTTCCAGGGTACGTGATCTGTTCTCGGTTCCCTTAATAAACAAAGTCAGTCCTCCAAAAAAAAAAAAAGAAAGAAAGAAATATGATCATCTCCTTTTTTTTCCCCCAACAATACCAGCCTTTGAGTTCTTTATTAAGCACCAGATTTTCACATGTGTCACTATAGGAGGGAGGCTTCAGATTCAACCAGACTCTGGCCCGTAGTCAGGAGAGATGTGGTGTGCTGAGGTATTCCTGTGTCTAGAAACAGGCACATGGCTTCAAGAGCAGCAGAAGTTGACTATGGGCATCATCGTCTTCCTTGAAAGAGTAAAGGTAAGTGTCGTTCAACCCAGGGAACTGAGGCTCCATCCCCAGGGGGAGGGCTTGGAGAGGTGGCCATAATGTCTTCAGGGATGCTGCCCTGAAGCATCCAAAGATGACATCCCATAGGCTTTAGAGAGCAGATCAAGAAGCTGCTTCTTTTCATCTTCTGGGAGGAAACTAAACTTTGCCGCATTGATGTTCAGTCTCTTAAACTCCTCCTCGGCAAAGTCCATGCCCTCTTTGGGCATCTGGTAATCCGTTCCAGGGTGGACTTGAAGATGAGTGGGTCATCCGTGTTGAGGGAGTAGGTAGCCTGGTCATGTTTGAGCCGAACCACTGCATGCTCCGTGTCCGAGTTCCAGGGGCCTGTGAGGTAACGGGACCAGGGGCAGATCTCGAAGTGCATGTTTTCCTGCTGCAGCCTGTCATAAAGGGCCTCGTCCTGCAGCGTGTGGTAGCCATGGCCCAGCCTCTCCGTCTTGAGCGTGTCCACAGCCTCTTTGACCACCTCCGCTGAGCCCACTCCCCTGCATGCACAGTGCGGTGGATGCCTCTCCTCACAGCCTCCTGGTAGCCCTTCACGTGTCCCAGGAAGACACTGCTCCCTTTAATGGTCTCGTCTCCTGCCAGGTCGATGGCCACCACAGTCTGCTGGTACTTCGGACACAGCTCCACCACCTCCAGGGGCCAACTGGGCTGGTGGCGCAGGTGGCACAGGATGGACCTCACTTTCACCTTGAAGTCCCGTTCTCCCTCCTGCAGGCTCTGGCTCACCAGGGCCACCACCTCCCCTAGGATTTGCAAAATCTCTACATTAAAATTGATGTGGCAGTTTTAATACAATGTATACGAAATAGTCTAAAATTTACAATACCGGAAAACATGATTATTTTTTTTTCTCCTAAAGTTGAAAAGCTTGGAATGTATGTCCAACAGTGAGGTAAAACATTTTGTCTCTCAATTTAAAGAACTGTGCAAGGATAACATTCAAACACATTCAATTAGGGCACTTTTCAGTTTTGACAGGAATAATGAATTACTGTAGCCAACAAGGCACAGTTAGAAAATGCCAACATTTCAAGTCAATAAGAACAAGGCAGATAATATCAAGCAAATCTTTTAAAAAACTTTTCTTTTGAAACAATTTCTTTGAGGACAAAGGGCAGTTTGCTTCACGTGACTGTAATTTCTTGTGCCAGGGAGGAGTCTGCCCTAGAGAGCATCGGAAGGCAGCCACTCACTCATTCCTGCACATTGCAAAAGGGCAAAGAAATAAGGTCCGTGGAAGGCGCTACTCCCACGTGGAGGATGGAAGGCACTACTTTAAGTTTTTTCTTGTTTGGGGTTTTTAAAATCACGCCACCAGTGTTTGTTGCTCACACTCTCGTGCACGGCCACAGTGGCCCCTCGGCCTCCTGAGGTGCACAGCCAAGCCGTCTCCCCTCAAGGACGTGTGTCCCGTGTGCCTGGGCCAGTGTGGCTGTGTCCAGGACGCAACAGGGAGGCAGCGCTCCACAGGGTCCTGGGGCCATCCAGGTTGTGCCAGGGTCTCACAATGGGCTGAGTTGGACATAAAAGCAAACCTGTAAAAAGAGCAACAGCGTCAGGAGTCCCTAGAGAGAAGACCCTCAGCCACAGGACCTATCCTCCTGCCGGGGCCTCCCATCTGCAGCCAGCACCCCCTCTCATGTAGCGGACCCCCCACCCCCTGTCCCGCCTCCCAGGGTGAGTGGGGAGGCTGGCATGGGTTTTGAAGCAGGAGCTCTGCCAGGAGTCTTGCGACAGGCTAGGCTCACAGAAGATCATTGACCGGACCCTGTTGTCCATCCTGACATGGGCTGGAATCCCAGCAGTCTACACATTGGGACACTCAGAGGCTCTGAGCATCAGTCTCAGGGCACCATAAGATTAGATCCACGCTTGTGTTTGTCCCGAATCTTAATGATGTTTCCACCTGTCTTCAACCTGACACCTGCAATCCCTCCTCCCTGCCCCGCCCTCCCACTGGCTGTGAGAGGATGCATCCTGAGGTCTTCACTATACTGACACTTCACTAGCCAGATAGGATGTCCCCTGTCCTCATCCCATGTGCCACTCCATGAGGACGGCCTCCCATTCATGTGCTTGGCAGGTTCACTGGCATTTGAGTGGATGCACTGACCCCTGCCCCTTCCACCCCCAGGTAAAGTGCAGGGACTGTGGGGCCTTTGGACACAAGGCATCAAGCACCAGATGCCCCATAAAACACTGGGGCACGACCCTTGTTCCCATGGACTTGGGCTCCAGGAGGCTGAAGGAGAATGTGGAGCCGGGGAGTCAGCGGGACCAGCGGCACCAGGCTGGGCTGTTGGACCAGGCTGAGAGGGAGAAGGCAGAGAGACGAAGGTGAGGAATGGGGCTTGTGACCCGATCGCCAGGGCTGACACGACAGACCCCGAGTCCGTGTGCATGCACAGTGTGCAGGGCGGCTGCAGGCAGAGCCAGGCTGGGCGAGGCAGGCAGAGGAGCTCCCAGACTAACAGGGTCCACATTTGGGTGATGGAGCTGTCCCTGCTGATTTGGTGTGGGGTTTGTGGCTGGACAAGTGTCCCTGCACCAGTGAATGTATGGAGCTTGGCACATGCCAAGGCAGACCCTTTCTGACTCTGCATGAAACAAACTGCCAGGATGACCTGGTGGGTCACTGTAGTCAGGGTGGGGCAGAGGTGGGCAGAGAGTGGCTGAGGAGGGAAAGGACCAGGTTGGCCCAAGCCCCGAGCAGGTGTCTGGCTGGAAGCCAGGGAAGGGAGTTCCTTCTCCTTTCCCTGCTTTGATTTCTCGTGCAGGCAAGAAGCCGAGCAGAGGAAGGCCCTGCTCCACGGGTTCCCCAGGAGACCCCGGGAGGGGCAGAAGCGCACCTGGAAGGAAGACACAGAATCTTGTGACTATGTGAGGGTGAGTGTGTGCTGCTTCCCGGGCTGTGCCCTTGGGCACTCCCTGGGCTCCATGTGCCTCCTGGGGGAGGTGGGGCTCCACTTCCTCTCTGACCAGTGGCAGTTGAGCAGCGTGGTCTTTGCACCCTTTTTTTCCTTGGTGCCCATGATATTGCCTTGTGCCTTGTATGTGTGTGAACCGTGGCTGGTTGGCATGTGATGGTCATTGGCGGGCACTCCTGGAGCACATACCACCTCAGAGAACAGGCCTCTGTCCTTCATGACACATTACCCCCCTGCCCATCCCCTCTCAGGAGCTGCCACCATGACTCTCCAGCATCAGGACTCTTATTGCCTCATGAGCATAGTGGATGGAAGAGCTGGTCCAATAGAAGAAGCATCGCTGTGAGGCAGGACTTTGCGTGTCCCCCCATAATGTCTCAAGGGCATCAAAAGCATCCAGTCATACCTTTGTTCCGGACCAGCCCTGCAACTGCATTCCCTACTCCCAGGGTGAGTCAGATCAACAGATCCCATCTTTTTCTTTCCCTGTTCCGGGTGAGGGGGTTGTTACTAAGGTCTTGGCCGTTAGTTGGTTTCTTTCTTTCTTTCCTGAGTGTTCATTTTGCCTTAGTGCTGGGGCCAAACTCATGGAGTCCCAGGTGTTCTCTATTCCCACAGTGTCCACACATGCCGATGCCTGTCTACACCACCAGGAGGCCTTCTATCCCTGAGCCTGCCCTGCTGATGGAACCACGTACTGACAATCCAGTCATGAGTGTCTGGTCCCATTCCACATCTCATCTCAGAAGCCCTCAAGTTAGCCTCAGCCCACCTGGTGGACCGCCTGGTGCCCAGGAAGTGCCGATCACTGACACCCCTCAGCCGGCTCGCCAACCCTGTGTCAGGGCTGACAGCCTGGTTGTGCAGCAGAGAGACAAGAGGCCCTGCAGAGTGTCCCTCGAGGGTCCCCAGGCTGGCTCCCAGGGCCATGGGCTCGGACACACCCAGGCACCACCCAAGTATCCTGAGGAGAACACCCGTCCCGCTGTCAGCAACGCATTGGCAGACAATTCCAAATGCCCCCCCCAGGCTCCAGGCAAGAAATGTGCCCACATGCCCCTAGACAGGACCCTGAACCCCCGAAAGAAAGCGTGGTGGAGCCCCAGCCAGCACACCTGCAGGAGCATCCAGGAGGGCCTGTGGGGAATTCAGGGAATCTGTGTGCTCCAGGAAGCAGACATGCCCGTGGATGCACAGCCAGGCCCCCGCATCCCAGGAAGACACCTGCCCTCCAGCCAAGCAAGGGCCCCCAGCCCACACCTGCCACACCTCACTTGGAGACGCTGCAGCCATGCACCGAGCCCCCATGGCCGCACTCTGCGCGGGCCCCCACTCAGCCCCTGGAATGGTCTTCACCAGATTGGACAGAAGCTGCTGGAGCTCCCGGTTCCTTGCAGCTCCCTCATTCTTTCCTCCCGAGAAGCCAGGCCCTGCTCAGGGCCCTCCTGCCCCCCACCTGTTGAACGGAGCCTGTGTCTGTGGCCCCTGGAGTGTCCTCCACGGTGACCTACAGGTGTCCTCATCCTCAGAAGACTGCACACCAAATTGTATGTGGGAATTTTTTATTAAGAATAAAAAAACACACAACTTTGTAATAACATTTTAGAGCAAAAACAAACAAAGCAGATGCAATATTTTACATAACAATTTCAGAGAAATAATATCAACAAGTACAGAAAATGTCTTCTAGGAGAAAACATGGTGTAATTTGCAAAACTCTGGATGGGATCTTTTTCTAAATCAGAAATTCAGACATTTATAAAACAATTTCAGATTAACTTGTTAATTTCTGTTACAACCAAGTTACAAATTGCCAGGATGATTTCCCTACATTTGTTAGAAAATGGATTTCACTAAGACAAACTGACATTCCAGACTGGGAAGCACGATTTGACATTCTTATAGATTTACCTAAAGAAAAACTGCAACATCTGTGTAGTGGGGGGAGTGTATGTGTAGGCGCACAAAAGCAGGACACTCAGCACGTGGTGGACTTGACGGTTTTCATCCAGTTCAGCGGGGGAATTGCTGGTTCACCACATCAGTCCAGGTGGGGACATATCCTCATTCCCACAGACACCTCCTCAGTGTCCTCTGCTGTGGAGGACAAGTCCCCGAGTCCATGAGCTGTCTCATTCCCTATGACAGTCTTCAGAGGACGGGGATACCTGCAGATCCTCTTACGGAACTCTTGGCAAGACATGCACACAGGCTCCCTCACTCTTTACGACACAATAAACTGTATTGGCCATAAGAAACACAATTCCCAGACATGAAAGAAACCCTGACACCTTAGATCTCTAATTTGTCTTAGGTACATGAAAATCTCCAAAAAAGCCTGATTTCTTCTGCACAGATCCTATTGTCCCTTACTATCCAGTAAGGGTGGCATGTCCAAGTTTGAATACAGAGTGAAAATAACATTATGATGTGATGTTACAACTGCACATCTACGGTCACACTCAGAGGCGTTTGCTGGTCATGCAATAATTTCCATTCTACAATGAACTTGTCAAACTCTTCTAAAGAAATGCAATGATAACACAGAACACCTATAACCTGACCTCAAAATGCTTTGGTAGACTCATGAACTTGGCACTGTTTTCCAGAGGTATCAACCCAGGTCCAAATTTGAATTTGAACTGGTCTGAAATCCAGAGTCCACTTCTTCTGGGTCAAGAGATGCCACAGAGTAGACGGTAGCAAAATAGTCATAAAAAGTTATGTTCAGTGGGAGGCTGGGCATTTCCCTTTGGAATAAGAGTCCTTGTTAGTTTGCTTCTCTTCAGTCTTAATGTGGGAGAGAGTGAAGGGAACATAATAAAATCACTGTGGTTCAATCAGGTCTGGATGCAGTTATCGCCCCAAAAATAAGCACTTAATTTCCATCTTACAATTTCCAAGCAATGACCAAGACACATCGCTAGCAAGACCCAATACATACTTATGTTCGGAGAAATATTCTTTCAATATAAATAGAAGAAAAGCATTGGGAAGTGGGGAGCATGACGAAAGGGTCAAACATACTGACTTCAACCCCAGGTCCTCAGCATCATATCCACTCTCAACCCTGATTGCTCACTGCCTCTCACCTGCAAGTGGCCCCCACTCTCCCCAAGGCTGAAGGAGAGGCAGGTTCCTCGATACACCCCATATGAAATCCACACTATCCCAATAAAAGATCATGACAATGAACCAGGTTTAAATATCAGTGTCCTCAAGTTTCAGTTGAAGGCCATATCCCATGAACACACCAGATAGATGGTTCTTCCATACATATAGAACACACACTTCACATAACACAAAATATTTCCAGTATGGGACTGTGTTCGGGTTTGGAGTGAGTGAGTGACGCTGTGTGTGTGGGTGTGTGCGCCCATGTGCACCAAAGTTAGGAGACACATCCCTGGACTGCTTCCCCAGAACTCTGTCCCTTCTTGCTCATCCTCTTGGTAGGTCGGGCTCTCCCTGGCACACGCGGGACTTTGGCCACGTCCCCGGCCACCTGAGGTGGGAGCATCCCAGCTGCAGTGGTGAGCAGGTCGACGGTCTGCTGAGGATGATTCTTCGGCATCTCAGGTCTGTATTTGGAGTGGTGAAGGATGACTGCGTTCGCAGGAAGAGCAATTTCTCTTCCCCTGACATTGAGTTCAGGCTTAGGTCGATTGCGTTCCTGGAGGCATCTCCACTGGTCTAATGTCATTTGTTGCCTTGAGGTCTCTTCCCCACGCTCCTCCAACTCAGGAAGGTTCACGGAGGGATCCGTTGCCGGCTCTCCTGAGGCCTCACCCACCACTGTGGGGTCTGCCTCGGGAGATGCGAGTCCTCCCTCCTCGACTGACTCCCTCCCAAGGTCTCTCTCCAGATCAGTCTTCTGCATATAAAAGAGGACATAGGCAGGTTGGCGCAGCGCGCAAGTCACATCACAGGCGCTGACCTTAGCATCATCCATTTTATACCACTGGCCATTTCCTGCCTTTACAAAACAGAAGTAATGTCCGCTGTGGCAACTCCTCCCAGCGTGCACCAGCACGGCATAGAGCACATAAACCAAGGGTCCTGCCCTCTGCTCAGACAGGTAGTGTTGCATGTCAAGGCGCTCAGGATATTGCACCTCCTTAGTCATTTTGTTGCCTGTCAAGTCTGAGAATCGTCTCAAGACCAGGATGAGGACCTTCGGGGAAGTGTGCAAAGTCAACACCTTGGACGCAGGCACCTTCTCCAGACACTTACTACAATGGTAGGCATTTTCACCTTCCAGCAGTTCGGGCTTCATCAACTGCTCCAAAGCTTGGCTGACGCTGTGAGCATCCCCGATGTCCAGGCTGATGTCCAGGTAAGGTTCCAGAGTGCTCGAAATGCCTTGGCAGTGGAGACACTGGATTTGAGACCTCCAGTACCCCCCAAAGAGTTGCTGGATGAGGGTGCTGTCCTGAGGACACTCAGGGTCTGAGGGCTTGTCCTCAGGCAAGCACGCTTGCTGCATTGCATCCAGAATGAACATGAGATACTCATGGGCATCTTCCTGCTTGTGTCTGTGGAAGGCGGCGAGCAGGAGTGGCAGGGGCCGGAGCACACGTCCAGGATGGCAGAGAACCCGCGTCAGGTGAGCCTGCAGGGTACACAGCATGCAGGATGTCTGCCTCCTACAGGTGGTCCCGTGCTGCTGGGACAGCATGTAGCTGGCGAGGGGCTCTGTGTAGGTCAGACACTGTAGGGTCGCATTCACATAGCAAGTGTTGCCCATGTTCTGAAGCCCGGCTCCCACCTGGGAAAGGCTCTTCCAACTCAGAGGCGTCTTGGTGGGAGGCAGCCCTGCTGATGCGGGAGCCAACGGGTCAGTCGGGGAGGAGAGAGTCTTTGATGCAGGGGATGTCGTCTCGGGCACAGAGGGTCCTCCGTGGACTTCAGCACCGCCTCTCCTTGACCAGCATGACTGGGGTTTGGGAGAGGCGCTGAACTGAGGCTCCTCTGAGGGGTGGAGGTGGGCAGCCTCCATGTCTGCAGAAACAGTGTCCACAAGATACATTCAACCAGGAGCTTCGGGTCGCAAAGGGATGCTCCTCTCACTGTGCCAGTTTCCAAATGTCAGATAGTGAACCTCACCTCCACCTTTATGGCTTTTGGGCCCTGGGATAAGGCACAAAGTCCTCTAATCCACTCTAATTGCTTGATTGGATTACGGGATTTGGGTGTGGTCCCTCACTGACGGAGACCATTCAGGTCAGCCCAGCTCCTAATCTTGCCTCCGACAACAGACAGCACCTTCAGATCTTTCTCAAGCTCCCTAACTGCCCCTACCTATTTCTGAACAGACTTTCTTCAGTGTTTCTATGTTCAGTGGAAATCTTAATGGGTGTCCTTTTTCATTTTGAGTAACCTCAAGCGAGCCAAGGAGAGTTAGACATTAGTGATCTAGGACAGGGAAGATCATTCTCCCAAAGAGCTCAGGTATCACATAGGAACACCTTATTCTCACCAGCCAGAATGTTTGTAGCTGTAACCAATTATTTGGGAATATGGTGTCCATGCTTTGCTTCTACACCTTCATCTCTGTCTACTATGATTCCAATATACAAAGATGATGAAGGTCTTAATGAATATCATTGTCTGTCTAGGTGTGTCTCGGGTCTACAACAAGTGAAATCCTCTGGATGGTTTTATGCTTTTGGGAAACATTCCTTTAAAGCTCCTTTCTGACAGGTCTATATCTTAAATCCAGTGTTATCATGCCGAATTTTAACTTTTCCTCAGGTAATTCTACACCAATATTCTTTATATACTTTTGACTTAATTGGAGTATGTCGTAGGCTTGCACCTTTTTTACACATTATGGTTTTGGCAGTTGTAGATGCAGGGAGGTAGGCACGGGGTTAGCTCGTGGTTTGGAAGTGTCACTATGGCTTATTCTGTTTACAGAATTGGTAGTCTCTGCTGAAAGATTTTTGATTCGACAAGACAATTAATTCCTACTGTGACCATGACCATTTCCAGTTTATGAATTTGAATAAGCCTTAGGAAAGGTGAAAACCTAAGTCCATTTGTCTTCTTTACTAAACAGAGGCCAAGAGAAATTTTGCAAGGCCTTGGTCAGTGACTGGGCTGCACAAGCCCTGGGGCCCTGCTGAATTCTTGATGTTCACTTGTCATCCCTGGACACTGAGAGAATAAAAGTGTCATCACCTATGCCACCATGTTTTAGGATATTTATTCTGAAACCATGGAGTCTAAAAAAACTTTTGTGTAGGATGCTCTTTATGATATCTCCGTGTTTAACTGAAAGTTTTAATTGACAAAATGAATATTACATCATGAATATCGTCAAACTATGACCCCATTTTTATTGCCATTAGCTCTAAATTGAGCAACCATACAGAGACATGGGGCCTAGGAATGATGTCTTTTGCTGAGTCTCCTCGTGTTATCCAGAGATCCCATTACTCATTGTTTGACGTGAGAAATAACTGTTTGGGAAGGTTTAACAATCCCTCTGTTTCTATAATCTGCTTAAACAAAGCCAGGCACATCCTCTGTGCCTGAGAAAGTACAATATTATTATTGTCTGCTTATCATTGTTTTTTAATACATCATTCTCATTCTTATTATCTGCCTCAATTAAGTATTTAAACACCTTATGAGTATTCTATGTCAGTTGATTGGCTAGATGCCTGATGAACTTCAGTAGTCTATTACAATATCCCCAGTTCAACTTTGGACTCTATTAAAAATTTCCTCTTACTTTGAGCAGAAATCTAAGGCTGTGCAATTCCTTTCTGTTGGTCTGAGTCCTAACTGGGGTACGAACAGGTTCAGTGTTTCTTCAGCATGGTATTATCTCAAGTATTAGACAGCAATATGTGTTCTTTCTCCTCCTCAAAGCTGTATTTTCCAAGAACAAGTTCCCTTTGGGAGTGACTGCCAGTTCTTTGTATTATTTCTCCTGAGAACATCTGTCACCAAAAACTTTTTTCAATCATTTATCTCAAAATACCTTTACTCTCTTCAGCTTAATCTTTGTTCTGAAGAAAAACTCATTGTCCACATCACCCTGAATTCCAGAATTAAACCCATTATTCATTGATATTTCTTACAGAATGGATCAGCCTCAGGTTTCTTTTATCTTTGCACCTAAAATCTTGAAACTCCACAGCCACATGGCTGTGGTCTATCGTTGCATGTGGCCTATCGTTGACCTGCCTACAGTATAAACAGCACCATCTTTACCTTTTGTCATATATCTGAGACTATTAATTTGGAGACATGAAAACAATCACGCATTGGGAAGGAATGTTATTAAAATTAGAAAGTAGACTGCCTCCATCCCAGGAAGACATACTCTGCTTCTAGATATCCTAGAAATGACTATGGCAGAAGGAATTGAATACCCAGTAGGGACACTGTGTAAGTTGTGCAGGGAATCTGAGCTCCCATACAGCTGCTCACGTGACATGTGCTTTTTCTGATCACCAGGCGTGTACTCGGTGTCTGCAGGAGACTCGGTAATAGGGAATTGTGATTTTGGCCTGGGTGATGTTATGTTGCTTTCTGGTCACCAAGTACTGGATAACTGAGGCCTTGCTTTCTCCACACAGCCCATGGAGCTATACACAGAAGGATGCAGTGTCAGAGATGGATGGTCGCTGTGAGGTTGAGTGCCTTTCCTTTGAAGATAAGATTGGGGGCTGTAGAGCTGAACTGACGCCACTTTGCTGCAAAAAAAAAAAGGAAGAATAATTAAAAGCCAAGCCGGAGCTACAGGAAGTGAGAAGCAAAGATCCTCTGGCTGTGAGCTCCATGCGGCAAACATCTCTGGATTTATTCTCTTGACCTCCAACATGGGCATTCTTTGAATGAAGCTGTCAATCCAGCTTCTGACACTGCAGAGAAATATGATCTGTAGGCCGTGAGGGGCCTGGGGGAAGGCACTGTGTTATGTTGACCTTCGGAATCCTCACTTGCTGGCAGAGGCCCCCTTAATTATTTTATGGATTGATAAAGTGAGTGAGCAGATTAACAGATTAAACAGGTAGAATGGAAAGGTGGGACCATGGTTGAAATGTTCTAAAACCCTGGCTTCAGACAGAGCTGTGACCCTGGGTCTTTGTCGTTCAGACTCTGGTCTCTGTAATATGAGACGACTCAACCACATAGTACATGCCCACGTGATGGACACAAATTGTGGCCGCCTTAGCAGTCCTGCTGGCTCATGCTTCTCCGGCTCCTTCACAGATAGCTGTTAGCATGGCTTCCCCTCCCTCTTCAATCTGGAACATCAAGTGCCATAATGAAAAGGGCCTGTGTCAAAGTTTAAGCTGGCCAAAGATTGGGTAGCGTCTTCATGCTGGCCTCTTGTAGTGAGAATGTAGCAGTCATGGCCTCTTCAAGAGCAGGGTTCCTAGAGATAGTCTAATTCAACACCTTCATTACAGCGGAGGAGATAGAGACCCCAGAAGATGCCACTGTTGCCGGCTTAGTCACAGCAACACTTTGGCTTTTGGTCTTATGTTCTTAGCATGTCCACAAAATGGGGCCCTGGCTGAGAGCAGAAGCCTGAACAGGGATTATTTATAGCAGCTCCGGTGAGCAGCTGGGTGGAAGAAGAAGTGGAAACAGCTGCAGAAGAGTTGGACACTTTCCAAGATCCCTCCTGTGACCTTGTGATCCTTGCTTGTCTGGGCTGATGGTAACAGCACACAGGTTTGCTTTTGCCCTTATTTGCCAAAATTCAGACTCCCAGCTTTCAGGGCTAGCAATATATATGTCATAGGCCACTGTCATCCTAGACTGACAGCACACTGCTCCAGAACAGAAGAAAGACAGCCCCTTGGCTCAGTCTGGAGAATGTCCTTACCTATTTGACTAAGCCTGCTTTCTGTAGAGATGTAAATAAAGGAGAGCAGAATAAAACACAACTTACTTCCAAGGATGAGCCAATTTATAAAGGCTGTAAAAAGAAATCAAAACATGTTTCTAAAAAATGTTCTGGTGCTGCTACATATCTTCATGGCTAATGGGCTGATGTTTTTATTCTGAAAACTATGCAAGAGACGAGTGGGTGGAAGAAGCTCTCTTTTTGCAAGTATCACAGGTCCTCAGGTCTTCCCAGAAGTTGTTTGCCCAGGCCTCAGATAAAACTAACTGCCTTTGAGAATCTAAATGTATTTAGGTCTCATCTCCTGTTCTTTCTGTTTTTTTTTTTCCCCTCCTCTTTCCTTGCAAAATTAACAGTGGTGTGTATAGTGTCTTCCTCTGCTTCTCGACTTACAGAAACATCCTCTATCACCTTCATGCTGCTGGGATTTCTCTTAATGAGGAGACCATGAACTCTTAGACATGTGTTGGTCACCATGCTCTTTGTAAAGACTCCAGGGGCACCCTCGGCAATCTATGGTTGGTATTTCTTGTTTCCTCGATACTTCACAAGCATTTCATAATGTGGTCTGTCTCCTCCTTCATTCCTGTCTCCTCTGCCCTTGAAGATAGAAGTCTTCCAGCTACTTTCTTTCTCTTCTTCCCTTTTCTCCTATGTTCTCCCTTTCCTGCGATTGCACACACCCTGGTTTCATCCATCTTCATATTACACATGTCTCTAAGCAATTCCAGGAGCTCCCGTGGTTTCAGCCTCTCCTGTTGATGTGGCATTACCTCCTCACCAGCCTTTCCAGGCTCCAAGCCTCCGTTCTCTACTCCACTCCACGGCAGTGCATGGATGCCCTGCACACTGCATCTTCCAGACCTTGAGGCCAGTTGCTTCCCATTAGCCCCTTTAATGCAAGACATTGGCAGTAGGCAGGAAATTAAGATGAAGGGTGAAGACAGTCCCTTTCATTTCCAGCTCTGGCCAGCAGCACCCCAACAGCAACAGATGGTTGGCTCCAGGCTCCAACTCCTTTTGGCTTTCTCAGCAGCCTTGCAATAACCCTTGAAGGAACTAACAGCACCCAGCACCCATAAAGGCATGGCTGGGCCACAACCTGTTTTGCTGTGTACCCTGGTTCTCCATGGCCCCTGTTTGGCCGTATCTTCCCCTCAAAAGTCTGAACATTGGCTGCAGGATGTCTCCACCCCACTTGTCTGGGCCCCAGTCATGGAGCACTCCTTCCTAAAAGTCTTAAGCATCATTCATGTGCTGTTCCTGACTTAGAGGTCTGAGCACCAGCTGTGCTGTGTCCCATACTCACACATCCAGCCCCAGCTGTAGGTAGCTAACACCAGGATTTCCAACCCCTGCCCCTGATAGCGCCTTTCCCATTTGCTCCTCTGGGCCTGTACTTATTAATCTCTGTGGACTTTTGACCATCTGCTACCTGTGTAAGCAATCCTTTGCATTAAATTTCGTGTTCTGAATACCCAGCATGATTTCTGTTGACCTAAATGAGCTTTGTCTGATAAAAATCCTACACTGTATTTCCGACTTCAACTTCATGCTAAAGTTTTACAGGGCATTGGTCTTCCCTAACTGGATCTCTGATGGGCACCCACAAATAACTAGTTTTTATTGCACTTTATCCCTTCCTTTCCAAAACTGATCTTCATTTACTGTTCTAGATCTTAGTAAATATTGTTACCACTTACTCAGGCACTCAAGTTAAAAATGACTTCCTCAGGCTTCTTGTCCCTTACAAATCACACAATTCCCTCACAGCATAAATGTACATAGATTATTCCCCAGTGTGTGCAAATTGTGCCATACCTTTTCCTCCCTTCTCTCTCCTCACTAACATTGTTCTCATTTACCAAGAATTAGGGATTGGATATGGTTCTACATTTCATGCTACATATTATGCATATATGCACACACGCATACACACCCACAGACCGGGTTTCTTGTTCAATCATAAAAACTAAGGATAAGTGTCACACTCAGATTTACCAGAATTTTTAGAATATTAAAATGTTAGAGCTAGAAGTGGCCTTGGAGGTAATATAAATCAGTGTTTCCAGAGCCAAATTGATTCTAGTCACCTAGGGATGCTTGGGTGGCTCAATGGTTGAGCATCTGCCTTTGACTCAGATCATGATCCCGGGGTCCTGGGATCGAGTTCCACATCGGGCTCCCCAGAGGAAGCCTGCTTCCCCCTCTGCCTGTGTCTCTGCATCTCTCTCGGTGTCTATCATGAATAAATAAAAAAAATCTTTTTTAGAAAGTTGATTCTAGTCACCTAGAATATTTTTGAAAACCAGAGGTCTGTTTCAGACTCTCACACTTTCATATTCGGAATTTTAAGTTAAGAATCTGAATTTTTAAAACCACATGTCCGATCAAATCTCCTGCATAGTGATGTTTGGCAACTATAGATCACCGACCAGAGGAGCATCTGAGATTTGAAAGTGCCCTGGTTCTGTGTCCCACACTTCCAGTTAGAAGCCAGAGTGGAGCTTCAGCACTCAAATCTAGAAGTTCTGTCTTTCAGCCCAGTGGTATTTCACTGTCCTGCACTTTTTGAAAAGGAGATATTGAGAGGAACATAACAAATGTCTCACCTCCTTGCTCGGGAAACAGAAGTTCAGACTTTATAGATAGATTTACTTATTTGTTTGTTTGTTTGTTTGTTTTTCAATTGAGAGAGAGCTGGTATACACAAGTGGGAAGGCAGGGGCAGAGGGAGAAGCAGACTCCCTGCTGAGCAAAGCGGGGCTGGATCCCTGGACTCCAGGATCATGACCTGAGCCAAACGCAGATGCTTAACCGTTTGAGCCACCCAGGTGCCCTAGAACCTCAGACTTTCATTGGAAAATACATGTCCAGCAAAGTAACATAGAACATGGCAGTTTCCACAGCCTGATGGGAAGCCTGTGGGAGCTCAGAACAGAATGACTGAGTTTCACTTTAGTTAGCAGAGTCTGAAACAAGTTTTCAGACAAAATACCCTGTCCTCGTTCAAACCAACTTCTTGTCAATCTAGTCAAAATCACTTTAACTGACCTGAAAGATTGCTGTTCCATTTTATTGCCAAAGTGTCCGTAGCTTATGTTCCCATTTGACAATTACTTCCATTCAAAACTGCCCACTTCCATGAGCATCCAAAATAACAAGGACTCTCTGTCCTCCCTTGAAGGCCGTTCTGCTATCATAGGACACCCCTGTCCCCAGATACCTGTAGGGAGGTATTGAAATGTCCTCATGATGCAGGGACATTCTACTAGTCCTGGTGAGTGCGGACTGAAATGAAGTCATTTTCCACCTGTCTGTATGGACACCTTCACCCATGAGAACCATTACTATCTTCGTGCAAATCTATTCTTTTTTGAACCAAGTCTCCTCAGGTAACAAAACAAGTTTATAAAAGACTTATTCAGTTTGAGAAACTGAGCACTTGAGAGAATCCTACACATAGGCCAAAGACTCCACGACCTACACTACCTACATCCCACTACGTCCTATGGGATAGTCAGTGTTTGAGAGACCATAGTTCCCTGGTACCTGAATGCTCCCTCCTGATTGTGTGCATCACATCCTAGGTCTGGTAAGATGGACTTGGATGAACTGCAGTCAGGGGCTTTCCAGGTGTTTAGAACCATCTGTACTTCATCAGTGAAACAGAACAGGAGATGGGTAACAGAAAATGGGGCATTTTCCTAACAGTGTTTTTTGTCTCCAAACCTCCTCTGCTTATATTCTCCAAGAGTTAGTGACTTTCAGATAATAGCATGACAGAGCCATGATACAGCTCGGGGGCCCAGGCAATGGGAAATGATAAGGATCTACTTATAGGAAAACTGAGTCTAAGAAAATTAGCTCCATACAACTGATCTTTGGGGCTTAAGTCATTTTTTATGGCTTTATTCCACCCTTGGCTCCCCCTGTTACCTTTCAACTCTGGTCTTCTCAAATGGATTCCTCCTGAGATTCCAGCTGACTCCCAAACCGAATGTGCCCTTCTACATTTAGGGTAGAAACAGGAACTAGAGGTCTTAACCATCCTGTCCAACCATGCCTTACCATAGCCTGCATCAGACTCCCTGCTTTTGACCAAGGAAAGAACTGGAAGTATAAAAGAGAACAGCCAGTATCTAAAAGTCCTGGCCAAGTATATTCAAGGAGGAATAGGCGATATTATTACACTTGAGGTAGGATATTTATTCATTTGTTTTGATGAACAGAAACCTAGGGTTTGCTGAAATGTATGAAGTAGACACAGAGGTGACAACAGTGCTTAATTACCAATGGTAGTAACTCAAAATGGGGGAAGAGTAATGATGACGGTGGTCCTGGAGTTTTTTATTAACACACATTGCAGACATATGGACAAATGAGGCACACTCTCTATTCTCAAGGAACCTACTAGATCTTCAATGAAACAATTATGTATACATCACTTCTATATTTTCTCCATATATAATTTTACTAAGCAAAGTTATTTGCTTTTAAAGAACCAAGGCCAATTGTGAAAACTGCAGCAAAGTATTTTCATCAAATGAGACAATGAAGTATGTAAGAAACATAGAGAATCCATAGGGGTTTCTCCAGTGAGATACCACCATACGACTATTAAAATGACTCATTGTAGGTTTTAGGCCTCCAAACCTGTAAAAAAAGAAAAAAAAAGAAATATTTTCTGTTGTTTTTAGTTACTAAGTGTATGGTAATTCATTACAGTGACAATAGGAAAGTAGTGGAAAACTCAAGAGAACACTCTGGTGGGAATCCCAGGATGAGAGCCAAGAGACATCTCCATGCGACAGGGAGCAACATACACAGCTGGCAACAATATTGGTTGTGACACCTCAGAAATCTCTGAGACAGAGTTCTACAAGATGATGAGATTGATGGACATACCTGATCAGACTGAACTTTTTAAGAGGGTCGAACAATAGGCAGAGAGCTTAGGATTGAAACACAGAAAAGGGGGAAACAAAATCAGATATATTAAAAAAGAGAAAAGAATGAGCCCTGGGGAGAATGTCACGTCGAGCAGGACAGGAACTCTGTAGCGCTCTCTAAACAGCACCACTTCCAAAGCAAGCACTGACCACGGCTGTGCCTGAACACCCAGGGGATAAGGCTGGGGGCAGGGGTGAGGGGTGGGGAGATGTGCTTGTCTACTCTGACAGTTGGGGTTGGTGGTCCCTATTCATGGAGCTCAGGTTCCCTCCCCAAGTAGCTCTCCCTTCTCTTTTTATCTGCTCCATCTCTACTCCATCCTCATTTCAGGGAGTTAACTGGGCTATGCCTGGTTTTCCCTCTGAACGCCTCCTAGAAACCGTCTCCACATAGCAAGCTGCGGCCATTTCCGGGCATCCTTGGTCCACCAGAACCTCCACAAAGTTTTTAAAGAACACTTGGGGGCCCAGGGATCACTCGCCTCTGTGAAGATGATGGAGAAAGTTATCCTGAACTGAAGCATCCTCAGAATTATCTGCTTCAGCTCAGACCCTGAGAACCGATAGTGTCAAAACTTGAAATCCAACCAGGCTTCCCATGACCTAACTGAATCTCTAATAAAACTTTATGAGAGCTCCTGTAGGTCCAGATACCTCCTGTGATGAGCGGGAAGACATAGGGATTTTGTTCTTGGATGGCCAGAGTCGTCAAATGTTTTCGAGTCTACTTGGGAACCAAGGAGCAGCTCTTGTCTTCCTGGAGAGGTTTCAGCTGACACCTGCCCAAATATCCTTAGAATTTTGTACTTCAGCTCAGCGTCAGGGAACCACTATTGGGCAATCTCAGCCAGCCTGAGTCCCTGGAAATGTTTAAAGTCCTCTCCTTGTTCCAAAAAAGGGGAACTTGCCTTTTGAAGGCACCGGGTGGTGACTGCCCACCTACTCCAGCAACTTCAGCACTTCCTGGGTTCACCCAAAAGCAGTATGAAACTCCTATGCTGGCCTTTGTCACCCCTGCTGGTCTGGTTGACAGAGGCTCACACTCCAACAGCCCAGAGCCTCTATATGCAAATATGGTTACCTGGACATCCAGTGGTTGGATGGAAGAGGTGGAAGAAGGGCAATGGGATGCTAAGGCTAAGAAAATGCTGGGGTTTAGTGGGAGTCATAGCCTGGTTCATGCACCCTGGCTGTGAGTCTGGCTCCTGCCTTCTCTGCATGCACCCTGGGCTGGCCAAATACTTGAAATCTGATGGGTATCATGTGGCTGGCCAGACCCAGACAGCCCTCCTTCCATCTCCATTCTTTAAAGCTCCCCCACTGGGATGTGCACACAAGTTCCCAAGATCTCCCATTACCTGGACCTAGTTGGTTTGACTTTCTATGCCAGAGGCTGCCTGTTTTGGCCTTATGAAATAATTTTCTTGATCAGAACATGGGGCTCAGACCCTGAGATACCCCAGGAAGAAGGTCCTGATATCTTGTGATTTGACAAGGAATTTGAGAAATATGTACCGGAATCTCCCAACTTCTTAGGTTTGTTGTAGTAGACTTGGCAGTATTAATTGCTTTAATAGCGTTAAAGTCATTGTGATCGTCCTCCAATCATTACATTGCTCTTGATTATTACTTTTACTGTTATGTCTCTTATTATGGATTGTTCATGGGTGGTTGTTATAAAACACTGACTACATTTTCTATTCAAGAGGAGGGTCCGATATTTGGAGACCATTTCTGATTGTTCCCCAGAAGACTTTCACACAACGAGGCTACAGTTCTCCCACTCCACTGCTTGGTTTCCGTTCATGCGGAAACCCTCTCAGCATGTTCCACATTCCTCTCCTGAGGCATATACCCTCCATGAGGGCAGGGAAGCCAAGTGGATAATGTCCCCAGGTTGACAGATCCTAGAAAAATGTACACGTTCTGTCCAGAGATCAGCACCATTCCCTGTAGACCTGGGAGAGTCACACAACCCTCCTTGCCTCACTAGAGCCCGCATAAAATTTCTAATGTCATTTGGGTGCCCTGCAACTGCTCTTGCAATCCAAAAATACTGGAAAACAAATTAGCAGGGGCCTGAGTACCCTCAAAATTTTGCCGCGGCCCGGCGGCAGGAGTGACCTGATGTCCTGTGTCCTCCCGTCCTCTGCCTTTCCCAGGGGAGCACCGGATCCTGGGCTGTGTCCCCCGGTGCCCTGGGCTCCGGGCCTGCCACACTGTGAAGGACCTAAAGTACAACAATGTAGCATTTAAAAGCATCAGAGTCAATTTTGTGTGAAGTTAACTTATCCTTTATTACAATAAAACTCATAAGCCATTATACAGGTTAAAGGTTAAAGAAAAATGGAAAATAAAGAAACAGTGAAATGCCAGGGGAGGGCAAGCCTCCGTTGGGCTGCAGCCACCATGAGCCCTGCTTTGGAAGCTGGGGCGAGCTCAGGGGTCGAAGCCAGTTGTTCCAGATGCAGGTGGCGGCTCTGGCACTCTGGGGACCCCGATTGCAGGTGCCGGGGTCTGCTCCTCCTCTGGGGTGGCCGCGGGTGCAGGGGGCTCCTCCAGGGCGGAGCAGTGAACTAGAGCAGTGACCACTATCTGCAGGGGCTTCGCCTCCCCAGCAGGCACTTCAGCGCGGGCCGAGCCCTCAGCTCCAGCAGCCAGGAAGGCCTGGATCCCCGCAGGCCCCGACGGGGCAGCAGTCCCCACGGTCAGAGCTGGGACGCGCTCCTGAGCTGCTTCAGGGTGTATTCTTTAGGACGAAGCTGTAGCTCCAGAAGGCGAAGTATCCCCATCAGGACGGACTTTCCACGTCCCTCCCAAGTCAAGACCACTCTTCCCACTGCTCCACGTGTGTGAGGGCAAGAGCCCTGGGCGGTGTCCCCAGGCTGCAGCCCATGGGGTGAGGTGTGAGCCCACCCCCTGCTCCCAGCCCAGCTGCTTGGAGGCTGGATCCGTGGGGCCCAACCTGTCCCCAGCTCAGTCACCCCCAGGCCTCCTTACCCCCAGCCTCTGGCTCCACTGTATGGAGGAGTCTGAATTGCTGGAGGTTACGCCGGGCACGGAGTTCCACGTCTGAACTCGGCATGTGCTGTCTTAGGAATTAGAGAATTTTCATAAGGGAGGGAAATTCGGGGAGCTGACAAAAGTCGTCCCCATAATAATCCAGCCATATTTCCAGCATGCAGGAGATGGCCCTGGGGAGGGACAGGCGGGCACAGGCATCAGAAGACAGGGCTCTGTCACATGCAAGTGTCCCGGGGAAGCCCTGCAGGACCCGGGGACCCAGCCTCCCGTGCGGGGTGTCAGAGGCAGTCCTGCTCCTTGTGCCCCTGCCACCTGGCGGACCTGCCTGCCACAGACCTGCTCCCTGAGGAGGGGCTGGCTCGCAGCCTCTGTTCCAGGGAGCCCAGGCCCAGCGGGGTGACCATCACCATCTCTCATGGGGAAGCGGGGCTCCCTCCTCAGCCTGGTCCCTGCCCACCTGCCCCTTGAGTCCACCAGCAGGCATCGGGGACGGGGTCGTCTGGCCTGTTATTGCCCTCACTGCACACACTGTCGCTCTGGGAAGCTCCAAGGCAGGAGGGCTCCGGCTCTTTGCCCTGCCAGGCCTTGCCAAGAGCCGCCCGGGACGGCCACCTTCCCTCCTGTGGCTCTGGGCTGCCTCCCTCCTGAGGGGCCCCCGGGGGTGTCCTTCCACTGACTCTAATCTCCCTTCTCCCATGGGGCTGGGGCCGCCTGGTCCGGGAGCCCTCACCAGCTCTCCTGAGCACCTGCTATGCCCCCGGGTCCAGGTGCCACCAGATTGGAGAGTGCGATGCTCCCCACTCCCTCTGCTCTGGGTCCCAGGTGTGGGGCAGAGAGAGGGTTGGGGGGGCATGGAGAAGGTCTCCTTAGGGGTCCCAGTGCCTCCCACCAAGCCCGCATCCCATCCTGGTTCTCCTGCCCTCTTTCCAGAACGGCCCTTAGACCTTTTCCCTGTCACGGGAATTGCAGATGTGTGGGGTGAGGGTGCAGCCCCGCCCCCACCCCACAGCCCCCTCACTGCCCTCCTGGAGAGGGAAGGCCCTCCTGCAGGAGCCGGAGTCATTCACAGTTTCCAGCACTGCAGGACCACGTCATTGTTACCCCACGCATCTACGATGCACCCATACCTAGGGGAGGGCGGGGGCATCCCATGAATCGTCCTGTGGACGCGACCTCTCATCATGGGGGCTGTAACCCTCTGACCCTGACTAGGCCGGAGCCCCGGGGGCCGTCAGCTCTGTGCGTGGGGCCACGGGCAGCTCCCGGAGAAGCGCCCGCACCTGCTGGGGCCTCCTGAAGGCTTGAGCATGAAACGGCTCGGCCAGGCCCATGGCCCATATCCGAGTGGGTCTGGGGGGTCCCGGGGTCCCCGGGTCTGGCTGCCCCACAACACAGAACCTGATGGACTCTCAAACCTCCCTTTCAATGGGGAAACAGGCCACTCAGGACCCTGGTGACGGGGTGGAGGAGGCCCAGGCCTCATGATGGGGGAGGAGGACAGCTGCTGAGCACAGGCACAGGCCCTCTGGCTGACCCGCCACAGGCAGGCCCCAGGGCTGCCCTCCAGGACCCCCCTAGGCCCTGGGGGACCCTGCTCCAGGCGGGGGAGCAGCCCGAGGCCGGGAAGCTCACACCATCCCCAGCCTCCCCAGCAGCAGGTGGCCCAGCCTTGGGCTGCGGAGGGGCAGGTGCTCACTCGGTGAACAGCAGGTCCAGCACCTCGTCCGTGGTGGCGAATCCACGATAGTCGTCTAAGAAGCTGCAAATGGAGATGACGTCCCTGCGCTGCAAGGCGAGCAGCAGTTGTCGGACTTTGTGCTCCAGCAGCTCCGTCCGGCTGGACTTCATCAGGGCGATCTGATGCCCCTTCCCGGCCAAGGCCCCAGCACCCTGAGGTGGGACGGAGGGGACGAGCAGCCTGCAGGGAGCCGCCCGGAGGCCTGGGATCCCGCCCCGGCAGGCCCTGCGCTGGGGCCCCGTGGGCTTGAGGAGCTGGGGCTCCCTCTCCCGCTCAAGCTCCCTGCCTGTCTCTTACACAAACAGGACCAACTATGCAATAGAGAAACAATCTCAGAGGATAAATGTTCAAAATATTTGGATCAATACAAGGACCTCAAGAGACACAGAGAGAGAGACCGAGAGAGGCAGCCACACAGACAGAGGGAGAAGCACCCGGCGCAGGGAGCCCAGGCGGAGCTCGATCCCGGGCCTCGGAGATCAGGCCTGGGGGAAGGCAGGCGCTAACCCCCGGGGGACCAGGCCTCCCCTGAGGGCTCTATTCTGATGTTCCCACACATCTGTGCGCAGGGACTCTGCATCTGGCCCAGGCAGGGGCAGGGCCATGGGGGCAGGTGTGGGGAGGGGGGGATCCAGACTCATGTGGGAGCACACAGCGCAGGTGGTACCCACCGCCCCCGGGGACAGCAAAGGGATGAGGCTGAAGGGTCTTGGGGTGACTCCGGGGCGGGTAGAGGACCTCAGGAACCCTGTTTCCCCCCTGTCCTCCATGACATCAGGATAACCCTGAAGGGATCCCCGGGGAACCTGCCGCCCTGCAGTGTCCCCCAGCCTGGATGGGACCTGCCCACACATCCCTGGTTCCCTGAACCTGAAGAGGAGGGGATGGGGCTCCCAGGAAGGTGGCACAGGGGGCCTGGCCTGGCCTGCGCTGTGTTACCTGACGGCGCCTCCTGATCACCGCCCTGACGCCTTGGTATCTATGCTGGAGCCAATGCCTAGAGCATTGGAACAAGCCGCACCCCTGGGGTTCCTGGGAGCCAGAGCCCCGAGAGGTGGGCCGGCAGCAAGAGAACATCCTCCAGTAGCAGATGTCTCCAGCCAAGTGAGCCTGAGCTGGGGCTGCACTGGATGCGGGTGCCTGGTTACGGGGGTTCCAAGTTCTGTTGGGCTCTGTGACACGGAAGTGACCTCACTCCCTGGGACCCCCTCCCTGACCCACTCCTGGAGGAAGCTGCAGGGGCAGTGCTCGTGCTGCCAATGCTTCCCCCCTCCCTGCAGGCGATGGCCTGTGCACACAGGGACACGACCGCAGCCCTGTCCACAGGCCCCAGGGAAGGACTGTGTGCACCCAGGACCCCAGCCTGGACACACGCCTGGGTTCAGACATGACTGTCCAGTCTTCCCCGGTTTGACACCAACAAGCCGTTGTGCCCATCGGGGATGGTCGGCGTCTTGACTGTGGGACAGGGAGTATCCTAGCGGGTGCTTCCCCCAGATGTCCCCAGGCCACTGTGGCCTCATATCTATGACCTTGGAGGCGGGTGTCACCTGCAGGACATACCTCCACCCACACGTTCTTCCTTGGTGTGTACATGCATCCAGGTCCACGAGGTCCTATGTGCACACATGTGGGCACTGGTACCCTCATTCTGGAGGCCCAGAAGGTGACAGTCCCCTTGGGCAGGGATGGGCAACAGCTTCCCAGGATCCTAGGCTCCTGAATCCAAGGCAAACCCTGCAGAAGGTGTCGTCTGGACTCCTGTTGTGATTCTGAGTCTGGGGTTGTGGATTTGCTCCCGAATGGGACCCTCTGTGCCCTGTGACCCTGGGTCAGGTGTTCAAAACTGCAGCTATTTCAGAAAACCGTTCTTTTCCTCACCCTTCGATTCATGAGTTACACATCCAAGAAGACTGACTCCACACACATTTTTCCAAATTAAATGATATCTATGTTGACACGCATGTTCACTATCTCATGTGCTATTTAGAAGAGTCCAGAAGGGGGTGGTTGTCCTATGTCTTCTGGAACGCTTGCTTTCACAGAACTGAAGCTCCAGTGCAGCTCGTGTGCTGACTGTGTCACAGCGATGGGGAAGGCTATGGGCCATGGGGCAAGCGCTCAGGAGGACAAAGGATCAGGCTCTGGGCCAGGCCACGTGCAGACATGTTCATGACCAGGTTAATGGAGGACATTGTGGTGTTTGTCCAAATGGGGGCTCCTTTGTTTCCTTTTTCTTTTCTCTTGGACATGGAGCTATTCACCAGGAAGCAGCAGCCTTGCAGGCAGGACTTTCTAGGAGAGAGAGGAGTCAACATGCCTGTGCCAATGTCATTTTCAATGGATTTATTCACAGGCTAAGTCATTTGAAAACATGAGACAGTTACGTTTAAAAACTACCATGTACTGGGCCAAGACAGTCCTGCCTTAGTAGTTTCTGTGAAATCAGGTGCAGAGCGGCAGGAAAGTCATCTCATCTCCTATTATGTGAAAGTGAATATGTGCATTGTGAGGAATGAGAAATTTCTAGGTGTAGGATGGAGAGATGATGGAGGAGAGATGGATGACAGGGAGGCTCGTCAGCGATAGATGGACACACAGTCGATGGAGAAATAGATAGGGAGTAACATTGCTCTTGAGAGCTATTCCTCAGCCCTCCTTCCCTGCTTGGAAGGTCCTGGCCAGGGGTGAAGCAGGAGGACCCATTACTCGCAGGGCAATATTATCAGAAACTTCCTGGCACTTACAGGGTCACAACCTGATCTACTCTTTTCCAAACCAATATTGACCTCCCAGTAGGGCCTCCAGGCTTCCAATGAAAGCCATGGTTTCCCCAGGTGCAGGGGCTGCACAGGGGATGAGCAAGGACTGCGGAGCATTGGAAGCACAGCACAGGAAGGATTTTTCTCCTTTCCTCAGCAGGCAGTGTCCAGCTGTGGCAACACTAGAGTTGTAAGGTGGGAACCACGTCCCCAGACCTTCTGTCAATACTCATCGTGCCTCTGCAGCTCTAGCAAATGCACACGCTGCAGCCCAAAGTGTGGAGCTGCACACCTGCCAGCCTGAGCAGCTGCACAAAGTGGGGTCCTCCTGGAAGCCTAGGAACAACTTGGGCTGGCCAGCGTCGCCCTCTGCTGGTCTGAGCTCACGGTGCAAGGCTCCTTCCTGTGACCTCCCCTATGCAATGGGAACAGGTGGGTGGACTTGCTCAGGTGTGGATAGCACAGGTGGGAGAAGGTCATCCAGGAGGTGCTGGCCACAGCGTGCAGGGAGCTGAATGGATGATTCTGTGGGTGTTCATAGTGTGAGTGAGTGTGTGTGTGTGTGTGTGTGTCTGAATGCAGATGTTAATCCAGCAGAGGTTTGGATACCGAAATTTGTACAGATTGACTTGAGTATGTGGATTTTTCTGTGGCTTTTTCCTTCATCATTCATGTGTCCTGCCCTATTGCCATTTCACTTAAGATTCCTGTCAGTTCAGATCAAATCAACAATAAAAGACACTTCATTGGATGTAGTCATTCAAAATCTAACTCCACTTTGAGAATTTAAACCCTTTAATTCCAAAAATACTTGTCAGTCTTCATTCATCTAGAATTCCTGGATCCAGGCTTGTAGAGGATGTTTGGTTTTCCAAAGCGGCTCCAGCCATAATGACTGACACAGGATTTCAGGGCACAGAGGGAACTATTTAGGAGGAGATCCACAGCCCGGGCTCAGAGTCACAACTCGACTTAGACATGATTGTTGTCGGAGAGAGAAAATTTCAGGAAGAGTGACAGGTCACTCATCACTAGAATTTTCTGGGCAGTTGGGGCTTTGGAGGACAGGGGTGTGGGATGGGCAAGGTCTGCTCTTCCTCCAGGTAGACCCTCTTTCCTGAAACAAACCCCCAACACACACAGATACTCAAAGAATACACACATCCATACATAAAGGAATGATTATAAATGCTGTCTTAGAAAGTCAAATGGTTTTCCACATGTATTCATACCTCATTAGATCTGGTTCCAATGTATTTTAACTTTTTGAAGCAAATGACACATATTTATTTTACGTTATAAAAGAGAAGAGGATACTTTCTCTACATGTGTGTGGATTCCTCAGGATAGGAAAACCACCAGCTATGCCTGAGCATCCTCTATTAAATAAGCAAAGGTAGAGTCATCAGATCCTGCTACATCAGTTAAACAACATTTGAGCAAGAAGCGTATTCTATATCCGATTTGAAAATTCCCAAATAGGACTCGGTGCATTTGACAGAAATTAGGAGGACAGTGGGCATTCCGGCTTCCCATAAATGCATCCGTATCTACTATTGGATTTGAACTAAGGTATTGTCATCCTCTAACCCTTTCCTATGCACATCATAAACTCAAAATTGATTCATCACAACACTTGTATTTTCATAATAAATTACTGATTATATTAGGCATTGTGTATGTACCAACTCCCCGAGGAACCTGAGATAATTGATTATTGTTATCGCAAGAATAAATATATTTAAAAATTCAGTGAGCTCAACTGTGTAAAACACTGGCAAAATTACAATTGCAAAGAAATAAGATAGTGAAGGGGCAAGATTGTCGAAAATTGGAGACCTCCGCTCAGCTGGATCCTTGAAGGTAGGTAGATGCTATCCGATCGTTGTGAAAAGGTAGGAATCCCACCTGACGTTTAATAAAAGAATTGCTGGAACTCTTCACTGAAAAGCGACCACCCTCTGCAAGGTGGGAGATGCGAGACGTGAATCCAAAGTGATATATCAGAAGGTGAATGGCAGGGCGGGCAGTTTACGCACCCCAGAATCGGGAAAGGGAAGGGCCACAGAGCCCACATTGCAATCTGCCTTAGCAATCTGATCCGGTGAGACACAACCTTGCCTGAAATGAGCTCAGGTGGTGAAATGGGCAGACACTACTCTGGACACAGTGTCTCAGAATTCTGAGAGTCCCAGAAAGAATGGGGGTGCCCACGGGGGTGGAGTTCCCAAGCCTTGGGGTGTGGACACTGGTCATGGCCAACAAGAGTGCGAGGGGCCTCTCAGCTCAGTTGGCCCTAAAACTGGAACCACTTTGCCTAATCGGCTGACCACTCTCCACATGGGAATCCTGCAAAGGACAGGGAAGTGGGGACCCTGCCCCTTCCCCTGGGAGAGGCAGAGAGTGTAGGTGCACCCCCGGGGGACAGCTCTCAGTGCAGAGACCCTGGAAGGAACAGTAACAGGGCAACCCTCTCTCTTCTCCTGGCAGACTGGTCTGGGCGCCCACCACAGGCATCTGCAGCATCTGGCACACCCCAGTGACTCCTGCTTGGCCCTGAGTGCTTACTGAAGAGCGGGACCCTGATCTTTCTGCTCTCAGGCTGGAGATCAGATTCCAGCCATTTCGTGTTGGTCTCCTAAAGAGGCACAGGGGGCTTTCAGGGAACAAAGCCACACAGGAAAACCAGAAAGAGCTCACAGTGAGCCCAGCCTCGAGGCAAGGGGACGTGTAAGCCGGACCAGGAACAGACCCTGAGCATCAGTGCAGCAGGCCCCTCCCCGGGAGATCAGCTCCCAAGATGCCATGAACACCATGTGTATGGACATCAAAGGGCTGCGTATTCCAGGTGTGGGACAACACAGTATAGAGAATTTGACTGTTCATCTAATGATTCCTATATCTGCAGTTTAAAATTCCATGATGTTGTCTTTTTCCCCTTTTCCACTGGTTTCGTGTTTTCTCAACTCTTTGATTTTAAGACATTTGATAACTTCAATTTTTTACACTCATATTTTATAGATACATTCTTTATGTTTGGCTTCTTGTCACTGGAATGAATTTTATTGTTCTCCATATATAAGTTTTGCTTCTTGACAATTTGAGATTTAGTGTCTCAGGCTCATGGTATATCCATAACCTATGCCAGCTTGTCCAGATAACTCTGTCTTCCTCCATATCTGGATGAGAGTGGATTTTCCATTGGGAAGATAGATTTGGTCTGCTTTGCTTTGGTTTGGTGTTTTGATGGCAGGGAAGCAAAAGACACGTGAAGTGACTAGAGGGGAGAGCACAGGCCTGCTCAGACCTTCTTCCGCTAGCCTTTCTCCCTGGTCTCCTTGGGCACATGGACTAAATCCCCTCCAAGGACATGAAGTGCCAGTTCTGCTGGAGAGCCCAGCCTGAAGGCCCTTTGCTCAAGCCTGCCTGCCTCCTCACCCCTGTGCCCTATATACCTGCAGGTCAAAGAATCCTTAGGCTACTTCACTAGCTCCAATCCCGACATTCCCTGTGAGGATAGGCCTTCCTACCCTTGGACCTCTGGGATCCTCATAGGCTTCCAGAAAGTAGGGAATATTTCTGTTGTGGCATGCATCCCTTGAGTGCCCAGGAAGCTGCATTTTCCTCAGAAGCCATGAGGTAGCAATAGGGCAGCTTTCATGGAATGAGACAGGGGCCTGAGGCTCCACGGATCAGACTCTGACCCGGGTCACATAATGATTGCATGAATGGGAGTTACTTAGGGCTTGAGTGTGGGAGAAGGATCCCACACCGTGGCTTCTCTACTGCCCTCTGACTTTTAAAAGCCTAGTGTGCACATCGAGGAGCTCCTCTACCCTCCATATGCACAGAGAGAGGGAACACCCTTGAACAGGAGCTCTGGAGTGAGGAAAGAGCAGTCAGTTGTTTTTCCTAAAAAAGAAATCCTCAAGACACAACTATGGATGTGCTTTGGTTTGGTTTCATTTGGGTTGGTTTGGTTTGGTTTTGCTGAGTTTCATTTGGTTTGGTATCACATGGTGTTGTATTGTTTTGTTTCCATTGGCCCACTTCAGAGATATGCCTGAGAACGAGGGACAGAGAGAGAAAGACAGACAGTCAGAGGGAAGTACCCAGTCCTGGGTCCTGTGCTATTTGGACCATTACATGCCCACTAGTCAAACTTTGCCTTCTTAGGAAATCATCTGGAAGGAGATAAATCTCCATGGTCAGGCCTCTGAAAGGAGGCATCATGATCCAACATTGAAGTGGGTTTCAGGATATATAAAGAATGAAACTGTCAACTCATCCCATTACAGACCATGTGCGACCGCAGCCCCATGTGGAGCACTTGGCACCCACACTGGATGCTCAGGGATCCACGTTGCCTGGGTAGTACTTCACGCAGAACACTGGGTGTGCAGGAGACCCTCAATGTCTATGTATCCCCTGAAACTATCAAGCTGCTGTCTCCTCTCAAGTAATTATGGCTGGAGGAATTAATATAACTATGGAGAGGTTCAGAAATGCTGAGCAATAAAAACCCCACAAAACAAGATCAAAAGAATGACATGCACACTATTCATTTGTGCTAATATTTTATTAACAGAAAAACACTACACACAATTTTAAATTAACATTAAAGAATAAACGAACTGCCTGGGTTAAATATCGACAATCACAGTTTCTGCAAAGCTACCACCACTGAGTCAAGAAAAGCTCATCTCAGGAGAAAACAGTGTCCATTTGCAGGGCCCACAGCGGCTGTTCAAAGCTGAAAACCCAAATGCAGACATGTGTACGCCAATGAGAGCTTAAAGTCTGAGTTTCTATTTCCATTGGAGTCACAAGTGCTCATTCAAAATTCCTCCCATTTTTTGATGAATCTATTTGCAGAAGAGAAAATTGACATCCCAGAGGGAAGAGTAGCCTTTGCCACAGCACACGGATTTCCCTAAAGAAAAGTGCAAGGTGTGTCTTTGTGGTTCGGTGTCTGTGCACGGCCCCAGGAGCATGAGAGGCATCACGCTGTGGACCCGGGAATTCCCAAGCAAAGCAGCTGAGCAAGTGCTGATTCCCCACATGAGTCCAGGAGGGGCCACGTCCTCAGGTCCGCAGTCACACCGTCAGGGTGCAGTGGGGTGGAGGACAATGTCCGAGGCCAGGAGCTGGCTCATTCGCTCTCAGTGTCTTCTGAGGATGAGGACACCTGTAGGTCACCGTGGAGGACACTCCAGGGGCCACAGACACAGGCTCCGTCCGACAGGTGGGGGGCAGGGGGGCCCTGAGCAGGGCCTGGCTTCTCGGGAGGAAGGAATGAGGGAGCTGCGAGGAACCGGGAGCTCCAGCAGCTTCTGTTCAATCTGGTGAAGACCATTCTCAGGGGCTGAGTGGGGGCCCGCGCAGAGGGCGGCCGTGGGGGCTCGGTGCACGGCTGCAGCGTTCCCAGGTGAGGTGTGGCAGGTGTGGGCTGGGGGCCCTTGCTTGGATGGAGGGCAGGTGTCTTCCTGGTCTGCGGGGGCCCGGCTGTGCATCCATGGGCACGTCTGCTTCCTGGAGGACACAGACTCCCCAATATCCCTAGAGGGGCTTCCTCAATGATCCTGCAGGTGTGCTGGGAGGGCCTCCATCCCGGTTTTTTTCGGGAGTTCTGGGACCTGTCTAGGGGCATCTGGGCACATTTCTTGCCTGGAGTCTGGAGGGGCATTTGGGAATTGTCTGCCAATGCGTTGCTGACAGCGGGACGGATGTTCTCCTCAGGATACTTGGGTGGTGCCTGGGTGTGTCCCAGCCCATGGCCCTTGGAGCCAGCCTGGGGACCCTCAAGGGAGACTCTGCAGGGCCTCTTGGCTCTCTGCTGCACAACCAGGCTGTCAGCCCTGACACAGAGTTGGCGAGCCGGCTGACGGGTGTCAGCGATTGGCACTTCCTGGGCTCCAGGAGGTCCACCAAGGGGCCTGAGGCTAAGTTTAGGGCTAGTCAGAGGAGATGTGGAATGAGACCAGAGTCTTGTGTCCGGGTTCTCAGTACGTGGCTGCATCAGCAGGGCAGGCTCACGGATAGAAGGCCTCCTGGTGTTGTAGACGGGCATCGGCATGTGTGGACGCTGTGGGAAAAGAAAAGACACAGGACACCATGAGTTTGGCCTCAGCACCAAGCTAAAATGAACATTCAGGAAAGAAAGAAACCAACAAACGCCCACGACCTTAGTAACCACTTCCTGCCCCAGAACAGGGAAAGAAAGAGATGGAATCTGTTGACCTAGGATTAGGGAATGGGGCTGCAGGGCTGCTCCGGAACAAAGGATGTTTGGATCCTCCCGGAGAATGACAGGATGTTGTTGATGCCCTTTAACATGGTGGGGGGACACGGAAAGTCCTGCCTCACAGCGATGCTTCTTCCATTGGACCAGCGCTTCCATCCTCTCTGCTCATGAGGCGATAGGAGTCCTGCTGCTGGAGAGTCATGGTAGGAGCTCCTGAGTGGGGATGGGCATGGGGGTAACGTGTCATGAAGGACACAGGACTGTTCTTTGAGGTTGGTATGTGCTCCAGGAGTGCCCGCCAATGACCATCACACGCCAACCAGCCACAGTTCACACACATATGAGGCATAAGGCAACATCATGGGCACCAAGGGAAAAAAGGGTGCAAAGACCACGCTACTCAACTGCCACTGGTGAGCAAGGAAGTGGAGCCCCACCTCCCCCAGGAGGCCCATGGAACCCAGCGAGCCCCAAAGGGCACAGTCCGGGACGCAGCGCACACTCACCCTCACATAGTCACACGATTCCGTGTCTTCCTTCCAGGTGCGCTTCTGCCCCTCCCGGGGTCTCCTGGGGAACCTGTGGAGCAGGGCCTTCCTCTGCTCGGCTTCTTGCCTGCACCAGAAATCAAGGCATAGAAAGGAGAAGGAACTCCCTTCCCTGGCTTCCAGCCAACACCAGCTCGGGGCTTGGGCCAACCTGGTCCTTTCCCTCCTCAGCCACTCTACGCCCACCTCTGCCCCTCATCCTATAGGGAGCTGAACAGGTCGTCCAGGCAGTTTCTTGCATGCAGAGTCAGAAAGGGTCTGCCTTGGCATGTGCCAAGCTCCATACATTCACTGGTGCAGGGACACTGCTCCAGCCACAAACCCCACACCAAATCAGCAGGGACAGCTCCATCACCCAAATGTGGACCCTGTTAGCCTGGCAGCTCCTCTGGCTGCCTCGCCAGCTGGCTCTGCCCACAGCCGCCCTGCACACTGTGCATGCACACGGACTCAGGGTCTGTCGTATCAGCCCTGGCGTTCGTGTCACAAGCCCCATTCCTCACCTTCGTCTCTGTGTCTTCTCCCTCTCAGCCTGGTCCAACAGCCTAGCCTGGTGTCTTGGGTCCCGCTGACTCCCCTGGCTCCACATTCTCCTTCAGCCTCCTGGAGCCCAAGGCCACGGGAATGAGGGTTGTGCCCCAGTGTTTTATGGGGCATCTGGTGCTTGATGCCTTGTGTCCAAAGGCCCCACAGTCCCTGCACTTTACCTGGGGAAGGAAGGTGCAGGGGTCAGTGCATCCACTCAAATGCCACTGAACCTGCCAAGCACACGAATGGGAGGCCGTCCTCATGGAGTGGCACATGGGATGAGGACAGGGGACATCCTATCTGGCTAGTGAGGTGTCAGTACAGTGAAGACCTCTGGATGCTTACTCCCCATCCCGTGGAAGGGAGGGAAGGTGAAGAGGGAGTGGAGGTGTCAGTTGAAGACAGGTGGAAACATCATTAAGATTTGGAACAAACACAAGCGTGGATCTGATCTTATGGTGCCCTGAGGCTGATGCTCAGAGCCTCTGAGTGTCCCAATGTGTAGACTGCTGGGATTCCAGCCCATGCCAGGATGACAACAGGGTCTGGTCAATGATCTTCTGTGAGCCTAGCCTGTCTCAAGACTCCTGGCAGAGCTCCTGCTTCAAAACCCATGCCAGCCTCCCCACTCACCCTGGGATCCTCCTCCTCTGGACTGGGAACTCCGAGGGCCAGTCCTGCTGTCTGTGGCCTCTTGCCTTTCTGGGGTCTCAAGGGAATGTCGGGCCCAAGCTGGGAGTGACGGGCCACCATGTGTCCCATGTCCTGGAGGGACAAGTCAGTCTGCTTCGGGGATTGGTTTCCGGTAGCCTGAGGGAAAAGAAACAAGAGAGTCCTATTCACCTGACCTAGGCGTCCTCCCTGTACCGTCTTCCCAAGGAGGCCTTAGCGAGCTTCAGGACAGTCTTGCCAAACACACATTTCTCCCTGTCACTTCTCTTTCCTCCTTCCTGTCTATGCCCTCCTGGCCAAGCCACATCCCTGCTCTGATGGATGCCACCAAGAAGGAATGTTGTTCAGTCTGCATTGAAGGACCCTTGACGACACTATCATTAAGTTTCTCCAAAATCCCTTTGGAAGCAAAATCAGGGACAGAACCTCTCCCAGTTGAGGTCCAGAGGGATCCACCATGGAGGACTCAAAGTGTACAGGCTTCAGGAAAGTGGACTTTCCTCTCTAATATCTGAATGCCCCACCGGGAAAGCCATGATTAAGTCCAAAGTCACTTTGGAAACACATTCTCCTCTACTCCATGGGGAGCTGCCCACCTGAGCCTATGAACACTTCCATTTCATGTGTTCTTGGCAATGTCCCCAATACAGCCCCACCAAATTGACAAATATATATATATGTATTTTTAGCTTGTGGGAACCAGTAAATTCTTTTGTGAAAAAAATGTAAGTTATTTACGAGAGAGAGTGTGTGCGTGTGTAATGGAGAGTGATCACCTGAGCTGTAGGAAGGACAGAGGGAGAAGCAGACACTCAGTTATCAGGATAACCAGTGAGGGCCTGGATCCATCTCCAGACCCTGAGATCATGACCTGATCCAAGTCAGTCCCTGAAACAATGGAGCTGGTAAGGCACCCTGATCCTGTGTCTTCACTAGGCCTGCAGGGCCCACTGAGACATCTACGGGCCTTCTGTCCCTGCTCGTCCACCACCCGACACCAATGTGATACCTGAGGCCCCATTCCATTGGCATTGGGACCTCCTGGTGTCCTGGGCACTCACAGCCATACCCTGGCCTGCTCCCTGTACCGTCATCCCAAGGAGGTCTTAGCAAGCTTCAGGACAGTTCTGCCAGAGAAACACACATTTCCCCCCGTCACTTCTCTTTCCTCCTTCCTGCCTACGCTCTCTTAGCCAAGCCACATCCCCGCTCTGAGGAAGGCCACCCTTAAGGAAAGACTCTTGTTGACACTATCATGAAGTCTCTCCAAATCCCCTGTGGGAGCAAAACCAAGGGCGGGACCTCTCCCAATTGAGGTCCAGTGGGATGCACCATGGAGCACGCAAAGGGCAAAAGCGTCAGGAAAGTGGGCTTCCCTCTCTCATATCTGAATGCCCCTTGTGACAGCAGAGGAAGCCATAGTTAAGTCCAAATTCATTGGGAAAACACATTCTCCTCTACTCGATGGGAAGCTGCCCATCTGAACACTTCCATTCCATGTGTTCGTGGCAGTGCCCCCAATTAACTGCCATCGAAGGTTTGGGAGGTGAATTTCTTTTCAGCTTGGGAACCAGGTAATTCTTCTATTGAAAAAAAGGTCAATTATTTATGGGAGAGTGAGTGTGTGTGTGTGTGTGTATGAGGGAGAGTGATCACCTGAGCTGTAGGAAGGACAGAGGGAGAAGCAGACACTCAGTTATCAGAAACCCAGTGAGGGCCTGGATCCATCTCCAGACCCTGAGATCATGACCCGACCGAAGTCAGATTCTGAAACAATGGAGCCGCCCAGGCGCCCTGATCCTGTGTCTTCTCTAGGCCTGCAGGGCCCACTGAGACATTTAGGGGCCTTCTGTCCCTGCTCGTCCACCACCCCACACCAATGTGACACCTGAGGCCCCGTTCCACTGGCATTGGAACCTCCGGGTGTCCAGGGCATTCACAGCCATGCCTTGGCTCAGACTCTGTCCTCAGAACATGTTAGACCAGAAAGAGTCCTTAACCCGTGGAGGAAGGGCCAATCCCTCCATCATTTCCTCACTGTCCCATTGCTCTGTCAGGGAAGGTCAGACCAGTGGCCTGAAAACTCACCTGAAGTGCGATTGTGGTCCTCACGCCCATCAGGAGAGGCTGAGAAAGGTCCTGGACACTCCACTGCAGGAGACTGGGTGTCCCGTGGGAGAGAGGGATGGTCAGGAATGGCCACTTCCGTTGCTCCCGGACTTTTATACTGCCCCAAGGTCACGTGACGTTTCAGCCACTTGAAAGACATCCACCTAATCCTCTTAGCGGCTGCAGGGATTGAGCCAATCAGCAGCTTCAACAGGCTAATGATGCCCTCATGAGAGCGATTTCTATGACTCCGTGTGTGTGCCTGTGTGTGTGTGTCTCTGTGAATGGAGGTGTGAGTCCATGTGGATTTGGTGGAGATTGAAATTTCTGCAAGTGAAATTATATTGGTACATTTTAGCGTGGGAATTAACCTCAGGACTCATGTTTCCTGAACTATTGGTATTTTACCAACACTTCTGCTGAATTTAGACCTAATGGTATTAAAAATGGGGTCAGGGTTTGAGGTTATTCAAGATGTTATATCCATTTTGTCAACTAACTTTCAGTTAAAAAGTGAAATGTAAAGAGCAAGATCTTCCAATCGGCTATAATCGCTTGATTGGATTAAGGGATTTGGGTGTGGTCCCTTTCTCATAGAGACCTTTCAGGCCAGCCCAGGTCCTAATCTTGACTCTCTCATCAGACAGCACCTTCAGGTCTTTCTCAACCTCCCTAACTGCCCTGCTCATTTCTGAACTGAATTTGATCAGTTTCTATGTTCAATGGATATATCTCTATGAATGCCCTTTTTCTTCCTCAGTAACCTCAAGCGAGCCAAGGAGTGTTAGATGTCAGTGCTCTAGGACAGGGAAGATCACTCTCCCAAAGGAGCACAGGTATCACATAGGAACAGGTTCTCCTCACCAGCCAGAATGTTTGTAGCTGTAACCAATCATTTGGGAATATGGCATCCATTGCTTGGCTTCTACACTTCCATCTCTCTGGACTATGATCCCAATCTACAAAGATTGTGAAGGTTTTGATGAATACCAGTTTCTGCCTAGGTGTGGTCCGGGTCCACCACAAGAGAAATTCTCTGGCTGGTTTATGCTTTTGGGAAACATTCCTTTGAAACTCCCTTTCCTACAAGAGTCTCTATCCTCAATCCAGTGTTTATATGCCTCATTTTAACTGTTCCTCAGGGAATTCCACCACAATATCCTTTATATTCTCTTGATTCAGTTGGAATATGTTGTAGGCTTGTACCTTTTTCCACATTGTGGGCTTGGCAGGTGTAGATGCAGGTAGGAGGGCACCTGGTTAGCTTGTGGTTTGAAAGTGTCATTATGGCTTCTTCCGCCCACAGAATTGGTAGTGTCTGCTGAAACATTTTTGAGTCGACACGACAATTAATTCCTACTTGTGACCATGATCCTTTGCATTGGGAAAGGAGGCATCTTTGTGCAGGATAGAATAGTGAAGAATAATGAAGTTTAGGAAATCGTATAAGTCTTAGGAAAGGTGGAAACCTAAGTCTATGTGTCTTCTTTACTGACCAGAGGCCAAGAGAAACAGGAACATTTTGCCAGGCCTTGGTCAGTGACTGGGCTTCACAAGCCCTGGGGCCCTGCTGAATTCTTGATGTTCACTTGTCGTCCCTGGACACTAAGAGAATAAAAGTGTCATCTCTGAAGCCACCATGTTTTAGGATATTGATTCTGTACCCTTGGAGTTCAATAAAAAACTTGTGTAGGAATCTCGATATGATATCTCCATTTTTGCCTGAAAGTTTTAATCCCTGAGCCTTCCGTGCCAATGAAGGCACGTACTGAGACCCCCGATGAGACTGTCCAGTCCCATTCCACATCTCCTCTGAGTAGCCCTAAAGTTAGCCTCAGCTCACCTGGTGGACCTCCTGGTGCCCAGGAAGTGCTGATCGCTGACACCCCTCAGCTGGCTCGCCAACCCTGTGTCAGGGCTGACAGCCTGGGTGTGCAGCAGAGAGCCAAGAGGCCCTGCAGAATCTCCCATGAGGGTCCCCAGGCTGGCTCCAAGGGCCATGGGCTGGGACACACCCAGGCACCACCCAAGTATCCTGAGGAGAACACCCATCCCGCTGTCAGCAACGCATTGGCAGACAATTCCCAAATGCCGCTCCAGACTCCAGGCAAGAAATGTGCCCCGATGCCCCTAGACAGGACCCTGAACCTCCAAAAGAAACCGCAATGGAGGCCCTCCCGGCACAACTCCAGGCATTGAGGAAGCCCTTGTGGGGATTTTGGGGAGTCTGTGTCCTCCAGGAAGCAGACGTGCCCGTGGATGCACAGCCGCGCTTCCGCAGACCAGGAAGACAGCTGCCCTCCGTCCAAGCAAGGGCCCCCAGCCCACAACTGCCACACCTCACCTGGAGATGCAGCAGCGGTGCACCGAGCCCCCACTGGCCGCCCTCTGCGCGGGCCCCCACTCAGCCCCTGAGAATGGTTTTCACCAGATTGGACAGAAGCTGCTGGAGCTCCCGGTTCCTCGCAGCTCCCTCATTCCTTCCTCCCGAGAAGCCAGGCCCTGCTCAGGGCCCTCCTGCCCCCCACCTGTCGGACGGAGCCTGTGTCTGTGACCCCTGGAGTGTCCTCCACGGTGACCTACAGGTGTCCTCATCCTCAGAAGACAGTGAGAGCAAATGAGCCAGCTTCTGGCCTTGGACCCTTGTCCTCCACCCCACTGCACCCTGACGGGGTGACTGCGGACCTGAGGACATGGCCCCCCCTGGACTCATGTGGGGAATCAGCACTTGCTCAGCTGTTTTGAATGGGAATTCTCGGGTCTACAGCGAGCTGCCTCTCATGCCCCTGGGGCCGGGGACCCACCCCCAAAACATACCTTGCACGTTTCTTAGGGAAATCCATGCACTATGGCAAAGGCTACTCTTCCATGTGGAATGTCAATTTTCTCTTTGCAAATAGATTCTCAGGGGTCCCGGTGGCTCCCTGCAGGCTGCACGTCCCCTCTGTCCTCAGGGTGCAGGGGCCTCGGCCGGGAAGGGGCATCGGATCGCCCCGATGAAGTCCAGCCGGACGGAGCTGCTGGAGCACAAAGTCCGACAACTGCTGCTCGCCTTGCAGTGCAGGGACATCATCTCCATTTGCAGCTTCTTAGACGACTATCGTGGATTCACCACCAAGGACGAGGTGCTGGACCTGCTGTTCACCGAGTGAGCACCTGCCCCTCCGCAGCCCAAGGCTGGGCCACCTGCTGCTGGGGAGGCTGGGGATGGTGTGAGCTTCCCGGCCTCGGGCTGCTCCCCCGCCTGAAGCAGGGTCACCCAGGGCATAGCGGGGTCCTGGAGGGCAGCCCCGGGGCCTGGCCTGTGGCGGGTCAGCCAGAGGGTCTGTGCCTGTGCTCAGCAGCCGTCCTCCTCCCCGTGACCAGGCCTGTGCCTCCTCCCCCCCATCACCAGTGTCCTGAGCAGCCTGTTTCCCCATTGAAAGGGAGTTTTAAGAGTCCATTGGGGGTCTGTGTCCTGGGGCAACAAGACAGGGGGACCCCGGGGTGCCCCGGGCCCACTCGGATAGTGTGCCATGGGCCTGGCCAGAGCCCTTTCATGCTCAAGCCTTCAGGAGGCCCCAGCAGGTGCGGGCGCTTCTCTGGGAGCTGCCCGTGGCCCCACGCACAGAGCTGACAGCCCCCGGGGCTCCGGCCTAGTCAGGGGTCAGACGGTGACAGCCCCCATGATGAGACGTGGCGTCCAGAAGATTATTCATGGGATGTCACCCGCCCTCCTCTAGGTATGGGTGCATCGTAGATGCGTGGGGTAACAATGACGTGGTCCTGCAGTGCTAGAAACTGTGAGTGACTCCGGCTCCTGCAGGAGGGCCTTCCCTCTCCAGGAGGGCAGCGAGGGGGCTGTGTGGTGGGGGGGCTGCACCGTCACCCCACACATCTGCAATTCCTGTAACAGGGTAAAGGTCTCAGGCCCCTTCTGGAAAAGAGGGCAGGAGAGCCAGGATGGGGTGCGGGCTTGGTGGGAGGGACTGGGACCCCTAAGGAGACCTTCTCTATGCCCCCCAACCCTCTCTCTGCCCCACACCAGGGGCCCAGATCAGTGGGGGTCGGGAACATCGCATTCCCCAATCTGGTGGCACCTTGACCCGGGGGCACAGCAGGTGCTCAGGAGGGCCGGTGAAGGCTCCCGGACCAGGCAGCCCCGCCCGGTGAGAGATGGGATATTAGAGTCAGTGGAAGGACACCCCTGGGGGCCCCTCGTGAGGGAGGCAGCGCAGAGCCATAGGAGGGAAGGTGGCAGTCCCAGGCGGCTCCTGGCAAGGCCTGGCAGGACACAGAGCCCGAGCCCTCCTGCCTTGGAGCTTCCCAGAGCGACAGTGTGTGCAGTGAGGGCAATGACAGGCCAGACACCCCCCGTCTCCGGACGCCTGCCGGTGGACTCAAGGGGCAGGTGGGCAGGGACCAGGCTGAGGAGGGAGCTCCACTTCCCCAGGAGAGACGGTGATGGTCACCCCACTGGGCGTGGGCTCCCCAGAACAGAGGCTGCATCCCAGCCCCTCTTCAGGGAGCAGGCCTGTGGCAGGCAGGACCACCAGGTGGCAGGGGGACAAGGACAGGACTTGCCTCCAACATCCGCAAGGGAGGCCGGGGCCCCGGGTTCTGCAGGGCTTCCCTCAGGACATCTGTGAGTGAGGGCGCCCTGTCTTCTGATGCCTGTGCCTGCTTGTCCCTCCCCATGGCCATCTCCTGCATGCTGGAAATATGGCTGGATTATTACCGAGATGACTTTTGTCAGCTCCCAGAATTTCCCTCCCTTATAAAACTTCTGCAATTCCTAAGGCAGCACATGCCAGGCTCAGACATGGAACTCTGTGCCCTGCGTTACCTCCAGCAATTCAGACGCCTCCATGCAGCGGAGCCAGAGGCTGGGGGTGAGGAGGTCTGGGGGTGGCCAAGTTGAGGACGGGGGGGCCCGCAGATCCAGCTTCTGTTCAGCTGGGTCGGGAGCAGGGGGTGGGCTCACACCCCACCCCACGGGCTGCAGCCTGGGGACACCTCCCAGGGCTCTTGCCCTCACACACGTGGAGCGGTGGGAAGAGTGGCCTTGACTTGGGAGGGACGTGGACAGTCCGTCCTGATGGTGATACTTTGTCTTCTTGGAGCTACAGCTTTGGCCCGAGGAAAACACCCTGAAGCAGCTCAGGAGCGCGCCCCAGCTCCGACCGTGGGGCCTGCTGCCCCGTCGGGGCCTGCGGGGATCGAGGCCATCCTGGCTGCTGGGGCTGAGGGCTCAGCCCGCGCTGAGGTGCCCACTGGGGAGGCGAAGCCCCTGCAGATAGTGGTCACTGCTCTAGCTCACTGCTCCATCCTGGAGGAGCCCCCTGCACCCCTGAGAGCCCTGGGGGAGGAGCAGACGCCATCCCCTGCTCTCGAGGTCGTGGATGTGCCGGAGAAGCTTCCTAACTCAATGGAGCAATCGGCCTGGGCGCGGAGCAACCCCGTGAACCACCTCAGGAGCCAGCCCCAGCTCCTGCCGCGGGGCTCATGGTGGCTGCAGCCCAATGGAGCCTTCCCCTCCCCGTCATTGCGCTGTTCCTGTATTTTATGATTTTCATAAACCTTCCATAAGGGCTTATGTATTTTATTTTTGATAAAGGATAAGTTAACTGCGCAAAATTTACTCTGATGCTTCTAAATTTCACATCATGGTACTTTAGGTCCATTCACAGTGTTGCAAGCCCCGGGGCCCAGTGCACTGGGGGACACAACCCAGGATCCGGTGCTCCCCTGGGGCAGGCAGAGGCCAGGAGGACACAGGACAGCCAGGTCGCTCCTGTTGCCGGGCCAAGGAGCTGTGCAGGTCAGTGCCCCCACCCCGGAGTACCCAGGCCCCTGCGCACTGGGAGCTACGATGGTTAATGTGGGAGCTGACGCCAGGGCTGGACAGCTGGCCACCGGCACTGGTGTTGTCCCTCCTGGTGTCACCCTGTACCTGGGACTGCGCATGGGCCTCACAGGATAAACAACTCCCACTGAGCCGTACACCTGACAAGAGGCGGGGCAGCAGATGACATTATACTGTGCATAGAAATCTCAAACGACTCCACCCCAAGATTGCTAGAACTACAGCAATTCGGCAGTGTGGCAGGATATAAAATCAATCCCAGAAGTCAGTGGCATTTCTGTACACTAACAATGAGGCTGACGAAAGAGAAGTTAAGGAGTCAATCCCATTTACAATTGCACCCAAATGCATAAGATACCTAGGAATTAACCTCACCAAAGAGGTAAAGGATCTATCCCCTAAAAACTACAGAACGCTTCTGAAAGAAATGGAGGAAGACACAGAGAGATGGAAAAATATTCCATGCTCATGGATTGGAAAAATTAATATTGTGAAAATGCCAATGTTACCCAGGGCAATTTACACATTAATTGCAATCCCTATCAAAATACCATGGACTTTCTTCAGAGAGTTGGAAGGAATCATCTTAAGATTTGTGTGGAATCAGAAAAGACCCCAAATAGCCAGGGGGACATTAAAAAAGAAAACCATATCCGGGGGCATCACAATGCCAGATTTCAGGTTGTACTACAAAGCTGTGGTCATCAAGACAGTGTGGTTCTGGCACAGACAGACACATAGATCAATGGAACAGAAGAGAGAATCCAGAAGTGGACCCTCAACTCTATGGTCAACTAATATTCCACAAAGCAGGAAAGACTATCCACTGGAAAAAAGACAGTCTCTTCAATAAGTGGTGCTGGGAAAATTGGACATCCACATGCAGAAGAAGGAAACTAGACCACTCTCTTACACCAGACACAAAGATAAACTCAAAATGGATGAAAGATCTAAATGTGAGACAAGATTCCATCAAAATCCTAGAGGAGAACACAGCAACACCCTTTTCAAACTTGGCCACAGCAACTTCTTGCAAGATACATCCATGAAGGCAAGAGAAACAAAAGCAAAAGTGAACTGTTGGGACTTCATCAAGATAAGAAGCTTCTGCACAGCAAAACTGAAAGACAACCTACAGAATGGGAGAAGATATTTGCAAATGACACGCCAGATAAAGGGCTAGTTTCCAAGATCTATAAAGAACTTATTAAACTCAAAAGCAAAGAAACAATCCAGTCATGAAAAGGGCAGAGACATGAACAGACATTTCTCCACAGAAGACACAGACATGACCAACATGCACATGAGAAAATGCTCCGCATCACTTGCCAGCAGGGAAATACAAATCAAAACCACAATGAGATCCCACCTCACACCAGTGAGAATGGGGAACATTAACAAGACAGGAAACCACAAATGCTGGGAGGGTGCGGAGAAAGGGGAACCCTCTTGCACTGTTGGTGGGAATGTGAACTGGTGCAGCCACTCTGGAAAACTGTATGGAGGTTCCTCAAAGAGTTAAAAATAGACCTGCCCTACAACCCAGCAATTGCACTGTTGGGGATTTACCCCAAAGATTCAGATGCAATGAAACGCCGGGACACCTGCACCCCGATGTTTCTAGCAGCAATGTCCACAATAGCCACACTGTGGAAGGAGCCTCGGTGTCCATCGAAAGATGATGGATAAAGAAGATGTGGTCTATGTATACAGTGGGATATTCCTCACCCATTAGAAACAAGAAACACCCACCATTTGCTTCGACGTGGATGGAATTGGAGGGTATTATGCTGAGGGAAGTAAGTCAGTCAGAGAAGGACAAACATTATATGTTCTCATTCATTTGGGGAATATAAATAATAGTGAAAGGGAATATAAGGGAAGGGAGAAGAAATGTGTGGGAAATATCAGAAAGGGAGACAGAACACAAAGACTGCTAACTCTGGGAAATGAACTAGGGGTGGTAGAAGGGGAGGAGAGTGGGGGGTATGCGTGACTGTGTGACGGGCACTGAGGGGGGCATTTGATGGGATGAGCACTGGGTGTTATTCTGTATGTTGGCAAATTGAACACCAATAACAAAAAAAAAAAAAGAAGAAAAACAAAAATGCTTCAATCTCCATGTATTTCCGCCTACTTCTCTCTTATCTTCTTTGCAATCCAAGAAGAGGTAAGGTCCCCTTCAACTTTTCTCCTCAGCCCACACCCATCTGATTTTTTGGTCCCAATTAATTTGTGGACCTCTTTCTTGCTCACAATTCAAATGTTCTAATCAACAAAAAACTGTCACACAGAGTGTCATCAGTCTTTATGTTAGTTTTAGCCTCAGTAGAATTTGATTCCTCTTGTGTGCAGGCCCTCTCTTCCCTGGAGTCTTTCCTCTGTTGTCCCCGACTGCAGAGGAGATGGAGTTCAGGGTGCTGGGTGTTTCCTAGGCAGTGATCTCAAGGCGAACATGGTTGGAAAGGGTGGGGAGGAAGAAACACAGGCAGAGGGAGATGTCTGACCACTGTGCACCCTCACGGCATCAGCCCACCACACAGGGTGCTGGAGAACTCGCAGGACCCATACCCTTGTCCTAAATTGAAGCTGAGTGGCCTCTGTGAATAATCATTGCCTGTCGGTCACTCTGGGGAGCAGTTGCCTTGAGGCAGGTGGCTCTTTGCAGCTGAGTCAAACTCTGCCTCTGTTGACAAAGTCCTCCAGGAAGCTTATGCATGGATCCTACCATTTCATGTCCCACCCTGCAGGTCAGAGAGGAATAAGTTCGGTAATAACTGGCCCATACAGGGGCATCGAGATGTCTGAAGCTGATGGGCCTGGCAAAGAAAAAACGGATGGCAGAGAGGCAGCTAGCATACAAAGGATAGCAGAACACTAGGCGCTCATTGTTGGTTCTAGTGGGGCTCCTGCATACCGGGTGTGGATTGGGTCCCCTGTCTTTCCTTACATAAGCCACACCCTGTCAACCAGCTGTCCTTGCTCCTAGAAGGTGGGGTCTTTCAGGGCCCTGGACCAAGGTCCTTCTACCTTTGCCCACAAGGCCCTTCTCCCATAGTTGGCACACTAGATCTAATGCCCACCACTGGGTTGGGCTTCTTTTTTTTCTTGCTAACAGGCTTTGCCTCACCTAAATTACTCCATGTGACCACTAGAATAGTTAACAGTGTAGACAAGCATTTCTAGAATGTCTATATGACAAATGAGAAAGCAGAAAACGAGCAGTTTACTGAGGACACACCACCACTGCCAGGCCCAAACCAGAACTAAACCTAACTTCACCTCTACTATCACGGATCTTTTAAAACCAAAAGGTAGCCCTTCCACCTTCATCATGTAACATTTGCAGAACTATCAGGTGTGTATTTTTATGGTTCTGTTGTATACATGACACCTCATCCCCCTGTGCTTACTTTTGACCCATGCAAGGGCCTTAAACACGTGGAGAACAGAGATGGGGCTTATCCCTCCTTCAACGATACCTCTTCCCCAACTCCATCCTGAAAAAAGCAAAGCTCTTTGAAAATCTGGGGCTGGTTCTTAAAAACACTCTTTACAATTGTACAAACCACCCCCACCCTCATTCTTTTGTGGCTGTTAACCTTCTCCTCATTTTCAGGGCGTCCCTGGAAAGGTGTATAAGCTACTCTTTCTTGAACTAGGTGTTTGCTGTTTGTGAGCCGTGCTGGCTTGGCCGGGGCAAATGCAGGAGGATATGCACCGAGGATGAGAAGATTGTTGGAAATTGCAAGATGAACCTTTTCTGTTGCCGATGGAGGATCAGGTGAACCAGACCAGCCCTTCCTGGCCTTCAAAGTGGGACTTGGTATTCAAGGGAGGACAAGAGAAGTCGTGTGCCTTACCCACGTCACACTGTGAGTGAGTCTCAGAATCATTCTCCTGTCTTTCTCCCTTGGTTTTGTTTCTTTGCTTATTTTTTAAGATAATCCTTAAAAAAATCTAGGTCCAAGAGGGCATCTAATAGCCCAATCAGATACTACTACTATGTATTTGTAGAGTCTCTTGTAATTTATAAATCTTTCCTCCATACTTTCCTCATATGACTCAAGATCGACTTATGAATTCATTATCTCCATTTATATTTGAAGAAACTGAGACCCAGAGAAGCTTTCATTTCTTGAAGGTTATAGCCTGGAAGCTGGAAATGGATGTGCACACCCCTGTCCTGTTCTGTGTATCTATCTTTGTATAATAATTTAAACCAAACAGATAAAAGGAAATGACATCTGCATCTGTGTTTTTGGAATTACAATTCTATAGCATACAAGAAATTATTCATGTCATTTCTTGGTATATCAATAAGCGATCAGTCATTGATTCTAATATTTACACTGTGTTTTTAAGCAACTCATACCTAGTCAGTTAATGCCCATGGCCCCAACTTTGCACTTCTCTTCTTGCCAATAAATTAAAATGTTAGAGGTCGACTTAAAATGCTCAGCATGGATTGTGCATGTATGATTGACTATCTATAGCTTTTGTTTATGAAATAAAATTTGTAGCTTCATATAACAATTGTGAAAATTATTCATCTTACAGCAGCTACTGAAATTTGATCACTCAGTTTTCACATATGATTTTAATTTCACATAATGATTTTGCTTTACATTTGAGCTACCATTGTACCATTTTGCACAGATACATTCCCTGTCCTTTCTCTGCTTTGCTCTGTGTAACTGGCACAATTATCGGCAAATTATGTTCCTTTTTTTTTCTTTTTTTGCAAACTATGTTCTTCAAGCGTCCTGGCTTATGGTTGATTTTAGTTGATGCAAGTGTGTGGTGGCAAAAGTGTAGATGGGAAGAAGGGAGAGCCGCAGATTTCTCTCCCACACTCTCTGCTCCAGCAGTGGCTTATCTCCCATAGTAAAGCCCCTGCTTCTATAGTCCTTGCTTCTCCCTCAGCCAAGATGCTGCAGGCACAGCTCCTGCCAGCCAGTCCTAGCCCCTGGGCTCACACTACAGACTCCTGCTTTTCCCGCTGCCATCAGGCAGTGGGGACCTCCAGCTAGGACTAACATGGGGGCCGCCTCACTGCTCCCTTTTTGCATGTTCAGCTTTGCCAACACTTTATCACTTCCTCTGCATTTGAATCTTCTCCATCAAACTACCTGGTGTGGGAGCCATTTTCATGCTTGGAGTCTGACTGATAGGGCTTTTCCCTTGGTCTTACTGTCAGATCTATTTACATTTGCTCAATTTTCTCCAAAAGGGATCTGAGTCGCCACTTCTGCCAACCCCGGAGTGCTTCCCTCATTTTCACAGGAATTAACTCAGGGAAGTGGGCAATGGGGCAACATAAGAATCTACAGTTGAGTGATCGCTTGTCTGTGGGTACTCCTCCCCAGGTTTTCATAGCAAGAGCACTGTGGATGGTTTAGAGAGGACCATGAGACCAGATATTCCCTACTCATTCCAAACACTGCACTCCTTGATCACCCAAATTGAAAACACTTTGGACTCTAACTGGTGTCTCTTTCATGGAAGAATTCATGTGTACATCTCAGAATCATACAGAGAGGTGGACCAGTGGCTGGGCCCTGATATTCCCTTACTAATAACATCCCATAGATGTATAGCATCTATGTATAGCATCCCTAGATGCTCACCTACTCATCAATCACTCCTCTCTATTTCTCTTGCTCTCTCCTCTTTTCTTCACTTGGCTTCTTTCTAGGACTTTTTTTTTATCCATCCCTCTTCTTCCTGAGACAAGCAATCCTCCTTATAAAATAATAAAATCTCAACCCATAGCAATTTCTTATTAAAATCAGCACTTTCTGGGGTCAAGTGGCTGCCCGTGGCTTCCTCAGATAAATTTCTGTTAATTTCCATAGTAATTCATGGAGATCTCTGGATGTCAGTCTTCTGCATTTTCTGAAGAAGAAAGTCTTCTATATGGTGGATGGGTCAGAGGGAAATGGTCAGGAAGAGACACTGGTTTTCCCCTGAAGTATCTCCACTCTAGTCTACATAATGCTCCTGCTTAGCATGACTTTACCTCCATTAAGTTTGAAATTGTGGCTCTGGTCTTACTATGCTAACCATGTATTGTCCCTTCTTGATGCGGGGTCCATTTCAAAACCCCCTCACAATAACGGAAAGGGAATGGCAGTGTCTGTAGAACAAGATTGATCAGTTTGTGCTGAATTCCCAAATGGCAGAGGACAAAACATTAAGAATCATCTTCTCTCATATACCCAACAGAAGTACTGAACCCCAGGGAAAGGAATAGCAAAGAAGTTGACCACAGAATGTGCTCTGAGACACTTAGCCTTGTGTCTATGCCTTGAGAGTATAAAAGAAAGCTAGAGAAGGCAGAGGACAAAATTCCTCTGGAAAAATGTGTTAGTGAGCTGGGATTGGGACCTCACTGTGGCTCTCAAAGGGGACGGGTGAGGAAGACAGCACTTTTATACACAATCCACACAACCCACTCAGGATTGAGGTGAGCTTCAAGAGGCTACTTGGGAAATTCAACATGCCGCCCTGTGGTTCTATACCTGAACGTGTTGACAGGTGAAGAACTCTGGCTGGAGTTGTCCACGGTGGCAGGACAGAAAGATCAGCCTGTGGGGTCACTTACAACTTATGATATTAGGTAGGACAAAAGGGGCATGGCTCCCATGGACCAAGTGAATACCACACAAGATCACTGGGCTGGGTGGCCCAGGTGGCTCAGCGGTTTGGTGCAGCCTTCGGCCCAGGGCATGATCCTAGAGATTTGGGATCAAGTCCCACGTCGGGCTCCCTGCATGGAGCCTGCTTCAGCCTCTGCCTGTTTCTCTGCCTCTCTCTCTCTCTCTGTCTCTCATGATTGAAAACAAAAAATTAAAAAAAAAAAAGACCACTGGGCTGAAACCATCCTAAAGGGAATATTCCCAAAAATGTGACCTGCTCAATCAAAGAGACTCAGTAGTAAGTCATTTTTGGATACATTGCTTGGGTGGAGGGAAATTCATAAGATCAACTAGAAAGAACATCAACCATTCACGAAACTGTGCAATGCCATGAACCAACAGAAACCTTGTAAGAACACATAAATGTGCTCCCCCAAAGAGATCTACCTTGGAAGACTGCTGGACTCATTTATTTCACTGTGTCACAAGGTACCACAAAAGTTAGCTGCTTAAAACAGCACACACTCTCTCGCAGTTCTGTGGGTCCAAAGTCCAGGCATGGTGTATCTGGAGCCCCTGCTCAGGGTTTCAGGAGACTGACAGCATGGGGTCAGCTGGGACTTTGATCTAATCTGAGGCAAGAGATCCCCTTGCATCCCCCTGGGGCTGTCGGGAAAAATTGTGTCACTTGTGGTTGTTGGCCTGCACTGGGTTGCTGTCTTCTTGCAGGATGTCAGCCAGGTATTATGCTGAGCACACAGAAGCTGCCTGGCATTCCCTGACCTGTGGCTCTTTCCATAAAATGGCAGCTTTCTCCTTCAGGGCCACCCAGAGTGTCTCTCGTACTTCAAAACTCCTACTTCTGTCTAACAGCACAAAAGAAAGAGGAGAAAACCAAGCTACACAGAATAATGATTTTTTCGCCATTGGAATCTAGTTGTTTAAAATTAATTGCAAATTCATTTACAACATAAACATACATAGTGCCATAATTAATTTAAAAAGGGAAATATCAGTAGAGAACAAAAAATAGAAAAAAAATATTGATATTGAAAGTTATAATACCTGAAAAAGATTCACTGAATAGATGTGAGAGTATAGAAAATATGACAGGATCAAGAGTCACTGATATTTGACAAGGAAATTCAAATGGTACCTCAGGAAATATCTGTTTAACACAAAAGAAGTCAGTAATGCAGGAAAGGTGGGTGGAGGAGAAATTTAGGAAACAAATAGCAGGGGCACCTGGTGGCTTAGCTGGTTAAGTTTCTGACTCTTGATTTTGGCTCAGGTCATGACTCAGGATTGTGAATCTGAGCCCAACACAGAGCCTTATTGGAATTCTCTCTCTCCCACTGTCCCTCCCCACCCTCCACCTAAGCTCTCTCTCTCTCTCCCGCCCCCCCCATAGATAAATAAATGCTTAATAATAAAAAGAAAAGTATAATAGCAAATGGCAGATGTAAATCCTACCTCATCAATTATGGTATTAAATGCAAATGAATTAAATATTCCAGGTAGAGTCTAGCAGAATGGTTTTTAAAAAAAGTTTTTAAAGATCCAACTATATGCTGTGTGCTTGTGTGAAAGGGACATGCTGGATTCAATGAAATGAAGAGGTCAAAAGTAGAAGGATGGAAAAAGATGGAGCGAGAGACAAGAGAACCCCGTATAGTGGTAGACACGTCAACCCCTTAAGAACACATGACCATTATAAGCGTGTATAAACCTAACAAGAGCCACGAAATACATGAAGTGGGAACTGACACACTGAAGAGAGAAATCAATAGTTCAACAAAAGTATATGTGTTTTATAGCCCAGCATGTGATCTGTGTTGATGAATGTGTCATATGTACTTGAAAAAGGTGTGTATGTGTGTTTTGCAGTCATTTTGGGTTGTATTCCATAAATACCAATTCACTCAACGTGGTGGTAGTGTTGTTTACATCAAACCCGTGTTTGTTAATTTTGGTTCTAGCCTTTGCTGGAAAGAATGACATCAAAATCTTCTGCTCTCATTGTAGAACTGTGTTTCCCCATTTTAATCCATCCAGTTATTGTGTAAAAGTGTTATGCAGCATCCCACTCTCCATTTGATAATATTCTTTTTTTATCTGAAATGAATATTGGCACTCCAGCCTCCTTACTCTAGATATTTTCATAGTCTATGCTTTTCCATTCATGTGTTTTCAGCCTTTCTTTGTATTTTTATATTTAATGCTTTCTGTATAATTTGTGATCTGAGGTTACTCTGCCACTTTATTTCCTAGCTTTGACAATTCACAATTATGGACAATGTCCCCATTGCAGTAGGCTGGGTGATGGGTGCCTAAGACCTCTCTGTACCATTTTTGGAACTTATTGTGAGTCTATAATTATCTCAAAGGAAAAAAATGTTTGGAGAGAAGATTCCTTTATGAATAACATGTAGTTTTGTCTTCCTATTTAATCCATATGATTATCTCTGCTGTTTAAGGAGAATATTCAGTCCCTTAACATTTTTACGTAATTAATGATAGATTAGTAGGATGTTGGTCTATCAATTGACTATTTTTGACATGTTTGTTCTCCTTGATTTTGTTCCTCTGTTCTCTCTCTCTTATCTTCTTCAGATTACTGGGATATTTTTGTCAAAATTTGCATTATAATATATGTATTATAATTAATGGCTTCACTGGTATTATCAATACACATCCAACTTAGGGTTGATGTTAATTCATTTTCCTTAAAATTTGGAAGGCTTGTAATCATATAGGTAGACCTATTTCTTCCTATTCTCATAGTCTTTTTGCTATATTTTTTGTATGTATCACATCCACATACAGTATAAACCCACAAGGCAATGTTACAGATTTTGCTTTAAGAAGTTACATAAATTTCAAATAAATTAAAAGACAATGTATTTTTTAAGTACTTACACTGATATTTATCTTTTCTGATCTTTTTCATTTTCCTTGAAAACCACATTTCCTTCTGGTATTTCCCTTCAGCCTGAAGAATTTCCTTTTATAGTTACTGTAGGGAATCTCTCCTAGAGAAAAATGCTTTCAATTTTCTTTGCCCTGAATATACATTTATTCTATCTTCCCCTTTTAAAGGAATCTTTCCTGCAGATAGAGTTTGGGGCTGTGGCAGTGGTGTGCTTGTTTTCCTTCAGCTGCTGCAAGGTGTGTGCACAGTCACCTGACCTCTTTCAATTCTGAGGAGAAGCCAAATTCTATTTCCCTATCTCTGGTCACAGAGACACACACACATGCCCACGCTCATAGTGACTGAAGTGGTCTCATGAGGACATTCATTAGCATCCTCGCAGCTCCCTGCGTGATTGCTGCTCGCAGCTCCCACGGGAGTTTCTGCAGTGCGCTCCACCCACACCTCAGGAAGTCCACACTCTTGGCTTCATGCTGTCCAGGGAGGTCACCAGGGGGCATCGTGCAAGGAGCCCTTGGAGCACCAGGGGCGACGTGGGCAACCAGAGCCATTTCCTACACTTCCAGGAGGCTTTGACTCTGTGCAGGTGCCCAGGGAGGGAGGTCTGCACCTCCATGGCTTGGGCTGCAGTGTGAGCATTTCCTAGGGCCCTAAGGGGACAGTGGATAATTACAGAATATCTGGGGACCTCAAATTCCCCCCGGGGACGCTACTTTGAAAACTGTGGACCCTGGGCTCTGCGCTCAGGTGAAAGATTTGGAGGAAGCTCAGGCAATGGTATTACATTCTCGAAGTTTTCCAGGAAATTTTCTTCCCAAATGTATATGCAGCTCAGTCAAGGCTTTGGATAATACCAACACAATGACTGGCAGGGTGACCCTGGTTGTGGGCACACCAGAAGGTGCCCTCACATGGACCACTATTTGAGCAATTACTGATGCCAAGTCAGTGGATTTGGTCTTGCCCCTTGCAGTCATCCAAACACCCACATTTCTAAAGGAAATATTCACAGAAATAACACTTCTTTTTATAAGAGCATTGATGTGACTATGGTCAGACAATGTAACATCTCATTTAATATCATGAGTAGAAAAGATGCTTTTAGGGAAGGCAAGTATCTCCTTGTCCTTCGGTTTCCATCAAACTCATGGAGTCATGTTTGGAAGGATTAATGTTAAAATAGAACACTGTTCTTGCTGAAATTTGTCAAGAGAAAATGATGAGTTATCAGATGAGTGTTAATATTGCTTCTCAAAAAAAAAAAAAGATGTATTAACATGTCACATCATTTCTCTTTCCAGAGTAATCCACAGACACATCCAAGTAACTAACCACTTGTCCTCTTTTCTAATATGTGTTAGATATGAGTTGTTTGCTCCAAAATGTGGAACAACATTGTAGCAAAAAGTGATGGGATAAGAAAACGTCAGGAAAACTATTTGTCTTTCAAATTCAACAACATTATTATTATTTTTTTATGGTAAAAACTGATTTTATTTTTATTTTTTTATTGGTGTTCAATTTACTAACATACACAATAACACCCAGTGCCCGTCACCCATTCACTCCCACCCCCCGCCCTCCTCCCCTTTTACCACCCCTAGTTCGTTTCCCAGAGTTAGCAGTCTTTACGTTCTGTCTCCCTTTCTGATATTTCCCACACATTTCTTCTCCCTTCCCTTATATTCCCTTTCACTATTATTTATATTCCCCAAGTGAATGAGAACATATAATGTTTGTCCTTCTCCGACTGACTTACTTCACTCAGCATAATACCCTCCAGTTCCATCCACGTTGAAGCAAATGGTGGGTATTTGTCATTTCTAATAGCTGAGTAATATTCCATTGTATACATAAACCACATCTTCTTTATCCATTCATCTTTCGTTGGACACCGAGGCTCCTTCCACAGTTTGGCTATCGTGGCCATTGCTGCTATAAACATCGGGGTGCAGGTGTCCCGGCGTTTCATTGCATTTGTATCTTTGGGGTAAATCCCCAACAGTGCAATTGCTGGGTCGTAGGGCAGGTATATTTTTAACTGTTTGAGGAATCTCCACACAGTTTTCCAGAGTGGCTGCAGCAGTTCACATTCCCACCAACAGTGTAAGAGGGTTCCCTTTTCTCTGCATCCTCTCCAACATTTGTTGTTTCCTGCCTTGTTAATTTTCCCCATTCTCACTGGTGTGAGGTGGTATCTCATTGTAGTTTTGATTTGTATTTCCCTGATGGCAAGTGATGCAGAGCATTTTCTCATATGCATGTTGGCCATGTCTATGTCTTCCTCTGTGAGATTTCTGTTCATGTCTTTTGCCCATTTCATGATTGGAGTGTTTGTTTCTTTGGTGTTGAGTTTAATAAGTTCTTTATAGATCTTGGAAACTAGCCCTTTATCTGATATGTCATTTGCAAATATCTTCTCCCATTCTGTAGGTTGTCTTTGAGTTTTGTTGACTGTATCCTTTGCTGTGCAAAAGCTTCTTATCTTGATGAAGTCCCAATAGATCATTTTTGCTTTTGTTTCTTTTGCCTTCGTGGATGTATCTTGCAAGAAGTTACTATGGCCGAGTTCAAAAAGGGTGTTGCCTGTGTTCTTCTCTAGGATTTTGATGGAATCTTGTCTCACATTTAGATCTTTCATCCATTTTGAGTTTATCTTTCAACAATATTATTTTATTTGTGTGTGTGTGTGTGTTTGACTGTGAGTGTTTCCCAAGGAGGGAGGTCTGCATGGAAGAAGGTCGGAGGCAGAAGGTCTACATCTGGACTCCTGTTGTGATTCTGAGTCTAGGGTTATGGTTTTGCTGCCAAATGGGACCCTCTGTGCCCTGTGACCCTGGGTCAGGTGTTCAAAACTGCAGCTATTTCAGAAAACCGATCTTTTCCTCACCCTTCAATTCATGAGTTACACATCCAAGAAGACTGACTCCACACAAATTATTCCAAATTTAATGATATCTATGCTGACACACGATGTTAACTATCTCATGTGCTATTTAGATGAGTCCAGAAGGGGGTGGTTGTCCTATGTCTTCTGGAACGCTTGCTTTCACAGAACTGAAGCTCCAGTGCAGCTCGTGTGTGCTGACTGTCACAGCGATGGGGAAGGCTATGGGCCATGGGCCAAGCGCTCAGGAGGACAAAGGATCAGGCTCTGGGCCAGGCCATGTGCAGACATGTTCATGACCAGGTTAATGGAGGACATTGTGGTGTTTGTCCAAACGGGGGCTCCTGTATTCCATTTTTCTCTTCTCTTGGACATGGAGCTATTCACCAGGAAGCAGCAGCCTTGCAGGCAGGACTTTCAAGGAGAGAGAAGAGTTAACATGCCTGTGCCAATGTCATTTTTGCTAGATTTATTTAGAGGCTAAGTCATTTGAAAACACAAGACAGTTACGTTTAAAAACTACCGTGTACTGGGCCAAGACAGTCTTGCCTTAGTAGTTTCTGTGAAATCAGGTGCAGAGCGGCAGGAAAGTCATCTCATCTCCTATTATGTGAAAGTGAATATGTGCATTGTGAGGAATGAGAAATTTCTAGGTGTATGATGTAGAGATGATGGAGGAGAGATGGATGACAGGGAGGCTCGTCAGCGATAGATGGACACACAGTTGATGGAGAAATAGATAGGGAGTAACATTGCTCGTGAGAGCTATTCCTCAGCCCTCCTTCCCTGCTTGGAAGGTCCTGGCCAGGGGTGAAGCAGGAGGAGCAATTGCTCGCAGGGCAATATTATCAGAAACTTCCTGGCACTTACAGGGTCACAAGCTTATCTACTCTTTTCCAAACCAATATTGACCTCCCAGTAGGGTCTCCAGGCTTCCAATGAAAGCCATGGTTTCCCCAGGTGCAGGGGCTGCACAGGGGATGAGCAAGGACTGCAGAGCATTGGAAGCACAGCACAGGAAGGATTTTTCACCTTTCCTCAGCAGGCAGTGTCCAGCTGTGGCAACATTAGAGTTGCAAGGTGGGAACCACGTCCCCAGACCTTCTGTCAATACTCATCATGCCTCTGCAGCTCTAGCAAATGCACACGCTGCAGCCCAAAGTGTGGAGCTGCACACCTGCCAGCCTGAGCAGCTGCACAAAGTGGGGTCCTCCTGGAAGCCTAGGAACAACTTGGGCTGGCCAGCGTCGCCCTTTGCTTGTCTAAGCTCACCGTGCAACGCTCCTTCCTGTGACCTCCCCTATGGAATGGAAACAGATGTGTGGACTTGCACAGGTGTGGGTAGCACAGGTGGGTGAAGGTCATCCAGGATACATGCCCTGTGAAGATAGGCCTTCCCACCCTTGGACCTCTGGGATCTTCATAGGCTTCCAAGAAGTAGGGAACATTTCTATTACTGCACACATCACATGAGAGCCCAGGAAGCTGCATTTTCCTCAGAGGCCATGAGATAGCAATAGGACAGTGTTCATCGGATGAGGACAGGGCCCGAGGCTCAAGGAACCAGACTGTGATCCGGGTCACATAAGGATTGCATGAGTGGGAGTTCCTTAGGGCTTGGGGGTGGGAGAAGGATCCCACATCGTGGCTTCTGTACTGCCCTCTGACTTTTAAAAGCCCAGTGTGCTCATGGCAGAGCTCCTCTACCCTCCACCTACAGGCATCTGCACAGAGAGAGGGAACACCCTTAAACAGGTGCCCTGGAGTGAGGAAAGAGCAGTCAGTTGTTTCCCCTAAAAAAAGAAATTCTCTTATCATGACTATGGATGTGCTTTGGTTTGGTTTGGTTTGGGGTCATTTGATTTGGTTTCATTTCGTTTGGTTTCACATGGTGTTGTATGGTTTTGTTTCCATGAGCCCACATCAGAGATATGCCTGAGTATGAGGGACAGAGAAAGAGAGAGAGTCAGAGGGAAGCAACCGGTCCTGGGTCTCATGCTATTGGACCACTACGTGCCCACTTGTCAAACACTGCCCCCTTGGGAAATCATCTGGAGGGTGAAAAATCTCCATGCCCAGGCCTCAGAAAGGACGTATCATGATCCAGCATTGAACTGGGTTCGGGATATGTATAGAGGGCAACCGTCAACTCATCCCATTGCAGACCATGTGCAACCGCGACCCCATGTGGGGCACATGGAACCCACACTGGATACTCAGGGATCGATGTTGCCTGGGTAGTACTTCATGCAGAACACTGGGTGTGCAGGAGACCCTCAATGTCTACGTATCCCCTGAACCTATCAAGCTGCTGTCTCCCATCAGGTAACTAAGGCTGGAGGAACTAATATAACTATGGAGAGGTTCAGAAATGCTGAGCAATAAAAACCCCACAAAACAAGATCAAAAGAGAGCCTTGCATGCTATTCATCGGTGCTAATATTTTATTAAGAGAAATAAAACTCTACACACAATTCTAAATTAACACTAAACAATAAACGAACTGAAAGGGTTAAATATCGACAATCACAGTTCCCGCTAAGCTACTACCATTGATACAAAACAACTCATCTCAGGAGAAAAGACAATGTCCATTTGCAGGGCCCACAGGGGCTGTTCGAGCTGAAAACCCAAATGCAGACATGTGTACTCCAATGAGAGCTTAAAGTCTAAGTTTCTATTTCCATTGGAGTGACAAGTGCTCATTCGGAATTCCCTCCATTTCTAGGAGAATCTATTTGCAGAAGTGAAAATTGACATTCCAGAAGGAAGAGTAGCCTTTGCCACAGCACATGGATTTCCTTAAGGTAACTGCAAGGTGTGTCTTTGGGGTTCGGTGTCTGTGCACAGCCCCAGCAGCATGAGAGGCAGCAGGCTGTGGACCCAGGAATTCCCATGCAAAGCAGCAGAGCAAGTGCTGATTCCCCACATGAGTCCAGGAGGGGCCACGTCCTGAGGTCTGCAGTCAGCCCGTCAGGGTGCAGTGGGGTGGAGGACAATGTCTGAGGCCAGGAACTGGCTCATTCGCTCTCAGTGTCTTCTGAAGATGAGGACACCTGTAGGTCACCATGGAGGACACTCCAGGGGCCACAGACACAGGCTCTGTCTGACATGTGGGGGGCAGGAGGGCCCTGAGCAGGGCCTGGCTTCTCGGGAGGAAGGAATGAGGGAGCTGCGAGGAACCGGGAGCTCCAGCAGCTTCTGTTCAATCTGGTGAAGACCATTCTCAGGGGCTGAGTGGGGGCCCGTGCAGAGGGCGGCCGTGGGGGCTCGGTGCACAGCTGCAGTGTCTCCAGGTGAGGTGTGGCAGGTGTGGGCTGGGGGCCCTTGCTTGGACGGAGGGCAGGTGTCTTCCTGGTCTGTGGGGGCCCAGCTGTGCATCCACGGGCACGTCTGCTTCCTGGAGGACACAGACTCCCTGAAATCCCCAGAGGTGCTTCTGCAATGATCCCGGAGGTGTGCTGGCTGGGGCTCCATCACGGTTTCTTTCAGTGGTTCTGGGACCTGTCTAGGGGCATCTGGGTACATTTCTTGCCTGGAGTCTGGAGGGGCATTTGGGAATTGTCTGCCAATGCGTTGCTGACAGCGGGACGGGTGTTCTCCTCAGTATACTTGGGTGGTGCCTGGGTGTGTCCCAGCCCATGGCCCTGGGAGCTACCCTGGGAACCCTCGAGGGAGACTCTGCAGGGCCTCTTGGCTCTCTGCTGCACAACCAGGCTATCAGCCCTGTCACAGGGTTGGTGAGCCGGCTGAGGGGTGTCAGCGATCGGCACTTCCTGGGCACCAGGAGGTCCACCAGTTGGGCTGAGGCTAACTTGAGGGCTTCTGAGATGAGATGTGGAATGGGACCGGAGTCTCATGTCAGGGGTCTCAGTACGTGGCTGCATCAGCAGGGCAGGCTCAGGGATAGAAGGCCCCTGGTGGTGTAGACGGGCATCGGCATGTGTGGACGCTGTGGGAAAGAAAAGACACAGGACACCATGAGTTTGGCCTCGGCACCAAAGCAAAATGAACATTTGTGCAAGAAAGAGATCAACAAATTCCCAAGACCTCCGCAACCTCCCTAGACCAGGGAAAGACAGAAATGGCAACTGTTCACCTAGGAGTGGGGAATCCGGCTCCAGGGTGGTTCCAGAACAAATGCATGACAGGATGTTGATGCACATTTGACATCAGACGGTCCGGCGACACATCTATGCTTACTCCGTTGGACCGGCTCTTCCATCCAATCTGCTCTGGAGGCGATGGGAGTCCTGCTTCTGGAGAGTCATAGTGGGAGCTCCTGAGTGAAGATGGGCTGGGGGTAACCTGTCATGAAGGACAGAGGCCTGTTCTTCTCTGAGAATGGTATGTGCTCCAGGAGTGCCCGCCAATGACTTTCACACGTCAAACAGCCACTGTTCACACACATACAAAGCATCCTAGGCACCAAGGAAAAAAAGGGTGCAAAGACCACACTACTCAACTGCCACTGGTCAGCGAGAAAGTGGAGCCCCACCTCCCCCAGGAGGCCCTTGGAGCCCAGCGAGTCCCCAAGGGCACAGCCCGGGAAGCAGTGCACACTCACCCTCACATAGTCACAAGATTCTGTGTCTTCCTTCCAGGTGTGCTTCTGCCTATCCCGGGGTCTCCTGGGGAACCTGTGGAGCAGGGCCTTCCTCTGCTCGGCTTCTTGCCTGCACGAGAAATCAAAGCATGGAAAGGAGAAGGAACTCCCTTCCCTGGCTTCCAGCCGGACACTGGCTCGGGGCTTGGGCCAACCTGGTCCTTTCCTTCCGCAGCCACTCTACACACACCTCTGCCCCTCATCCTAACTACAGGGAGCTGAACAGGTCGTCCAGGCAGTTTCTTGCATGCAGAGTCAGAAAGGGTCTGCCTTGGCATGTGCCAAGCCCCATACATTCACTGGTGCAGGGACACGTGTCCAGCCACAAACCTCACACCAAATTAGCAGGGACAGCTCCATCACCCAAATGTGGACCCTCTTAGCCTGGGAGCTCCTCTGCCTGCCTCGCCCAGCCTGGCTCTGCCCACAGTCGCCCTGCACACTGTGCATGCACACGGACTCGGGGTCTGTCATATCAGCCCTGGCGTTCGGGTCACAAGCCCCATTCCTCACCTTCGTCTCTCTGCCTTCTCTCTCTCAGCCTGGTCCAACAGCCCAGCCTGGTGCCGCTGGTCCCACTGACTCCCCGGCTCCACATTCACCCTCAGCCTCTTGGAAAGGAACCACAGGGAGGAGTATCACACCCCACTGTTTTCTGTGGCATCTGATTCTTGATGGCTTGTGTCCAAAGACCCCACAGTCCCTGCACTTTACCTTTGGAGGAAAGGGGAGTGGTCAGTGCATCCACTCAAATGCCAGTGAACCTGCCAAGCACATGAATGGGAGGCCATCCCCAGGAGTGGCACATGGGATGAGGACAGGGACATCCTATCTGGCTAGTGAGGTGCCAGCATAGTGAATACCTCAGGATGCATCCTCCCACAGCCAATGGGCTGGCGGGGCGGGGAGGAGGGATTGCAGATGTCAGGTTGAAGACAGGTAGAAACATCATTAAGATTTGGGACAAACACAAGCATGGATCTGATCTTGTGATGCTCTGGGGCTGATGCTCAGAACCTCTGAGTGTCCCAATGTGTAGACTGCTTGGATTCCAGCCCATGTCAGGATGGACAACAGGGTCTGGTCAATGATCTTCTGTGAGCCTAGCCTGTCTCAAGACTCCTGGCAGAGCTCCTGCTTCAAAACCCATGCCAGCCTCCCCACTCACCCTGGGGTCCTCCTCCTCTGGTCTGGGAACTCTCAGGGCCAGTTCTGCTGTCTGTGGCCTCTTCCCTTTCTGGGGTCTCAAGGGTCAGTCAAGCCCAAGCTGGGAGTGACAGGCCACCATCTGTCCCACGTCCTGGAGGGACAAGTCAGTCTGCTTCGGGGATGGGTTTCTGGTAGCCTGAGGGAAAAGAAACAAAAGAGTCCTATTCACCACGATATAGGGCTCCTCCCTGTACGGTCTTCCCAAGGAGGCCTTAGCGAGCCTAAGCCTGTCCACAGGACAGTGGTGCCAAACACTCGTTTCCCCCAGTCACTTCCCTTTCCTCCTTCCTGTCTATGCCCTCCTGGCCAAGCCACATCCCTGCTCTAATGGATGCCACCAAGAAGGAGGGTTGTTCAGTCTGCCTTGAAGGACCCTTGCCAACACTATCATTAAGTTTCTCCAAAATCCCTTTGGAAGTAAAATCAGGGACAGCACCTCTTCTAATTGAGGTCCAGAGGGATCCACCATGGAGGACTCAAAGTGAACAGGCTTCGAGAAAGTGGACTTCCCTCTCTAATATCTGAATGCCCCTCCGGGGCAAACCATGATTAAGTCCAAAGTCACTTGGGAAACACATTCTCCTCTACTCCATGGGGAGCTGCCCACCTGAACCTATGAGCACTTCCATTTCATGTGTTCTTGGCAATGTCCCCAATACAGCCCCACCATATTTGAGAAATATATATATTTTTTAGCTTGTGGGAACTAGGAAATTCTTGTTTTGAAAAATGTAAGTTATTTACGAGAGAGAGTGTGTGCATGTGTAATCAGAGTGATCATCTGAGCTGTAAGTAGGATAGAGGGAGAAGCAGAAACTCAGTTATCAGGATAACCAGTGAGGGCCTGGATCCATCTCCAGACCCTGAGATCATGACCTGATCCAAGTCATTCCCTGAAAAAAGGGAGCTGCCCATGTGCCCTGATCCTGTGTCTTCTCTAGTCCAGCAGGGCCCACTGAGACATTTAGGGGCCTTCTGTCCCTGCTCGTCCACCACCCCACACTAATGTGACACCTGAGGCCCCATTCCATTGGTATTAGAACCTCCGGGTGTCCTGGGCATTCACAGCCATGCCTTGGCTCAGTCTCTTTTCTCAGAACATGTTAGACCAGAAAGAGTCCTTAACCCGTGGAGGAAGGGCCAATCCCTCCATCATTTCCTCACTGTCCCATTGCTCGGTCAGAGAAGGTAGGACCAGTGGCCCAAAAACTCACCTGGAGTGCAATTGTGGTCCTCACACCCATCAGGAGAGGCTGAGAAAGGTCCTGGACAGACTCCACTGCAGTAGAATGGGTGTCCCGTGGGAGAGAGGGATGGTCAGGAATGGCCAATTCCCTTGCTCCCGGACTTTTATACTGCCCCAAGGTCATGTGACATTTCAGCCACTTGAAAAACATCCACCTAATCCTCTTAGCTGCAGCAGGGATTGAGCCAATCAGCAGCTGCAAGGAGGCTAATGATGCCCTCATGAGAACGATTTTTATGACTGTGTGTTTGTGCCTGTGTGTGTGTGTCTCTGTGAATGGAGGTGTGAGTCCATGCGGATTTGGTGGAGATTGAAATTTCTGCAAGTGAAAAAATATTGGTACATTTCAGCATGGAAATTAACCTCAGGACTCATGTTTCCTGACTATTGGTATTTTACCAACACTTCTGCTGAATTTAGACCTAATGTTAATAAAAACGGGGTCAAAGTTTGAGGATAATCATGATGTAATATTCATTTTGTCAATTAAAACTTTCAGTTAAAAATGGAGATATCATACAGAGCATCCTACACATGTTTTTTAATTGGACTCCATGGGTACAGAATAAATATCCGAAAACATGGTGGCTTCAGAGATGACACTTTTATTCTCTTAGTGTCCAGGGACGACAAGTGAACATCAAGAATTCAGCAGGGCCCCAGGGCTTGTGAAGCCCAGTCACTGACCAAGGCCTGGCAAAATGTTCCTGTTTCTCTTGGCCTCTGGTCAGTAAAGAAGACACATAGACTTAGGTTTCCACCTTTCCTAAGACTTATACGATTTCCTAAACTTCATTATTCTTCACTATTCTATCCTGCACAAAGATGCCTCCTTTTCCAATGCAAAGGATCATGGTCACAAGTAGGAATGAATTGTCGTGTTGACTCAAAAATGTTTCAGCAGACACTACCAATTCTGTGGGCGGAAGAAGCCATAACGACACTTTCAAACCACAGGCTAACCCAGGGCCCTCCTACCTGCATCTACACCTGCCAAGCCCACAATGTGAAAAAAGGTACAAGCCTACAACATATTCCAACTGAATCAAGAGAATATAAAGGATATTGTGGTGGAATTCCCTGAGGAACAGTTAAAATGAGGCATATAAACACTGGATTGAGGATAGAGACTCTTGTAGGAAAGGGAGTTTCAAAGGAATGTTTCCCAAAAGCATAAAACCAGCCAGAGAATTTCTCTTGTGGAGGACCCGGACCACACCTAGGCAGAAACTGGTATTCATCAAAACCTTCACAATCTTTGTAGATTGGGATCATAGTCCAGAGAGATGGAAGTGTAGAAGCCAAGCAATGGATGCCATATTCCCAAATGATTGGTTACAGCTACAAACATTCTGGCTGGTGAGGAGAACCTGTTCCTATGTGATACCTGCGCACCTTTCGGAGAGTGATCTTCCTTGTCCTAGAGCACTGACGTCTAACACTCCTTGGCTCGCTTGAGGTTACTGAGGAAGAAAAAGGACATTCATAGAGATATCCATTGAACATAGAAACTGATCAAATTCTGTTCAGAAAGGAGCAGGGGCAGTTAGGGAGGTTGAGAAAGACCTGAAGGTGCTGTCTGATGAGAGAGCCACCATTAGGACCTGGAATGGACTGAAAGGTCTCTATGAGAAAGGGACCACACCCAAATCCCTTAATCCAATCAAGCAATTATAGCCGATTGGAAGATCTTGCTCTTTATGATATTTCAGTTTTTAACTGAAAGTTAGTTGACAAAATGGATATAACATCTTGAATAACCTCAAACCCTGACCCCATTTTTAATACCATTAGGTCTAAATTCAGCAGAAGTGTTGGTAAAATACCAATGGTTCAGGAAACATGAGTCCTGAGGCTAATTCCCACGCTAAAATATACCAATATAATTTCACTTGCAGAAATTTCAATCTCCACCAAATCCGCATGGACTCACACCTCCATTCACAGAGACACACACACATAGGCACACACACGGAGTCATAGAAATCGCTCTCATGAGGGAATCATTAGTCTGTTGAAGCTGCTGAGTGGCTCAATCCCTGCAGAAGCTAAGAGGATTGAGTGGATGTCTTTCAAGTGGCTGAAATGTCACGTGACCTTGGGGCAGTATAAAAGTCCGGAAGCAAGGGAAGTGGCCATTCCTGACCATCCCTCTCTCCCACGGGACACCCATTCTACTGCAGTGGAGTTTGTCCAGGACCTTTCTCAGCCTCTCCTGATGGGTGTGAGGACCACAATTGCACTTTAGGTGAGTTTTCGGGCCACTGGTCCTACCTTCCCTGACCGAGCAATGGGACAGTGAGGAAATGATGGAGGGATTGGCCCTTCCTCCACGGGTTAAGGACTCTTTCTGGTCTAACATGTTCTGAGAAAAGAGACTGAGCCAAGGCATGGCTGTGAATGCCCAGGACACCTGGAGGTTCTAATACCAATGGAATGGGGCCTCAGGTGTCACATTGGTGTGGGGTGGTGGACGAGCAGGGACAGAAGGCCCCTAAATATTTCAGTGGGCCGAGCAGACCTAGAGAAGACACAGGATCAGGGCGCCTGGGCAGCTCCATTGTTTCAGGGACTGACTTGGGTCGGGTCTTGATCTCAGGCTCTGGAGATGGATCCAGGCCCTCACTGGGTTTCTGATAACTGGAGTGTCTCCATCTCCCTCTGTCCTTCCTGCAGCTCAGGTGATCACATTCCTTCATACACACACACACACTCTCTCCCATAAATAATTGGCCTTTTTTTTCAATAGAAGAATCACCTGGTTCCCAAGGTGAAAAGAAATTCACCTCCCAAACCTTCGATGGCAGTTAATTGGGGGCACTGCCACGAACACATGGAATGGAAGTGTTCAGATGGGCAGCTTCCCATCGAGAAGAGGAGAATGTGTTTTCCCAATGAATTTGGACTTAACTATGGCCTCCTTTGCTGTCACAATGGGCATTCAGATATGAGAGAGGGAAGCCCACTTTCCTGACGCTTTTGCCCCTGCGTGCTCCATGGTGCATTCCACTGGACCTAAATCGGGAGAGGTCCTGTCCCTGCTTTTGGTCCCACAGGGGATTTGGAGAGACTTAATGATAGTGTCAACAAGAGTCCTTCCTTAAGGGCGGCCTTCCTCAGAGCGGGGATGTGGCTTGGCCAGGAGAGCATAGGCAGGAAGGAGGAAAGAGAAGTGACAGGGGGAAATGTGTTTGGCACCACTGTCCTGAAGCTCACTAAGGCCTCTTGGTAAGATGGTACAGGGAGGACGCCTAGGTCAGGTGAATAGGACTCTCTTTTTTCTTTTCCCTCAGGCTACCCGAAACCCATCCCCGAAGCAGACTGACTTGTCCCTCCAGAACGTGGGACTGATGGCGGCCAGTCATGACCAGCTTGGGCCCGACACTCCCTTGAGACCCCAGAAAGGCAAGAAGCCAAAGACAGCAGGACTGGCCCTCAGAGTACCCAGACCAGAGGAGGAGGATCGCAGGGTGAGTGGGGAGGCTGGCATGGGTTTTGAAGCAGGAGCTCTGCCAGGAGTCTTGAGACAGGCTTGGCTCCCATAAGATCGTGGCCCGGACTCAGTTGTCCATCGTGACATGGGCAGGAAATCCCCCAGGCTACACACTGGGACACTCAGAGGCTCTGAGCATCAGCCCCAGGGTAACATAAGATCAGATCGAGCCTTGTGTTTGTCCCGAATCTTAATGATGTTTCCACCTGTCTTCAACCTTACACCACCAATCCCTCTTCACCTTCCCTCCCTTCCATGAGATGGGGAGCAAGCATCCAGAGGTCTTCACTGTACTGACACCTCACTAGCCAGATAGGATGTCCCCTGTCCTCATTCCATGTGCTACTCCATGAGGATGGCCTCCAATTCGTGTGCTTGGCAGGTTCACTGGCATTTGAGAAGATGCACTGACCCCTGCCCCTTCCTCCCCCAGGTAAAGTGCAGGGACTGTGGGGCCTTTGGACACAAGGCATCAAGCACCAGATGCCCCATAAAACACTGGGGCATGACCCTCATTCCCGTGGCCTTGGGCTCCAGGAGGCTGAAGGAGAATGTGGAGCCATGGAGTCAGTGGGACCAGTGGCACCAGGCTGGGCTGTTGGACCAGGCTGAGAGGGAGAAGGCAGAGAGATGAAGGTGAAGAACGGGGCTTGTGACCCAATCGCCATGGCTGATATGACAGACCCCGAGTTCGTGTGCATCCACAGTGTGCAGGGCGGCTGCGGGCAGAGCCAGGCTGGGTGAGGCAGGCAGAGGAGCTCCCAGGCTAACAGGGTCCACATTTGGGTGATGGAGCTGTCCCTGCTGATTTGGTGTGGGGTTTGTGGCTGGACAAGTGTCCTGCACCAGTGAATGTAATGGAGCTTGGCACATGCCAAGGCAGACCCTTTCAGACTCTGCGTGTAAGAAACTGTCTGGACGACCTGGTGGGCCACTGTAATCAAGGTGGGGCAGAGGTGGGCATAGAGTGGCTGAGGAGGGAAAGGACCAGGTTGGCCCAAGCCCAGAGCAGGTGTCCTCCTGGAAGCCAGGGAACGGAGTTCCTTCTCCTTTCCCTGCTGATATTTCTCGTGCAGGCAAGAAGCCGAGCAGAGGAAGGCCCTGCTCCACAGGTTCCCCAGGCGACCCCAGGAGGGGCAGAAGCGCACCTGGAAGGAAGACACGGAATCTTGTGACTATGTGAGGGTGAGTGTGCGCTGCGTCCCAGGCTGTGCCCTTCGAGACTAGCTGGGCTCCATGGACCTCCTGGGGGAGGCGGGGCTCCACTTCCTTTCTGACCAGTGGCAGTTGAGCAGTGTGGATTTGAACGCAGTTTTCCCTTGGTGCCCATGATGTTGCCTTATGCCTGGTATTTGTGCGAACACTGGCTGTTTGACGTGTGAAGGTCATTGGCGGGCACTCCTGGAGCACATACCAACCTCAGAGAAGAACAGGCCGCTGTCCTTTGTGACACATCATCCCACACTGCCCATCCCCACTCAGGAGCTCCCACCATGACTCTCCAGCTGCAGGACTCCTATCGCCTCATGAGCAGAGAGGATGGAAGCGCTGGTCCAATGGAGGAAGCATCGCTGTGAGGCAGGACTTTGCGTGTCCCCCCCATGTCTCAAGGGTATCAACAGCATCCTGTCAGGCCTTTGTTTGGACGAGCCCTGCAGCCAGATTCCCTACTCCTAGGTCAACAGATCCCAACTATTTCTTTCCCTGTTCCGGGGGAGGGGGTGGTTACTAAGGTCGTGGCCTTTTGTTGGTTTCTTTCTTTCCTGAATGTTCATTTTGTCTTGGTGCCGGGGCCAAACTCATGGAGTCCCATGTGTTCTCTTTTCCCACAGCGTCCACACATGCCGATACCCGTCTACACCACCAGGAGGCCTTCTATCCCTGAGCCTGCCCTGCCGATGGAACCACGTACTCAGCCCCCTGACATAAGACTCTGGTCCCATTCCACATCTCATCTCAGAAGCCTTCAAGTTAGCCTCAGCCGAGCTGGTGGACCTCCTGGTGCCCAGGAAGTGCCAATCGCTGACACCCCTCAGCCGGCTCGCCAACCCTGTGTCAGGGCTGATAGCCTGGTTGTGCAGCAGAGAGCCAAGAGGCCCTGCAGAGTCTCCCTCGAGGGTCCCCAGGCTGGCTCCCAGGGCCATGGGCTGAGACATACCCAGGCACCACCCAAGTATCCTGAGGAGAACACCCGTCCCGCTGTCAGCAACGCATTGGCAGACAATTCCCAAATGTTCCTCCAGACTCCAGGCAAGAAATGTACCCAGATGCCCCTAGACAGTTCCCAGAACCCCTGAAAGAAACCGTGATGGAGCCCCAGCCAGCACACCTCCGGGATCATCGAGGAAGCCCCTGTGGGGATTTCGGGGAGTCTGTGTCCTCCAGGAAGCAGATGTGCCCATGGATGCACAGCCAGGCCCTGGCAGCCCAGGAAGACACCTGCCCTCCGTCCAAGCAAGGGCCCCCAGCCCACACCTGCCACACCTCACCTGGAGACACTGCAGCTGTGCACCGAGCCCCCACGGCTGCCCTCTGCGTGGTCCCCCACTCAGCCCCTGAGAATGGTCTTCACCAGATTGGACAGAAGCTGCTGGAGCTCCCGGTTCCTTGCAGCTCCCTCATTCCTTACTCCCGAGAAGCCAGGCCCTGCTCAGGGCCCTCTTGCCCCCCACATGTCAGACGGAGCCTGTGTCTGTGGCCCCTGGAGTGTCCTCCACGGTGACCTACAGGTGTCCTCATCCTCAGAAGACAGTGAGAGCGAATGAGCCAGCTCCTGGCCTCGGACATTATCCTCCACCCCAAGCACCCTGAGGGGGTGACTGCGGACCTGAGGACGTGGCCCCTCCTGGACTCATATGGGGAATCAGCACTTGCTCAGCTCCTTTGCATGGGAATCCTGGGTCCACAGCCTGCTGCCTCTCATGCTCCTGGGGCCGTGCACAGACACCAAACCCCAAAACACACCTTGCATTTTCCTTACGGAAATCCATGCACTATGGCAAAGGCCACTCTTCCCTCTGGGATGTCAATTTTCTCTTCTGCAAATAGATTCTCCAAGAAATGGAGGGAATTTCGAATGAGCACTTGTCACTCCAATGGAAATAGAACTCAGACTTTAAGCTCTCATTGGCGTACACAAGTCTGCGTTTGGGTTATCAGCTTTGAACAGCTGCTGTGGGCCCTGCAAATGGACACTGTGTTTTCTCCTGAGATGAGTTTTTCTTGACTCAGTGGTGGTAGCTTTGCCGAAACTGTGATTGTCGATATTTAACCCAGGCTGTTCATTTATTCTTTAGTGTTATTTAGAATTGTGTGTAGTGTTTTTCTGTTAATAAAATATTAGCACAAATGAATAGTGTGCATGTTATTCTTTTGATCTTGTTTTGTGGGGTTTTTATTGCTCAGCATTTCTGAACCTCTCCATAGTTATATTAATTCCTCCAGCCATAATTACTTGAGAGGAGACAGCAGCTTGATAGGTTCAGGGGACACGTAGACATTGAGGGTCTCCTGCACACCCAGTGTTCTGCGTGAAGTACTACCCAGGCAACGTGGATCCCTGAGCATCCAGTGTGGGTACCATGTGCTCCACATGGTGCCTCGGTCACATGTGGTCTGTAATGGGATGAGTTGACAGTTTCATTCTTTATATATCCTGAAACCCACTTCCATGTTGGATCATGATGCTTCCTTTCAGAGGCCTGACCATGGAGATTTATTTCCCTCCAGATGATTTCCTAAGAAGGCAATGTTTGACTAGTGGGCATGTAATGGTCCAAATAGCACGAGACCCAGGACTGGGTACTTCCCTCTGACTGTCTCTCTTTCTCTCTCTGTCCCTCATTCTCAGGCATATCTCTGAAGTGGGCTAAAGGAAACAAAACAATACAACACCATGTGATACCAAACCAAATGAAACTCAGCAAAACCAAACCAACCCAAACGAAACCAAACCAAAGCACATCCATAGTTGTGTCGTGAGGATTTGTTTTTTAGGAAAAACAACTGACTGCTCTTTCCTCACTCCAGAGCTCCTGTTCAAGGGTGTTCCCTCTCTCTGTGCATATGGAGGGTAGAGGAGCTCCTCGATGTGCACACTAGGCTCTTAAAAGTCAGAGGGCAGTAGAGAAGCCACGGTGTGGGATCCTTCTCCCACCCTCAAGCCCTAAGTAACTCCCATTCATGCAATCATTATGTGACCCGGGTCAGAGTCTGATCCGTGGAGCCTCAGGCCCCTGTCTCATTCCATGAAAGCTGCCCTATTGCTACCTCATGGCTTCTGAGGAAAATGCAGCTTCCTGGGCACTCAAGGGATGCATGCCACAACAGAAATATGAGGATCCCAGAGGTCCAAGGGTAGGAAGGCCGATCCTCACAGGTGATATCAGGAGTGGAGCTAGTGAAGTAGCCTAAGGATTCTTGGTCCTGCAGGTATATAGGGCACAGGGGTGAGGAGGCAGGCAGGCTTGAGCAAAGGGCCTTCAGGCTGGGCTCTCCAGCAGAACTGGCACTTCATGTCCTTGGAGGGGATTTAGTCCATGTGCCCAAGGAGACCAGGGAGAAAGGCTAGCGGAAGAAGGTCTGAGCAGGCCTGTGCTCTCCCCTCTAGTCACTTCACGTGTCTTTTGCTTCCCTGCCATCAAAACACCAAACCAAAGCAAAGCAGACCAAATCTATCTTCCCAATGGAAAATCCACTCTCATCCAGATATGGAGGAAGACAGAGTTATCTGGACAAGCTGGCATAGGTTATGGATATACCATGAGCCTGAGACACTAAATCTCAAATTGTCAAGAAGCAAAACTTATATATGGAGAACAATAAAATTCATTCCAGTGACAAGAAGCCAAACATAAAGAATGTATCTATAAAATATGAGTGTAAAAAATTGAAGTTACCAAATGTTTTAAAATCAAAGAGTTGAGAAAACATGAAACCAGTGGAAAAGGGGAAAAAGACAAAAAAGCATCATGGAATTTTAAACTGCAGATATAGGAATCATTAGATGAACAGTCAAATTCTCTATACTGTGTTGTCCCACACCTGGAATACGCAGCCCTTTGATGTCCATACACATGATGTTCATGGCATCTTGGGAGTTGATCTCCCGGGGAGGGGCCTGCTGCACTGATGCTCAGGGTCTGTTCCTGGTCCGGTTTACACGTCCCGTTGCCTCGGGGCTGGGCTCACTGTGAGCTCTTTCTGGTTTTCCTGTGTGGCTTTGTTCCCTGAAAGCCCCCTGTGCCTCTTTAGGAGACCAACACGAAATGGCTGGAATCTGATCTCCAGCCTGAGAGCAGAAAGATCAGGGTCCCGCTCTTCAGTAAGCACTCAGGGCCAAGCAGGAGTCACTGGGGTGTGCCAGATGCTGCAGATGCCTGTGGTGGGCGCCCAGACCAGTCTGCCAGGAGAAGAGAGAGGGTTGCCCTGTTACTGTTCCTTCCAGGGTCTCTGCACTGAGACCTGTCCCCCGGTGGTGCACCTACACTCTCTGCCTCTCCCAGGGGAAGGGGCAGTGTCCCCACTTCCCTGTCCTTTGCAGGATTCCCATGTGGAGAGTGGTCAGCCGATTAGGCAAAGTGGTTCCAGTTTTAGGGCCAACTGAGCTGAGAGTCCCCTCGCACTCTTGTTGGCCATGACCAGTGTCCACACCCCAAGGCTTGGGAACTCCACCCCCATGGGCACCCCCATTCTTTCTGGGGCTCTGAGAATTCTTAGACACTGTGTCCAGAGTAGTGTCTGCCCATTTCACCACCTGAGCTCATTTCAGGCAAGGTTGTGTCTCACCGGATCAGATATCCAAAGCAGATTGCAATGTGGGCTCTCGTGGCCCTTCCCTTTCCCGATTCTGGGGTGCGTAAACTGCCCGCCCTGCCATTCACCTGATATATCACTTTGGATTCACGTCTCGAATCTCCCACCTTGCAGAGGGTGGTCGCTTTCTACTGAAGAGTTCCAGCAATTCTTTTATTAAACATCAGGTGGGATTCCTAGCTGTTCACAACGATCGGATAGCATCTACCTACCATCAAGGATCCAGCTGAGCGGAGGTCCCTAGTTTTTGGCAATCTTGCCCCTTCACTATCTTATTTCTTTGCAATTGTAATTTTGCCAGTGTTTTGCACAGTTGACCTCACTGAATTTTTAAATATATTTATTCTTGCGATAACAATAATCAATTATCTCAGGTTCCTCGGGGAGTTGGTACATACACAATGCCTAATATATTCAGTAAGTTAATATGAAAATACAAGTATTGTGATGAATCAATTTTGAGTTTATGATGTGCATAGGAACAGGGTTAGAGGATGACAATACCTTAGTTCAAATTCAACAGTAGATACGGATGCATTTATGGGAAGCCGGAATGCCCACTGTCCTCCTAATTTCTGTCAAATGCACCGAGTCCTATTTGGGAATTTTCAAATCGGATATAGAATACGCTTCTTGCTCAAATGTTGTTTAACTGATGTAGCAGGATCTGATGACTCTACCTTTGCTTATTTAATAGAGGATGCTCAGGCATAGCTGGTGGTTTTCCTATCCTGAGGAATCCACACACATGTAGAGAAAGTATCCTCTTCTCTTTTATAACATAAAATAAATATGTGTCATTTGCTTCAAAAAGTTAAAATACATTGGAACCAGATCTAATGAGGTATGAATACATGTGGAAAACCATTTGACTTTCTAAGACAGCATTTATAATCATTCCTTTATGTATGGATGTGTGTATTCTTTGAATATCTGCATGTGTTGGGGGTTTGTTTCAGGAAAGAGGGTCTACCTGGAGGAAGAGCAGACCTTGCCCATCCCACACTCCTGTCCTCCAAAGCCCCAACTGCCCATGAAAATTCTAGTGATGAGTGACCTGTCACTCTTCCTGAAATTTTCTCTCTCCGACAACAATCATGTCTAAGTCGAGTTGTGACTCAGCCCGGGCTGTGGATCTCCTCCTAAATAGTTCCCTCTGTGCCCTGAAATCCTGTGTCAGTCATTATGGCTAGAGCCGCTTTGGAAAACCAACCATCCTCTACAGCCCTGTATCCAGGAATTCTAGATGAATGAAGACTGACAAGTATTTTTGGAATTAAAGGGTTTAAATTCACAAAGTGGAGTTAGATTTTGAATGACTACATCCAATGAAGTGTCTTTTATTGTTTATTTATCTAAACTGACAAGAATCTTAAGTGAAATATCAATAGGGCAGGACACATGAATGATGATGGAAAAAGCCACAGAAAAATCCACATATGCAAGTCAATCTGTGCAAATTTCGGTATCCAAACCCCTGCTGGATTAACATCTGCATTCAGACACACACACACACACACACACACACACACACACACACTATCACACTCACACTATGAACACCCACAGAATCATCCATTCAGCTCCCTGCACGCTGTGGCCAGCATCTCCTGCATGACCTTCTCCCACCTGTGCTACCCACACCTGAGCAAGTCCACCCACCTATTCCCATTCCATAGGGGAGGTCACAGGAAGGAGCCTTGCACCGTGAGCTCAGACCAGCAGAGGGCGACGCTGGCCAGCCCAAGTTGTTCCTAGGCTTCCAGGAGGACCCCACTTTGTGCAGCTGCTCAGGCTGGCAGGTGTGCAGCTCCACACTTTGGGCTGCAGCGTGTGCATTTGCTAGAGCTGCAGAGGCACGATGAGTATTGACAGAAGGTCTGGGGACGTGGTTCCCACCTTACAACTCTAGTGTTGCCACAGCTGGACACTGCCTGCTGAGGAAAGGTGAAAAATCCTTCCTGTGCTGTGCTTCCAGTGCTCTGCAGTCCTTGCTCATCCCCTTGCAGCCCCTGCACCTGGGGAAACCATGGCTTTCATTGGAAGCCTGGAGGCCCTACTGGGAGGTAAATATTGGTTTAGAAAAGAGTAGATCAGGTTGTGACCCTGTAAGTGCCAGGAAGTTTCTGATAATATTGCCCTGCGAGTAAGGGGTCCTCCTGCTTCACCCCCGGCCAGGACCTTCCAAGCAGGGAAGGAGGGCTGAGGAATAGCTCTCAAGAGCAATGTTACTCCGTATCTATTTCTCCATCGACTGTGTGTCCATCTATCGCTGACGAGCCTCCCTGTCATCCATCTCTCCTCCATCATCTCTCCATCCTACACCTAGAAATTTCTCATTCCTCACAATTCATAAATTCACTTTCACATAATAGGAGATGAGATGACTTTCCTGCCGCTCTGCACCTGATTTCACAGAAACTACTAAGGCAGGACTGTCTTGGCCCAGTACATGGTAGTTTTTAAACGTAACTGTCTTGTGTTTTCAAATGACTTAGCCTGTGAATAAATCCAGCAAAAATGACATTGGCACAGGCATGTTGACTCCTCTCTCTCCTAGAAAGTCCTGCTTGCAAGGCTGCTGCTTCCTGGTGAATAGCTCCATGTCCAAGAGAAGAGAAAAAGGAAACACAGGAGCCCCCATTTGGACAAACACCACAATGTCCTCCATTAACCTGGTCATGAATATGTCTGCACGTGGCCTGGCCCAGAGCCTGATCCTTTGTCCTCCTGAGCGCTTGCCCCATGGCCCATAGCCTTCCCCATCACTGTGACAGTCAGCACACACGAGCTGCACTGGAGCTTCAGTTCTGTGAAAGCAAGCATTCTAGAAGACAGGACAACCACCCCCTTCTGGACTCATCTAAATAGCACATGAGATAGTGAACATGCGTGTCAACATAAATATCATTTAATTTGGAAAAATGTGTGTGGTGTCAGTCTTCTTGGATGTGTAACTCATGAATCGAAGGGTGAGGAAAAGATCGGTTTTCTGAAATAGCTGCAGTTTTGAACACCTGACCCAGGGTCACAGGGCACAGAGGGTCCCATTCGGGAGCAAATCCACAACCCCAGACTCAGAATCACAACAGGAGACCAGACGACACCTTCTGCAGGGTTTGCCTTGGATTCAGGAGCCTAGGATCCTGGGAAGCTGTTGTCCATCCCTGCCCGGGGGGACTGTCATCTTCTGGGCCTCCAGAATGAGGGTACCGGTGCCCACGTGTGTGCACAGAAGACCTCGTGGACCTGGACGCATGTACACACCAAGGAAGAACGTGTGGGTGGAGGTATGTCCTGCAGGTGACACCCACCTCCAAGTTCATAGATATGAGGCCAGAGTGGCCTGGGGACATCTGGGGGAAGCACCTGCTAGGATATTCCCTGTCCCACAGGCAAGACGCAGACCATCCCCGACAGGCACAACGGCTTCTCTGGGGTCAAACCGGGGAAGACTGGAGATTCGTGTCTGAACCCAGGTGTGTGTCCAGGCTGGGGCCCTGGGGGCACAGAGTCCTTCCCTGGGGCCTGTCGATAGGGGTGCGGTTGTGTCCCTGTGTACAAAGGCCATTGCCTGCAGGGAAGGGGGAAGCATTGGCAGCATGATCGCTGCCCCTGCAGCTTCCTCCAGGAGTGGGTCAGGGAGGTGGTCCCAGGCAGTGAGCTCACTTCCGTGTCACAGAGCCCGACAGAACTCGGAACCCCCATAACCAGGCACCCGCATCCAGTGCAGCCCCAGCTCAGGCTCACTTGGCTGGAGACATCTGCTACTGGAGGATGTTCTCTTGCTGCCGGCCCACCTCTGGGGGCTCTGGCTCCCAGGAACCCCAGGGGTGCGGCTTGACCATTGCTGTAGGCATTGGTTCCAACATAGATACCAAGGCATCAGGGCGGTGATCAGGAGGCGCCGTCAGGTAACACAGTGCAGGCCAGGCCAGGCCCCCTGTGCCACCATCCTGCGAGCCCCATTCCTTCCTCCTCAGTTTCAGGGAACCAGGGATGTGTGGGCAGGTCCCATGCAGGCTGGGGGATGCTGCAGGGCGGCAGGTTCCCCGGGGATCCCTTCAGGGTCACCCTGATGTCACGGTGGGCAGGGGGGAAACAGGGTTCCTGAGGTCCTCTACCCGCCCCAGAGTCACTCCGAGGCCCTGCAGCCGCATCCCTTTGCTGTCCCCGGGGGCGGTGGTTGCCACCTGCGCTGTGGTGTGTCTGGGTGGAGGCAGCTGGGGGTGCGGCCCAGCCGAGGGGGCCAGACCGGGCGCTGAGGCCTCCTGCCTGGCTGCCGGGCACTGTCTCCACAGAGCTCCACCCGGGATGTGGGGCGCGAGCGGGAGGAAGGGGTCATCTGCTCCACCGCCTCCAGGAGCAGGGAGGTGCCCTGCACAGCTAATGGAGGCCAGCGCGGGCTCAAGGTGAGTGCAGGGGCTGGGACCCTTGACACCCGGGCCCCGATGCGGCAGGAAGGGCACCGGGTCCCAGAAGCCAGCCTGCTACCCCCTGGGCCCCCCGACACTCCTGCTCCCACAGGAGTCTGATCCCCCCTCCCCACACCTGCCCCCATGGCCCTGCCCCAGCCTGGGCCAGATGCAGAGTCCCTGCGCACAGATGTGTGGGAACATCAGAATAGAGCCCTCAGGGGAGGCCTGGTCGCCCGGGGGTTAGCGCCTGCCTTCCCCCAGGCCTGATCTCCGAGGCCCAGGATCGAGCCCTGCCTGGGCTCACTGCAAGGTGCTGCTTCTCCCTCTGTGTGGCTGCCTCTCTCGGTCTCTCTCTCTGTGTCTCTTGAGGTCCTTGTATTGATCCAAATATTTTGAACATTTATCCTCTGAGATTGTTTCTTTATTGCATAGTTGGTCCTGTTTGTGTAAGAGACAGGCAGGGAGCTTGAGTGGGAGAGGGAGCCCCAGCTCCTCAAGCCCACGGGGCCCCAGCGCAGGGCCTACCGGGGCGGGATCCCAGGCCTCCCGGCGGCTCCCTGCAGGCTGCACGTCCCCTCTGTCCCACCTCAGGGTTCAGGGGCCTCGGCCTGGAGGGGGCATCGGATCGTCCCGAAGAAGCTCAGCCAGACGGAGCTGCTGGAGTACAAAGTCCGACAACTGCTGCTCGCCTTGCAGCGCAGGGACGTCATCTACATCTTCAGCTTTTTAGAAGATTATCATGAATTCGCCACCACGGACGAGGTGCTGGACCTGCTGTTCACCGAGTGAGCACCTGCCCCTCCGCAGCCCAGGGCTGGGCCACCTGCTGCTGGGGAGGCTGGGGATGGTGTGAGCTTCCCGGCCTCGGGCTGCTCCCCCGCCTGGAGCAGGGTCTCCCAGGGCCTAGGGGGGTCCTGGAGGGCAGCCCTGGGGCCTGCCTGTGGCGGGTCAGCCAGAGGGGCTGTGCCTGTGCTCAGCAGCCATCCTCCTCCCCGTGACCAGGCCTTTGCCTCCTCCCCCCCGTCACCAGAGTCCTGAGCGGCCTGTTTCCCCATTGAAAGGGAGGTTTCAGAGTCCATCGGGGGTCTGTGTCCTGGGGCAACCAGACCCGGTGACCCCGGGGCGCCCCGGGCCCACTTGGATATGGGCCATGGGCCTGGCCGGAGCCCTTTCATGCTCAAGCCTTCAGGAGGCCCCAGCAGGTGCGGGCGCTTCTCTGGGAGCTGCCCGTGGCCCCACGCACAAAGCTGACGGCCCCCAGGGCTCTGGCCTAGTCGGGGTCAGAGGGTGACAGCCCCCATGATGAGAGGTCACGTCCACAGGACGATTCATGGGATGCCCCCGCCCTCCTATAGGTATGGGTGCATCATAGATGCGTGGGGTAACAATGACGTGGTCCTGCAATGATGGAAACTGTGAGTGACTCCGGCTCCTGCAGGAGGGCCTTCCCTCTCCAGGAGGGCAGCGAGGGTGCTGTGGGGTGGGGGGGGCTGCACCGTCACCCCACACATCTGCAATTCCTGTGACAGGGTAAAGGTCTAAGGCCCCTTCTGGAAAAGAGCGAAGGAGAGCGGTAGATGGGGTGCAGGCTTGGTGGGAGGCACTGGGACCCCTAAGGAGACCTTCTCCATGCACCCCCAACCCTCTCTCTGCCCCACACCTGGGACAAAGAGCAGAAGGGGTGGGTAGCATCGCACTTCCCAATCTGGTGGCACCTGCACCCGGGGGCACAGCAGGGGCTCAGGACGGCCGGTGATGGCTCCCGGACCAGGTGGCCCCCGCCCCGTGGGACATGGGATATTAGAGTCAGTAGAGGGACACCCCCGGGGGGCCCCTCATGAGGGAGGCAGCCCAGAGCCACAGGAGGGAAGGTGGAGGTCCCGGGCGGCTCCTGGCAAGGCCTGGCAGGACACAGAGCCCGAGCCCTCCTGCCTTGGAGCTTCCAGAGCGACAGTGTGTGCAGTGAGGGCAATGACAGGCCAGACGCCCCCCGTCCCCGGACGCCTGCTGGTGGACTCAAGGGGCAGGTGGGCAGGGACCAGGCTGAGGAGGGAGCCCTGCTTCTCCAGGAGAGATGCTGATGGTCACCCCGCTGGGCCTGGGCTCCCCGCACAGAGGCTGTGTGCCAGCCCCTCCTCGGGGAGCAGGCCTGTGGCAGGCAGGACCGCCAGGTGGCAGGGGCACGAGGAGCAAGACTGGCTTCTGACACCCCGCGTGGGAGGCCGGGGCCCCGGGTCCTGCAGGGCTTCCCTGGGACACCTGCATGTGACAGAGCCCTGTCTTCTGATGCCTGTGCCCACCTGTCCCTCCCCATGGCCATCTCCTGCATGCTGGAAATATGGCTGGATTATTATGGGGACGACTTTTGTCAGTTCCCAGAATTTCCGTCCCTTATGAAACTTCTGCAATTGCTAAGACAGCACATGCCAGGCACAGATGTGCATCTCCGGGCCCTGCGTTACCTGAGGCAATTCAGACACCTCCAGGCCCATCCTTCTCTGTTGGTAACCAATGTATGTCCTTCTGGTCAACCTCTGCATGCAGAGGTGAAGAGACCCTCTTTGTGTGCTTCCTTTAAGTATAATGAGTTCTTCTGAAGAATGTGATGAGTTGAAATTGTATTTTCAAATCATGAAGCCAGAGCCTGTGCCAGACCTTCTGCTACCTCTGAAAGATTTGCTCTAATTCTAAATGTAAAATTAGGAGAAGTGGAAAAGGATAAGATAAGCCATTGCCTTTTTACCTCTGAGAATTGGATGCTATTTCTATGTAATTTTCTTCTGAGACAGCCATTGAGTTGGTTAGAAAAAGGCTTTTACTGATGAGATATTGTTAAGCATTCTTGTATCAATATTCTCAATTTAGCAACCAGAAAATTTTTCCTCAGGAAAGGAGTACTATGTGATGAAAACCCAGTAATCAGCATATTTTCCCCCATTTTTTGGAAGTGACATTTCACACTCAGGTGCCAAAAGTGAATTGGGGTGGGAGAGTGAGAAACTTTCAAATTTATAGTTATTACAGAAATTGTGGAAATTATGATCTGACTGGAAAGCAATCTTGTATCACCTCCCAAAGAATCATGGTCTTTTTTTTTAATAAAAAGCAGACAAAAAAATTGTTTCCTGCCTTGTTAATGTTCTCCATTCTCACTGGTGTGAGGTGGGATCTCATGGTGGTTTTGATTTGTATTTCCCTGATGGCCAGTGATGTGGAGCATTTTCTCGTGTGCTTGGTGGGCAGGTCTATGTCTTCCTCTGTGAGATTTCTGTTCATGTCTTTTGCTCATTTCATGATTGAATTGTTTGTTTCTTTGGTGTTGAGTTTAATAAGTTCTTTATAGATCTTGGAAACTAGCCCTTTATCTGATAGGTCATTTGCAAATATCTTCTCCCGTTCTGCAGGTTGTCTTTCAGTTTTGCTGTGCAGAAGCTTCTTATCTTGATGAAGTCCCAACAGTTCATTTTTGCTTCTCTTTCCCTTGCCTTCATGGATGTATCTTGCAAGAAGTTACTGTGGCCAAGTTCAAAAAGGGTGTTGCCTGTGTTCTCCTCTAGGATTTTGATGGAATCTTGTCTCACTTTTAGATCTTTCATCATTTTGAGTTTATCTTTGTGTATGATGTAAGAGAATGATCCAGTTTCATTCTTCTGCATGTTGATGTCCAGTGTTCCCAGCACCATTTATTGAAGAGACTGTCTTTTTTTCCAGTGGGTAGGCTTTCCTGCTTTGTAGAATGTTAGTTGACCATAAAGTTGAGGGTCCACTCTGGATTCTCTATTCTGTTCCATTGATCTATGTGTCTGTTTTTGTGTCAGAACCACACTGTCTTGATGACCACAGCTTTGTAGTACAACCTGAAATCTGGCATTGTGATGCCCCCAGCTATGGTTTTCTTTTTCAATATTCCCCTGGCTATTCGAGGTCTTTTCTGATTCCACACAAATCTTAAGATGATTTGTACCAACTCTCTGAAGAAATTCCATGTTATTTCGATAGGGATTGCATTGAACGTGTAAATTGCCCTGGGGAGCATTGGCATTTTCACAATATTAATTCTTCCAATCCATGAGCATGGAATATTTTTCCATCTCTTTGTGTCTTCCTCCATTTCTTTCAGAAGTGTTCTGTAGTTTTTAGGGTATAGATCCTTTACCTCTTTGGTTAGGTTGATTCCTAGGTATCTTATGCTTTTGGGTGCAATTGTAAATGGGATTGACTCCTTAATTTCTCTTTCTTCAGTCTCATTGTTAGTGTACAGAAATGCCACTGACTTCTGGGCATTGATTTTGTATCCTGCCACACTGCCAAATTGCTGTATGAGTTCTAGCAATCTTGGGGTGGACTCTTTTGGGTTTTCTATGTAAAGTATCATGTCATCTGCGAAGAGGGGAGTTTGATTTTTTCTTTGCCAATTTGAACACCTTTTATCCTTTTTGTTGCCTGATGGCTGAGGCTAGGACTTCTAGTGCTATGTTGAATAGCAGTGGTGAGAGTGGACATCCCTGTCCTCTTCCTGATCTTAGGGGAAAGGCTCCCAGTGCTTCCCCATTGAGAAAGTTGCTGTGGGCTTCTCATAGATGGTTTTTAAGATGCTGAAGAATATTCCCTCTCTCCCTACACTCTGAAGAGTTTTGACCAGGAACGGATGCTGTATTTTGTCAAATGCTTTCTCTGTCTCTATTGAGAGGGTCAGATGGTTCTTGTTTTCTTCTCTTGCTGATATGGTTAGTCACATTGATTGTTTACGTGTTGAACCAGCTTTGCATCCCGGGCATAAATCCCACTTAGTCATTTTGAATAATCTTCTTAATATATTGTTGGCTTCTATTGGCTAGTATCCTGTTGAGAATTTTTGCATCCATGTTCATCAGGGATATTGGTCTCTAATTCTCCTTCTGGGTGGGGTCTTTGTTGGGTTTTGGAATTAAGGTGATGCTGGCCTCATAGAAGAAGTTTGGAAGTACTCCATCTCTTTCTACCTTTAAACAGCTGTAATGGAATAGGTACGTTTTCTTCATTAAGCGTCTGATAGAATTCTCCAGGGAAGCCATCTGGCCCTGGACTTTTGTGTCTTTGGAGGTTTTTGATGACTGCTTCAATTTCCTCCCTGGTTATTGGCCAGTTAAGGTTTTCTATTTCTTCCTGTTCCAGTTTTGGTAGTTCGTGGTTTTCCAGAAATCTGTCCATTTCTTCTAGATTGCCTAATTTAATGGCGTATGGCTACCCATAATAAGTTTTTAAAATCGTTTGTATTTCCTTGGTGTTGGTAGTGATCTCCCCTTTGTCATTCATGATTTTATTAATTTGAGTCTTTTCTCTCCTTTTTAATAAGGCTGGCTAATGTTTCATCTTATTAATTCTTTCAAAGAACCAACTCCTGGTTTCGTTGATCAGTCGCACAGTTCTTCTGGTGTCTATTTCATTGAGTTCTGCTCACATCGTTTTTAACCCTCTTCTTCTGCTGGGTGTAGGATCTATTTGCTGTCTTTTCTCCAGCTCTCTGACCATTGGCTTTCTGACATTGAATTGTAATCCAGATTTTGTAACTCTGTGGGAGAGAGGACTGTTTCTCTTTCTTTTGAGGTGAGGTTTTACTTGTAGTCATTTTGCTCAGTGCAGAGTGGCCAAAAACAAGTTGTATTGGGAAAAGGAGAAAAAGAGAGGAGAGAAAGAAGGAAAGAAAAGAGGAAAAGAAAAGAGAAAAAAGGAAGAAAAAAGAAAAAAAGAGAAAGAAAAAGGAATAAAGGGGAAAAAAAGGTGGGGGAAGCAAACAGAAATCAAAAAGCAAAACAAAACAAAACAAAGAAACAAAAAAAAAAAACAAAAAAAAAAACAAAACCACGGGGGAGTATCTTCTGATTCTACTTTAAGTCCCTTGACTTTCCCTGGAACTTGTCTGTCTAGCTGGTGTTCTGGGGAGGGGACTGTTGTGCTGATTCTCAGGTGTTAGCACTTGGGGGAGCTGCTCTGCCCCCTGCCTGGTGCAGGGCTCAGTGGGGGTTGTTTACCCCGTGAGGCTCCAGGAGCAACAGCCCCAGTGGCAGCGGCAGGTCTGGAGCCCTGGAGTCAGCTCCTGCAATAACTACAAAGCTCTCGGCCTGCAGGGCCTGGAGGCTCCGGGGCGGGGCCGCTGATCTGCTCAGCTCGGGGCAGGAGCGTCCTTGCTGTCCTGGGCCCTCCCGGGCTCTGCCTGTCCCGGGGGGAGGTCGGATCCTGGGCTGTGTCCCGGCACCCTGTGCTCCCGGTCTGCGCTGTTGGATTCGCGCTCCCGCCCCGCAGCCCCCTCAACGGAGCCGCCCCCGAGCCCCCCGAGCTGCTCCGGGTCCCCCCCGTGAGCGCTGCAGCCCTTAGGGAGCTCGGCGCACTCTCCCGGGGCGCAGGTGTCTGTTAGTGTCTCAGGGAGCCCGAGGGCATCCCCGCCCTCCTGGGTCCTGCTCCAACTCCCTGCGAGGCCCTTTCCCCCGGGAAGGTCGGTGCAGCTCCTGCTCCTCCGGGACGGGGCTCTCCTGTCCTGGGGACACTCGCCCCGGCCTCAGCCCGGCTCCTCGCGGGGCCCCTCCCCCTTGGAGGCCTTTGTTTCTTTATTTCTTTTCCCCCGTCTTCCTACCTTGATAGAAGCACGAACTCTTCTCACTGTATCATTCCAGCTGGTCTCTCTTTAAATCTCAGGCCGAATTCGTAGATTTTCAGGATGATTTGAAGGTTATCTAGGTAATTTGGTGGAGACAGGTGATTTGGGGATCCTACTCTTCCGACATCTTGCCCCTCTACTCGCACTTTACAATTTTAAAAATATACTTAGATTCTTGAATGTAGAAAATCATAATATTCATTAATATATGAGAGCCCACTATCTAAATATGCCTCAATTACATGCTGATGAACATTTACTTATTTCCTGGTTATCACAATTACAATGTTGATACACACTTCTACAGGTTAAATACCAAGAAATATAATCTATGAGCCATACGTCATATGTATATTCACTTTTATTGAAAATTTATATTTTTATTATTGAAATTTATATTTTATAAATGCTTTTGAAACACATTGCCACCAGCAGGATATTAGAGTTCTCTTTTCTTGGTATTCTCACCATCATTGATAGTACCTGACATACTAGTTTTTGTCTATTTTTTTGTCAAAAAAGTTTGCCTATTTTGGGGATATGTAGTCTTCACAGCTTCTTGCATTCCCATGATTAGTAAGGTGAGAACTAATATTTACATATTTTTTACCACTTTGATTCCTTCTGTTTAAATTATTTTTTTAATTTTATTGACCTGATGGAGAGTTTTGTTTTCTAGATACATACAAGACATTTTCCTCTCTTTAATAATATTTTTTTAACAATTGGAAAACCAGAATTTTCAAGACAGGTATAGTGTAAAAGGAAAGTGATAACCTCAAGCTAATATATTCAAGGCATATTATAATGGACATGGCACCAGGACCTATGAATTTCTGATCTGAATGTCAAAGTAGGCAATATCATCTGGTGACATGGGCTTGAAATCTGGGGGTTTTAGTTGGAGAGAGAGACTATGGTACATAAGTTGTAATGAAGAGTAAAGAATACACCTATTCATCACCATTCCCAGTGATTTGCAGAGAATTTGAAAGGAAGGGTCAGAGCCTAACAGTCATAGAAAAGATTCAGGTTTCATGTGGGACAAGAATATGGAAGGAGTCATCATAATAAATTGACGAGATGTGGGTTCCAGAAAGTGTAGAGAAAAATTTTCCATATTTGGAGAGAGAGAGAGAATATAGGTTTGTGCTAGTGCTATGTCAGGATGGTATCCATAAGAGCATGAGAAGCTGAGATTTTCAAGAAAGCCTAGGATTTGGGGATTTTTGTTGTTGTTGTTATTGATACAAATAGGCAAAAAGGCATGGGAAGATGAGTTCTGGTCTCTTGAGATAATTTTTCTGAAAGTTTGAGTAGTGGGATAATTTGATAGTGATGTAGGAAGGAGTTAGGGGCAGACAGGACTAGGCAGGGAAAGATAAGAAAGGTCCCAGAGTTAGACTCCTACCCATCCCAAGAAAACAGAGATAAGACAGTAAAAACAGAAAAAATAAACCTGGCTCCCTAGCTCCAAAATGTGAGGGAGTACCTCCCTTGAGTGGCTATTAAGTAATCACAGAAACCAGGCCACGAAGAAATATGTCATTAAGGGGTTATCAATAGTCCCTGCTCAAACCAAGATGCACAAGAATCTCAAGGCCATGGGCTACCTGACTAGGCTCACAGAAATCCCTGGTGTAGAGAAATATTATGTAACAGATAGTCACCAGAAAGCAGGGAACACCTTGTTTGGGCTCATGATATTTATAAGAACATCTTGTCAGTTATTATGATGGTTACCAGTCCACCATGTTTGTTCTAAATATCCACCTTGATATTGACAAGAAATTCACCAAGTTCCCTGATCAGTTTCCTATAAAAGACAGACCCTAAAAGCCCTCAGGGGCAACCCTGTCAGGACCCCTCTCACTCCTGAGAGCTCTCTGTTCTCTGCTTAATAAACTACCGCTTTGCCCACTCTCTGTCACCTCTGAGATTCATGCTTCGATTCCATGAGACAAGAACCAGGCTCTCTCATATCAATAGGGAGGAGGAAAATTTTCAGGAGTAAGGAGAATGCTGTGAATCCCTCCTTTCTAGATAATAGCAATACAAGACCCAATGGACGGTTTTGTGAAGACAACACAAGAGCTTAGCCCCCCTTCTTCATTCCTATTGTGAAAAAGGAAGTTATGAAACTAGATCCTAAGTGGAACACATTTATATACAAGAATTGTTGATAAAAAAGTATTACAAAGAGATTTTCTATAAATGATTACAGTGGAGAAGATATTGAGAACACCCTAGATATAATTTTGTTTACTAGATAGTTATGATCTGGGAACCAACCCAGGGTATAGCATCTCAGGTTTGGTTCATTTTGGAGGTGCAACCAGTCCAAATATCTTTCAACCAATCACCCCACATCATTGTAAATCAAGCCAGTCTGGAGGATTGTTCTCTTCTGTTGACTTTTTGCCAAATGAAATAATGCACTGCAGGAATGAATCAGGTAATGAATATTTTCTCAGGGTTAATAAAGCATGTAGTAGTATGTCCTGCTTTGTGTCACTGTTTATTTGGGGTGCAATATGAGGAAAAAATCTTACAAATACTATCAGTAATCAATTTTAAAGGTTTTCTTGTATCTAAAAAGAAAACTGATGGAGATCTTTCAACCAGCATACACACACGCACACAAACTGTAATAGACTAACAACATGATTTGGGTGGAATCTTACAAATCTGATGAAGACACCACCAGGGATATCTTTTCAGCCCTTCTTGACTTTCAGGTAAGAAATAAAATTCCACTATTATATGGATCTTCCATGTCATTAAAGCAAAGGCAAAAAGGCGGTGAATCAGGTGATTCTCTACCCAGTTAGAAAATGCAGGCAGCAGAAGCACAGTGGTTTGTGGTCTCGAAGAACAAGATGGAGCAAATATAAATCCCAGACTTCAGCTGCTTCAGTTAATTTAGAATTGCACTTTTCTGATGTTTTCTTTCTTCCTTCTCTCTTTTCTGTTTGTCTCATCTCCCTGTCTTAATCTCGTTCACAATTTACACACACACAAAGATGTATAAAGACACATGGAACTCATCACAGTTTTTGTTACCGTTCACAACACAGATGCTTTATAGATTTGGGTGCTAAACTAGGTAAAGTCACAGAAATCTATATATTCTATCTATATCTGATAGAATAGATATCTATTCATATCATAGATAGATATGAATCTATCTATTCATTAAGGATACTTAATGAATTAAGCCTGGAAAGATAACAAGCACAAGTATTTGGGTTTTCCAAAACATCCCAGAAAGAAATTTATTTTATTTCTCCTCTTTTTAAAATCTGTATAAAATCCATCAGTTTTCTTTTAAGTGGCACTCTGTCAGTGAGTTATGAATGCTTTATTAGAGTCCATTTTATGTCGAACTAATGGTAAATGTGGAAGATTGCTAATAGAGAAAAATTGATCAAAATATCTGAAGTCTTAGGATCTAATTTGGTTAATATTTTTAATCAAATGGGGGTATTAACTATAAGCCTTTTTGAACATAAAATTAAGACCATAAAACCAGTCTCTTATAATCTAGATTATGATAAAGTGTAAATGTGAGGGGTGTTAAATTTTACCTTTCATATAAAAATATACGAATGTCATATATTTTATGTGGTTTAAAAACCCAGAAGGAACAGCATTACCTAGAAGCTACCAAAACGTATTTCGGGGATCCCTGGGTGGCGCAGCGGTTTGGCGCCTGCCTTTGGCCCAGGGCGCAATCCTGGAGACCCGGGATCGAATCCCATATCGGGCTCCCGGTGCATGGAGCCTGCTTCTCCCTCTGCCTGCTTCTCCCTCTGCCTTTGTCTCTGCCTCTCTCTCTCTCTCTGTGTGTTTGTGTGTGACTGTCATAAAAAAAAAAACGTATTTCGAGGAAACAACAGAATTAATATTACCTCAGAATTTGTTAGACATCCAGCCTTGGGATCTAACCCAGCTGTACTGAATAAGATCTGCATTTTAATAAGATACCCAGGTGATTTGTTTTCACATTACCGTTTGAGAAGCACTGTCCTAGAACATGCAGAAGAACACCTGAATTGCATTAGAGAGAAATAAATGGAGTATTTCAATGATGCTTTCTAAGTATATCGTTACTTTCTTGTGTTTTTAATGAAACTGAACAGTTGCTTTTTTTCTGTCAAGATCATATCCCTGAGAAACTATGATACTACTGACCTCATAGTACAAAATAACTTACAAAAGTGTCTAAGGAAAATGTGACTCAATTTGTTCTTATAACCATTCAGCCATATGCATGTTAACCAAACTGCCTCCCCCCTTATGAATAGAAAATGACAATCAAGATAAATTGTCACTTCCTCAGAATGAACACTAATAAAAGTTTCTTAAAAGTCTGACTTGGAAGAAGACTATACTTTCTAGGTCCTCAAAGTCTTTCTTGTAGTAATAACTCACCACACTGTCTTCATTTTTTTTTCTTTAAGCACACTATATTTAAATGGCTAGAAAGATTTAATTTAATCCTTAAAAACTTCGTGTACAAATTTTTAGAGAGAAATCAAGGTCCAGATAAAATGAGTAGAGTTGCTATATATTTGAAGGCTTGAAAATATTGATTGTTACAGTCAAATGTAGAGTGTATACACACACACACTGTAAGAGTAATATTCATTTCACTTATATTATTTATTTCATTTATATTATGACCTATTAGGTAAGAGTACTGAAATCCAGTGATTTGAGGAATGTAGTTTCAATATTTCATTACCAATTATGTTAAAAAGATAATGGATATGGAGTATAAATATAAATATAGCTGTAACAGGCTCTTTTTACAATTTTAATGGTCCTTATCTAATTAACCATTTGCATTATATTTTCCTTATCTATATCACAACTCTGTAATTTATGAGAGTTTCTGTTATGCCAATAGAACAACTACCTAACAACTTTATCATGCCTCCCTAAACATGTTATGATGCCTTAATTCAATATCCCTGCTGTACCCAGTCATTGTCAGTTAAGGATGACATGCTACTTTATACCTCTGATGAAATTTCAGACTAACAGAACTTTGCCACATAGAGAAAAATAAAAGATGTCATTTCTAAATTTAGGTGGCAGTATAAACCTTGGTTGAGGTTGGCAAGATCATGGCAAAGAAGGCAATTTGTCACAATAATCAGTAAAGTTAGGAGAAAAAGTTGTCTGTGCTATTAAAAACAAAAATAAAAACAAATAAAAATATCTGGCAGTATTTGCAATGAATTTATTGATATATGTATCTGGGATCTCTCTGAAAGCTTTGTTTCACATTCCCTAAAGTGCATACATTATCAGTTCTCTAGTGTTCTTAATTTTATACTCTCAGAAAAAAAATTACTCTCAGGCTTATCTCTGATAATCAGTAAGATTTCAAAAAATTTTTTAAATTTTTATTTGTTTATGATAGAGAGAGAGAGAGAGAGAGAGAGAGAGAGAGAGAGGCAGAGACACAGGCAGAGGGAGAAGCAGGCTCCATGCACCGGGAGCCCGACATGGGATTCAATCCCGGGTCTCCAGGATCGCGCCCTGGGCCAAAGGCAGGCGCCAAACCGCTGTGCCACCCAGGGATCCCAGATTTCAAAATTTTTGTTCAAAATTTTAAACCATGATTATTTGAAGATATTTTTCATATATGGGAAAAACTTATAGCTGAAGTTTTAAAAATATATCTTTGATGATGTACCTTAAAGTTCAGTTAGAATTATTGCAATGACTTAAAAGCAAAGAAATGTTGATTTACAGTTATGCAATAGACATACCTCTTTTCTAAAATTTAAGTTATATAAGTTTATTATAGGCATTTACTTATTCACATTCAAGCTTATATTCTTATAAAATGGAAAATGTAGATTTAAAAAATAATCAAACAGAATTTTGAGTGATAAACTAAGCTCCAGTTTTCAAACTAAGATCTTAATTTAAATAAGCTGGTTTAGTAGGGTAAAATAGTGTTAAAACTTAATTATTCTAAAAATGTTGTTAGATGGCAGGTGTTAAAAATCACTTATTCTCTCAGTAGGAATTTTTTTAAAAGGTTGTATTTCGGAAGAAATAGTCATTACTAAATATGTATTTATATGTTAGAAAGGAAAAACTTACACATAGAAGACAGTTATTATGGGTTACATAATATTCTTATAAACTTAGATGAACTAATTTATCTATAAGGGGTTTTTGGTTTATTTATTTCTATAATGTAAGTGAACACTAGATTATTTGCCTTCTGAAACTTGTCTAAGTAAGCAACAATCACAGACACCTATATAGCAGTGTGATTTTACTTCACATCCAGCATGTTCCTACATCGCCTGGAAGCAAGGGTTTTGACAGAGTAAATGGAGTAGTAACTTTCTGAGAAAGAGAAAAATCGATGAATCTGTATTCAGCAGGAGCACCCTGCTGGTCTCAGCTGTCCAATGCTGAGCTATAAGTTTCCTTATTGATACACAGGGGCGACTCCATTTACTTTTTAAAAAAGTGCTCCCTCTAGATAACAATAAAAGAAAGATAATAAGTATCGATATTGTAGGAAGTTCCCTGTACAAGCTCTCTGGTAAACAGAAAAAAAATAGGTCAAGTTCTTCTGGAGTTCAGCGTTTGTACAGAATGAGTTCAGGATGATACACTCAGTGCCGTAACTCTATTAGCCATATCTATGAAATTTTCCTGAGTGCAACTTTAAGTATATTGTGTTCTTTATTTCTGGCACTTACGGTTAACATAAAATCTGAATGTAGCCTTCCACAGTTTCATCTTACATTTTTTTTTCCTACACAGATAGGTTAATACATGATATAACCAAGGCTGTATGAGATTAAAATAATTTCTACTTCAGCTTTAATAGAGGAAACAACATCATGTAGAAAATCTTTGGGGATATTTCTAGAGGGAAATAAGAACGTGCATATCAATTTTGATCCAGGTTTGCCACAATATTCCCTACTCACAGAATAAATATTTATATAGTCACTATTAGAAGATAACACATAAAGAAGGTATCTCTAACTACTCCTATATCTCCACTTGCAGTCTTGGGCCATTCTATCTTCTCATTATTCTGTTGGGACTATGCATGTTATACTTGCTCATCCCAGCTTTATTTGCAATGCCTCTTATCTCTTGCCAAGCATAGCTCTGATTTCTGCGCACCTTCCTATTTGGGCAAGACATTAAAGGTTCTTATCATTTCCATTTCAAAGTGATCTTAGGGAAGTAGAAGAACTCAGAGTTCAGCTCTTAACAGGATGATACCCTTTGAAATAACCATTCCAATATTGTCCTTGAAATAACATCTGTAGCTTGCCATCAATGTTTTCTTTTCCCAATTCTGCTGTGGCTTTTACTCCTGCTAAATCATATGAAAAATAACTAACAGTTTTTTGTTTCCTCTAGAATATGTCCGTTAAGCTAATTGAAGAATTGTCTTAATGTTGCCTGCAGGCATTCATAAATGTTATATAAAATGTACCATCATCATTTGCTAAATGAGTGAGAGTACACAGGATTGGCAAAATAGCTTTGCAGTCACACATTGGCTTCATTTGATGTTTTCTAATCACACATTTTTTTTTAACATTCTGCATTACTTTAATCTTTAATACCAAATCTACAAATGTGAATTCATGGAGACCCTCCACTATACTATGTTTTGGCAAATAATTATTGTTTTCAATGCCTAATAGCATTATGGGCTAAAAGATCACTATATTTTACCTGTTAGAAATTACAGTTTAATAGACAATGTGCATGAAAAGCAGCATTAATTTTTAGCAATTCTATTATTGTTCGATTAAACACTAAAACTTAAATTTTCAAATAAACACTTAGCTCTAGATTCTTCCTTCAATATAGCAAAAAATTAATAATATTGCAGGGACTTTTGGAACCAACTTTTTATTCAAGATATAAATCTCTCAAAAAGAATTTATTAAGAAATGTCTTTGCTAGGTGATTAAAAAGTAAATTAGAAAAATAAAAAAGCAAAATTATTTCAAGTGGACAATACCAATATTCTTGTCATCAAATGCCTATTCTCCTTTTCTTACTTAGAGATACAATTCCTGATATCTAGCATGACACCTAGCCACTTGTGCAATAGAGGTAAGTGGATTTGAAGGGAGGGATTATTGTCATTATCCCAAAATGAAAGCATCGATAGTTAAAGGACATTGTCCTTAGCCTGGAGTTTGGGGGATGGACGGGTGGGAGACAACAGAAACAATAAGCCAAAACAATAGCTATAAGAAAAATTCCCAATATTGTAAATAAAACGATCAACCTATAAAAGCATTTTTTTCTAATGGTCAACTAGTAAAAGGAACAAGAGCTAAGATATTATTAATGATTAACAGCAAACCAAAAGAGGAACTAAATAGCTGGAAAGTCTGGAGAAAGTGGCTGCAGCAAAGATGCTTGTCATTTATGCTTCGTGGCATTCAGATAATATTATACAAGGTCAAGATTCCAAGCTACAAAACAAATTCAATATTAATAAAAATCCAGAAACCTTCTTAGGCAAATTGCTGAACCTTATAATATTTATGTATTTATAAATTTATGTATTTATAACATTTATAAACATGTGTATGTTATAGGATATCTTATACTAAAGATCTTGAAGGTGAATCAGGCTGTAAAAACAAAGAATGGGGGAAAGTCTTTCCCTGGGTGTTATGAAGACATTATTATAGTCATAGTAATAAAAATAAAAATAGTGTGGAATTTTCACAAGAACAGACAATCTGACCCATCTGCAAAATGGGAAAATTCAGAGATAGAATCAACTATGGAATTAGGTACCATAAAGAAAGAGAGAAAAGATAGTCTAGTAAAAGAGGGAAAAACTGTCAAACCATTTGAAAAAAAATAATAATACTGCTTCCCTACCTAAAATGATATAGTTTACAGAGAAAAAAAAATTAAATGTAGTAAATGTGTGATGAGATACTCAACATCATTGGTCATCAGGAACATTAACAATAAAACAATAATTAAGTATTACTCTCCTCCTGTTAGTTTGGGACAAATTGGGAAGCTCGTTGGTGTCAAGTGTTGGCCCTGCTCTAGTGAAATGGAAACCTTCTGCACTACTGTTTAGTTCTGTAGACTGATTATTCTAGAAAGCAATCTCTCTTATCTCATAGTTATGGAAATTCATAATTCATTTCATCATCATAATTTTCTACTAAGTTTTGCTATGGTCATGAACTGCCTTTGAATTTCAGTGGCTCACAGTAACAGACCTATCCTTTTAGGCTTCCTTCCTTTCTTGGATATGTACTACATACCTATATAAATTAATTATAAATTTTAAAGGAATTATTTATTTATGGGGCACCAGGGTAGCTCAGTTAAGTGTCTGCCTTCAGCTCAGGTCATGATCCCAGGGTCCTGGGATCCAGCCCATGCCAGGCTCCTTGCTCAGTACAGAGTCTGCTTCTTCTTCTGCCCCTCCTCCTACTCATGCTCTCTCTCTCTCTTTCTAAAATAAATCTATTTATTTATTTGAGAGAGAGAGCACAAGCAAGAAGTCCAGAGGAAGAGAGAGAGAGAATCTCACACCTCACTCAGTGTACAGCCCAACGTGAGGCCTAATCTCATGACTCTAATATCATAACCTGAGCTGAAACCAAGAGTCAGATGCCTGACTGAGCCATCCGTGTGCCTCAAATTCTCACTTCTTAATTAGGGTTGTAAAATTACTACAATTTCCACTCTGATCTGTGTTTGATACATGCTTTATTTCATTTATTTTCTTCTAATTAGCAGTATTTTCTCCCCCACAAGTCATTTTTGAGTCTGTTTCACAAAATTATGTTTTTCACTTCATTAGCACTTTCCTAAATCACACCAACAAAAATTCAGGCCCAGAAGCTGTTACTAACCATTTTGTTTTTTCCTATTTCAATGTACCTTATAGGCTGCTCTTAATTTTGTTCTAATAGAAAGCAGATCTCACCATCTGACTCAAATACAGACCAACATGTGCTCAATGAAGTTAAAAGTATCTTGCCCAATAATCAAAGCACTTTATCCAATACTAAATTCACTTTTACATTTTTTTTGACTCACCAGCCAGATCTGGCTTTGAATTTCAGGTCTATAACTCACTAGATGTATACACTTATAAAGTTACTTAATCTCACTTGTCCTCTGAAAATGAGAATAATAATATAACCTACTTTACACAATTGTATAAGAATTAATATATGTAAAGTGTTAATCGTATCTATCACAAAGCAAGTATTAAATGGATTATCTACCACTAATAATACATATTGCTAATATTATTATTCTATCCTATTATGTGCTGCAGCCAAATAAAGCATTTCTTCCCCCAGAACATCTCCTGAAAAGTCCTTTTCTTGTGTATTTGTCCATGGATATTCTTACAGATAATATCTTCATGTCCTTGTTTGCTTAACCATGATCTGACCTTTACTCAATGAGAACCTCTTCCCAGGAAAATTCTCAACACCTTGGGTCAGAAATAATCTCTACCTCCAAATTTCCCATTGAAAGCCACACATTTAATAGGACAATCATTTATCTGCTTTTGTTTTTGTTTTTTTTTTGTAGAGACCATATTTATTTGTGTCCCTCAGTAGAATGTAAATTTCTGTATTTGGAGAATATGTCAGCAGTTTGATATTTTTAATTCCCAGTGTTTAGTACAGTGCTTTGAACAACATAAATGCTCAAAAAATACTTACTGATTTAAATTTCAATTATACAAATAAGATGTAGCAATGATCAATCTCAAATTAGTTTCAAACTTTCATTATATCTTATTATAATGATGAAATGCTCCTATGTGTGTGTATTTGCAACCTTACCAATATTCTAAGAAATGTGATTTTTCCTATTATTAGTCATAATTTCAATATGCCACATTTTCCATTTTTACATGTCAGGTAGGTGACAGTTTCCTTCACTCATGACTCTTCCTTTACAATTCCTTTATCTCATATAGTGAATTATTCATAAATATGAAAATCTGATCAATAAAATTTAGTGCTAAAGTATGGTAAGAGGCAGTATTTTTCAATGTTCAAACTAGTAATAAAATGATTATTTCATAACCACCTAAAATGTAACCAAAAGTAGATTTCTTTCCCCAAACTTATAGGAAAAAAAATACATTGGCAGAAGAGTGTTAGTCTTACCAAAAAAACCTGTTTACATTTCCTTGTTCCTGTGTTTAAATGAGGTCCCTTAATTACTCTTGACAGTGGACATTTAGCCAACCTATTTGCTACTTTTGAGCCAAGGCAACTATATGAGTTAAGGACAAATGGGGCTAGGCAGGGCTAGGTAGGGGGCCATGGAAGTAGGCTCACAAAAATCCCCAAAATGCTGAGGTATAAGGAAACCAGAGATAAAGGAACAAGCCAGACCACCCTGCCCTAGGTGTGGGTGAGGAGGGTATCTTTTTATGACAGTCATCTGTGACCAACAAAGGATAACCAGACCCCAAAGAAGAAGTAAGGCATCAAAGACGTTATCACTAGTCCTTACTCAGTGGTGATATCAGTAGACAATGTTAAAAGATTTAAGTTCCCTGGTTGGCTTCCAGTAAAAGACCAACCCTACAAGCCCGCAGTGGCAACCCAGTAGGGACATCTCTCACTTCTGAGAACTTTCTCTGTGTTTACTAAACTTTTATTCCTTTACTCACTCTCCTTTGTCTGCAAGATTCATTCTTTGACTCTGTGAGATAAGAGCCAAGCTCTCCCGTATCATAGATAGTTTGATTGTTTATAACTATTTTTTCCAAATTCTCTCATCTGAGTAGTTAATAGATGATAGAATTAGAACATCCAAACAGCCGAAATTTTAAAGAGTATCATGCTATAAAGGAGAGTCACTCGGGGATCCCTGGGTGGCGCAGCGGTTTGGCGCCTGCCTTTGGCCCAGGGCGCAATCCTGGAGACCCGGGATCAAATCCCACATTGGGCTCCCGGTGCATGGAGCCTGCTTTTCCCTCTGCCTGTGTCTCTGCCTCTCTCTCTCTCTCTCTCTCTGTGACTATCATAAATAAATAAAAATTAAAAAAAAAAAGGAGAGTCACTCAACTCTCATCTATCTCCCTACTTATCTATAACATTACATATTTTTTCTCAAATCATCAAAGTATGAAATACATACACACAAAGTTGTTCTTGGCTTAAGCACTAAGGTCTTCAGGGTTTATTTATTATTGCATTAACCCAGCCTATTCTGACTAATAATACTGACTTAAAAAAGGAAAGGACAAAAAGCCATTCACGGGCACTTATTTTAAGGAATGAAAACACTGTAAATAAAATCTTTCCTTTTGTTCTAGCTATTTCTACTTGGTTGGTTAATAGAAAATATTTTCCATAAATAGTTACAGATTTCATTTGTATTCAGATATTTTTCTTTTTGTTGACGTTCATTTTTGGTAGTGAAGCCATCTTTTCCCAAAGCAGGTTCCACAAAGCATTAGGTCTATAGTATATGAAAAAAGAAATTTATAAGGCGAGAAATATCCTACAGAATTAGCTAATTTAATTTATAAGGCATCTGTTAAGTTACAATTTTTATTTTCATAAATAAAACTCAATTTTTAAAAAAAGAGTAATTTCTAAAATGACAGATCTCAGTTAACCCTGATACCAACTGAAATATTTTTCCTCCAGCTTTTCACCTGACATGCCATGCATTCGCAAAGATGTGAATATAAGCTCTTCCTCTCTCTGAGTTCAATCCATCTTAAAATTTTCCTACAATAAGAAGCACTGGTAAGCAATATGTACTTTACTAAAATTTGATAAAGTTGAAGAAGAGTGTATGTATCTCAGGCATCACATAGCAAAAATATTCTTTCCTCAAGAAACTTTTTCATCCATGATGCTCTTGGTTTTCTATCTTTTCTTTTCTTGCATTTTTTGGATCTCCTCTGCCCTCCTTCAAACAGTCCTCAGCTTTTCATCCTTTCTTACTGAATGGATCAAATTTATCCTTTTTGTTGTACAGAGAATTTCAACAAATTTCTCTAAAGTCTGGGTTCCAGCAGTATATACTGAGTGTAGGCCAAGTACTGAACAAATTGCTGCTTTTTTTAAATGAGTGGCTCCCCACTCTAAAGAATGCTGATAAATATAATATCCTCAATCTTGTTATTCTTAGATGGCCTGAACTCACCAACCAGTTTATTGGATTCTTTCACAACCTTAAATGTCAGTCTAAATGTTGCTTCTTTTTAAAAAACACCTCTGAACCTTTACACCTTTCTCTGTCCATAAAGTTTCACTGTGCATCTCTCTAAATAGCAATTATTCTGCAGAGTGGCAAATATTTTTCTACTCCATTGGAAACTGAAAAGCCATCAAGTCAGTTAAGGGAATTTTCATCCTGTGAGATCATAAGAGAGGAAGGGAAAAAAAGTGGCTGCATTCAAAATTAAAGGAGGATCAAGCATATATCTATCTCTCTATATATACACATTTGTTTCTGTTATTGTTTTTTAGTGTTATTATTTTTGCCCTGTTCTTATTTTTGTCTTCCACTCTTTTTCTGTGTTTTGTGGTTTTAACTGGACAGTTACAGTTACATTTTTCTCCTTTTTTTATAGCATATCAATACTTGATTTGTTTGTTTTTAACATTTTTTCTCCTAGTTGCCCTGTAGTTTGCAATATACATTTACAACTAATCCATGACCACTTTCAAACAACGGTATGTCATTTAACAGATACTGTGAGTACTTTATAATAACACCACAATCCTAGTCCCCTCCTGTTTTCTCTTGTCTTGTGTCTTTCAATTTACTTGTATATGGGCATCCACAAGCATGTATATATTCATTATATATATATATATGTATATATATATATACATATATATATGTAAGTATGTATAATCAAATTCATTGTTGGTATCATTTTGAACAAATTGTTCTCGGTTAGATCAATTAACAATAGGAACAGTTTAAATTTTGCCTTCCCTTACTTCGTTAATGCTCTCTCTTTATGTGGAAATTAGTTTCCAATGTGTATCATTTCTATTCACTCTAAAGAAACTCTCAAAGTTTTGTACACACCTACTGGCAACTAATTCCCTCAATTTTATTTGTCTAAAATAGCCTTTATTTCTCCTTCACTTTTGAAGCATAATTTTGTAGGGTAAAAAATTCTATGTTGATGTTATTTTTCTCTCAATGTTTTAAATATGTAGTTCACTTTTTTCTTGCTTGCATAGTTTCTTAGAAGTAGGATGCAATTCTAAGTGCTGTTTTTCTATCGGTAAAGTGTTTTTCCTCAACTTCTGGTTTCTTTCAGGAGTTTATCTTTTGCTTTATTTTCCGGGTAGTTTGAAAATTATGTGCCCAGGTGTCATTTTTAGCATTTATCCTACTAGTGTTCTCTGATTCAGAAAAGAAACAAACAACAATGAGCCACCACTTGAGTGAACTTCAAGGAAAACACTAACTTTCGGGGAAGGCCAAATTCACAACAGAGCAAAATGTTGAGAAGAATGTTCAAAGAAGACATTGAGGATCTGGGCAACTTCCAATTATAAGGGAACACTGAAGAGTCTTCAAGAGTGTGGGGGAGTAATAGGGAAGAGAAACTGATAAAAACCCGAAAAACGTATAAAACTTAGAGTCTTGGAGTTAAGATTGACCTGTGATTCCTATTGTCACTGATATGGAAGAAATTTAATTCCCAATCATCCTGGTGGGCTTGTTGCATAGAATTATGGAGAAACAGGGTGAAAGGATGGAGAGAAGAATGGGTATCTAAGATTTCTCTTAATCTCTGTTTAAAGAAACATGTGGGCTGGGGAAGGTAGGTTCTTATTTCAATCACATTGTTGCTTTTTTGATCTGTGATGCTGATGCTCAATGTCCTAGTTGGGATATGTATGTCTAGCAAGGATGAAGGGGGTTATTCTACTCTGTTAGGAAGGGGCAAGTTGCACATATGTCATAGGTCTTCTCTTAACTCCTATTGATGGAATTGAGCACCTTCAGGAAATAGGATGTATTTCTGATGTTGAACTTTTTATCCCCTAATAAAAGGAAAAGAAACCATAAGAAAATTTGGCTTCAGTCGTTTGTGTGAATGTCTTTCTTATACGCTTGTAAGTAGGTAGACATCCTGGAAACTATGATCTTACTCTAAGGATGTTGGCTCTGTTTGGGAATATCAAAAATGAATTGTGAATGTGTTGACTTTTTTTTATTGCATGAATAGAGGGAAAAGTTAATTGGGTAATGGAAAAAATTATAGTTTTACTAAAATAACCAATTAATTGTTTAGAATTGAAATAAATGGAAAGAAAAAAACTACTTTTTCTATTCAACATTTTCATTCATAGGACAAGCAAGATTTTTTTTAAGGCTTGAAATTCAATGTGAGTATAAGAAAAATTTATGCTTTATGCATATCTTTCCCAAAACTGACATTAAAATAAGCTCTACACCTACTGTTATTACAATAGGGCAGAAATGAAGTTTATCAGAAGTATTAGTGCCAAGGCTAGGCAAAGGAATATGAAAGAGTTGCAGAGATATTTTTTTTTGAGTTGCAGAGATATTTGTAAAAGGTATATTGAAGCAGTGCTGGTGAAGAATTTTACTGTTGGCTGAGATGAGCAAAGAATAATGTATAAGGTGACACTAATTCACTGTATTATATTCAGAAGGTGAATGATGTGGTTTAAAGAATTTTATCTCAGTTTAATTCAATAGTTCAGAATCACTCAGCATTAAATTAGACTCCTGTTAAGACTATATATCAGGGTCAAAGTATTACAATTTTAACTTTGTTTTGATCTTCTCCAAACTTTCTCTCTTACTTCCTATGCTTTCTTGTTTTATCATTCCTGACATTAGTCTTCACATATATGTTTCGTTTTATCTGTATCTTACACTTCCACAATGTAGGGCTTCTAAAATACCTCACTATCATTCTTATCAATTAAATTTCTAACTTAAATTTACAAAAAAATTAGTCGTCTAAATTTAACTTACAACTACTCTTCTCATTTTCAGCTTGTCTGGGAACTATGATAGATTAAATTATAGAAGAGTATGACTTTCACACCTGTGAACTTTCATAAAACTTGATAAAAATCAAGACAGTAATCCTGCCTGATGATACGGAATTAAAGAAAGAAATATTTCTTTTTTCATTATGATATATGAAAAGTACTACCGACTCTTTCTCATGTGTTTCTCAAATATTTTTCTGGTCATATTTTTCATACATTAAAAGAAGCAGCAATAGTACCATCTCCCTGACACATGAGATATAATTAAAATGCAATAAATACAAAGCTAAAAGAGTTATATTTTAATTTTCTTTTTTTAATACTTTATTTTTTTAATTTTTATTTATTTATGATAGTCACAGAGAGAGAGAGAGAGAGAGAGAGGCAGAGACACAGGCAGAGGGAGAAGCAGGCTCCATGCACCGGGAGCTCGATGTGGGATTTGATCCCGGGTCTCCAGGATCGCACCCTGGGCCAAAGACAGGCGCTAAACCGCTGCGCCACCCAGGGATCCCTATTTTAATTTTCATTTTAAGTTTAACACATTTAGTAATAAAAACAATGACAGAAAAATATATGCACATAGAGATATAGTTATATATGTGTACATAGAGCTATAATATGCATACCAGATATTATAACATGAAAAATACTTTCATGAAATATTACAATGGCCAGACAAAAAGAACTTCAGTCATTTTCTTTTTATGAAGTCACTAAACACAATAATTATCTAAGATATTCAAAATTTGAGGTAATTCTAATATTAATAAAACTTCATTGCAGTTTTGAATAAAGTTTTTGTTAAAATAAGCCAACAAAAATATTTTAAAGAGTTCCAAAATTACAGACTTGGAAACAGAATCAGGCTAGGTACCTGACATCCAGTGATAAAATAAAAATTAAGTGTTACACTCCTAAGTATAATTTAGTGATGTGTTTCAATTGCTCTCATGTGAATTCCCTACTGTCATGTAAAATTCCACCTCAGCATAGTTATTCAAATTGTAATGTTTACTGTATACAAAAATTATGTGCCTTCTATCAATGTCTTTAAAAATGAATAAAGAAAGAAAGAAAGATTAACAGGAACACAGAATGAAAACCATGCCATGTAAAGACTACTGTTGTTGTGGTAACAGAAACAGACACTGTATTGCTTAGCCTTGTTGTCAGTATAATCCATTCCAATGTGATGTGTGAAAGAGTCTCATAAAGGAGGAGAATGCACAGATTATATTGTGGTATCTTTACTAAGCAGTTTTTCAAAGAATAAACCCTTCATATGCATAACAATCTTTATCTGCTCTTGCAGGTTTGTAGTTTTTTGTATTTATCAATAGGTTTTCAAAAATACATGCACATTTATTGTTGACATTATACTATTTTATTCTTTCTAATACATATCACAGTAATTACGTGACACAGGGAAGCACAACAACATTTTATCTAGCTATTTTATCTAATTGTTATATCATCCATAATTGATTTTGTATTACATCTTGATATAGCAATCATTGATTTGAAATTTAGGAAGTATTATGAAATCTATTACTATCAAGAGAGTACAAGTAGTAGAAAACAACTTAATTAACAAAAATAAATTCATTTTTAGAGTGATACCAAAAGCAAAGACAACAAAACCGAAAATAAACAAGTGAAACTACACCAAACTAAAAATCTGCACAACAAAAGAAACCATCAAAAACAAGAAATAGTAACCTATGGAGTGGAAGAAAATATTTACTAATGACGTATGTGATATGTGGTTACTATCTTAAGGAGAGAAAGAGCTCATATAACTCAATGACAACAACAACAACGATTCAAAAATGGTCAGAGGAATTGAATAAACATTTTTTCCAAAGAAGGGTCATAGACAATTAAGAAGTACAGGAAAAGTGCTCAATACCACTTAATTATCAGAGAGCTGCAAAACAAAACCACAATGAGATGTGATCTCATACTATTAGAATGACCTACATCAAAAATATAAGACATAATGTATTGACAAGGATAAATGAAATGGAACCCGTATGCACTGTTGGTGGGAATGTGAACTGGTGCAGCCACTATGGAAAACAGTATGGAGGTTCCTCAAAAAGTTAAAAATAGGACTACCATATGACACAGCAATTCCATTTCTTGGTATATATCCAAAGGACACAAAGTCACTATGTCAAGGAGATATCTACAGCACTATGTATCCTGTAGCATTATTTAAATAACCAAGACATGGAAACAATCTAAGTGCCCATCAGTGAATAAATGGATAAAGAAAATGTAATTTATCATGATAACATGGATGAACTTGAGAGCCATTATAATACATGAAATAAGTCAGGTTGTTGAGAAAGGACACTTATATGTGATTTAACTTATATGTGGAATCTCAAAAAAAAATCTTTCATAGAAATGTAAAGCAAATTGTTGGTTCCCAAAGTCAAGGGCGCTTGGAGGGAATGAGTAAAGGCGATCAGAAGATATAATCTGCTACTAATAAGATAAATGAATTCTGGCGATATAATGTACAACATCGTGACTAGGTTACTAATACTGTAATGCATATCGGAAAGTTGCTAAGAGAGTAGATCTTAAAAGTTTTTAGCTTCATTTGTATTGAAACTCTACTGTTTGGTATGTACACATCTCAATCATTATATCTTCCTGATTGGTCCTTTTATCCTCACTTTGTCTCTAGTAATTTTCTTTACTATCATCTGTATGTTTTCCTTTTGTTTTGTTTTTATTTATTTTCTTAACTTATCTCCCACCCCCACCTCCCTTCTGATAACATCAGTTTGCTTTCTATAGTTAAGAGCCTGTTTCTTGGTTTGCCTTTTTTTTTTTTTTACTTTCCATGTACCTATGTCATTTAATTTGACTTTGATATGAATTTCTTATAAAGAGCACAGAGTTGGGGGGCGCCTGGATGGCTCAGTCAGTTGTGCACCTGACCCTTGTGTTTGGCTCAGGTCATGATCTCAGAGTCCTGCAATAGAGTCCAGCTTCACTCCATGTTCAGCAGGGAGTCTGCTTGAGATTCTCTTTCTCTGTCCCTCTTATGCTCAAATAAATCTTTGAAGAGGACAAAGTTGGGTCTTATTTTTTAATCCACTCTATCAGTCTTTCTTTTTTGGGGGAGGTATATTAGTATCACTTATATTTAATATAACTTCTGAGATGGTACAGCTCTGTCATTTTTTTAAATGTGTCCTCTGTTTGTTGTCCCTTTGTTTTTTATCTTGCCTTCCTGTGGGTCATTTGAACATATTTTTTTTCTTCTCTCTATATTTAATTATAGTGCTTATGAATGTATCTCTTGCAGTTTTAAAAATCTTTTTTTAAACTCTCAATAAGGGCAGCCCAGGTGGCTCAGTGGGTTAGCACTGCCTTTAGCCCAGGGCGTGATCCTAGAGAACCTGGATGGAGTCCAACATCAGGCTCCCTGCATGGAGCCTGCTTCTCCATCTGCCTGTGTCTCTGCCTCTCTCTCTCTCTGTGTCTCTATGAATAAATAAATAAAATATTAAAAAATAAACTCTCAATAAATAATTCAAGAGTTCTAAACCACATTTCTGAGTCATGCTTGCTAATATGGAGAAATAGTTCAATAACCTCAAGAAATTGAGAATCTAGTTCATAAAGGTTAGCTCTTTCTTCTTTAAACCAATGGATTATTATTAAGCACATCCCTCATTTTTCAAATGAAATCTTACAGAAATGATGCTAGATACTTATAGTTACCCAGGACTCCTGCAGACCTCTGACTAAATGAAGAATAAGACATGACCCTTTCAGATATGTAAAGATAGCATCCATTTTCTTCTTTTATATGTAAAATTAAATTTGCACTTATAAAGCAATATGATGCAACTCTTTTCTTTAGTGGTATATAATAACTTTCTTTCCCATTCCTTTTCAGTTGCCTAATATTATCATCATACTATAGATATTGATACCACTAAAATGTCAGCCACTAAATATTTTCTGAATAAAGACTCCTATTCATCCTTCTTCAATTGTTTCTGCTGTCCTATAATTAATGGCAATGCTACTTCCAATCTGCAGTTTTGAATCACCACTGCTTTGCAGTTATACTACAAAGAATTTATAAGATACTTTAGAACATACAGGAAGAAAAAAATGCATTCTTAGATAAATCCAAAAGTTGACATTTTCTGTAACTGCTGCTAAACTATGGATAGCATCACACTTCAAAAGGGGCTTTGGATTGTCCAGACATCTAACATCCTTAAGGAATTTATTCTCTATCTAAAAAATGATGAACCCACCAAGTCCAGCCATATGATTTAGAATGCTTACTACTGAATTACCAGAATTCTGTGTGAGTGATATAGCACATTAAAAAAAGATTTTAATTATTCATAGGAGACCCAGAGAGAGGCAGAGACACAGGCAGCGGGAGAAGCAGGCTCCATCCAGGGAGCCTGATGTGGAACTCGATCCCAGGATCATGACCTGAGCCAAAGGCATATGCTCAACCACTGAGCCACCCTGGTGCCCAGTAAAAAAAAATTCTTATGGGTGGTAAATAGTTCATGCTGTAATTAATCACCTAATATTTTGTATGATGTTCCTAAAACATGGTCTGAGGACACCTGGAATCAGAATTACTATGTTTGAGAATTATTTAAATACTTCTAGACATATATTGTATTTCTGCTAGTGAAGACTGAAATTAGCTATTAGACAAGCTTTCAAGTAATATATATGTAGAGTAAAATTTCAAAGTTGGCCTAAATATGAATGAATTATACATTTTTTTTTTGTTTTTTAATCCTAAAAGTAAGACTTGGGGTGAACATGAAAATATTGGATCTTGTATATCGTTGAGCTACAATGCTACTAAAAATGGGAAACCATATATATAGAAGATATGGTAATGGTAATAAATTCTTGCATACTTTAGAATACCACTGAGTGATGTCAGTGACTGACTGTGGTTGATTTCAAATCATTAAATTTTTATTTTTTTAAGATTTTCTTTTTTAAAAAAATTTTATTTATTTATGATAGTCACAGAGAGAGAGAGAGAGAGAGAGGGAGAGAAGCAGAGACACAGGCTGAGGGAGAAGCAGGCTCCATGCACCGGGAGCCCAACGTGGGATTCGATGCCAGGTCTCCAGGATCACACCCTGGGCCAAAGGCGGGCGCCAAACCGCTGCGCCACCCAGGGATCCCGAATCATTAAATTTTTGTTAGAATTAGATGTTCATAAAATATTGCAAAAGATCATCAATCATTTAAAGTATTCTAAAGTGTTGAGAATTTTTTTAGATTTCCTTTTACCAAAGACAGTTTATCTTAAACTACTTGAAAATATTCGAAATCATGCTATTAAAATTCATTTTAATAAAAGTATTTTTTTTGTTTTTATAGAACTATTGTGTCCATTACTTTAAATGTCTACATGATTGATTGGCATTTTAAAATCTTTGACATATACAATTCTTATTTTAAATTAAAGATTTCCTGGGATCTATAAATAGAAATTTCTATTTACAATAGTATAAAGTTGTATGGGAAGGAGGTAAAAGAAGTTAAAGAAACAAGCAACAGATTTTAAAATTCCTTTTTTACTCAAATGATCCAATTTGAGCTGGAATACAACTCAAGCAATCTGTAGGGTGTCAGTAAGAAACAGAGCAGCAGATGAGTAGGAACTGACATTTGTGTCTTGGGAAAAAATTTGGCAAGGAGAGCAAAAAACAAGTAGTTACAGTGCTCTAAATGGCCATAAAAGTACAGTCTTCTGAAAAACATAGGACAGTTTAAATTCGTATTTTTATTTTCTTCCTCTATTAAGTGATACATATTTGGCAATAGGGCTATAAGTGAGAAGTCAAAATATTCTTCCTAAAAACAATACAAGCAAGCATTTTATGAAGAATAGTAATGCAGAAAAGCATATTTTTATATTTGATAGATATTTAAAATATTTAATGTAAATCTGCAATACTTGGAAAATACATCTCAGGTTTCATCCATAACAATCTTGCAAAAATCATAGGATTTTATTGTTCAAAACCTCCTGAGGTTTGCATAATTATCCCCTCAAAAGACGAAACCTATGAGAACAGTTGAATGTGTTGCCTTTATGCTGATCTCTATGAGTTACAATACCTAATAAATTATCAAGATGAACTAGGGATCAGAGATATTAAGTCTACACGGGGTCTATGGCCATTGATATAATTTCAGATCTTCAATTAAAATAAAATTGACAATGCACAGATTCATTGCCAAAAACCAAGAGTCATATTGTCAGGTCAAAATCAAATGCTAGAGAATATATGCATTTATGGTAAAGAAATAAACAAAAAAAATGCTAATGCAAAATCCTTTTCTTCTGTGATATTAAATCAGTCTTCTCTTTATGACTTTCAGAAATATCTTAAATGCAGTAAGCCCATGATAATAATACCCCCTACCATAATAACCGATATTTGAATATAATGTGAATTTTTAATTGAATCATAGTGTCCAAGTAAAGTTCACATTTACTGTTTGGATGTGGGGTAGTAAAAATGGAAGAATATTATTAAATAACTAAATTACCTTCCTCAATTTAGCACATAATCAATTGTACACACCGAAAAATTTTTAGCTTTAATTCTGTGGGGTTTTTTTCTGGCTGAAAATACTGTTTTTTATTATTCTTGCTATAACCTGAATCCACCTTTTACTAAGTAGATTGACATTTCTAAGCCCAAATGTCATTCTGTGGCTTGGTAAAAAAGCCAAAGTCATTCTGGTTGAATGTTATGATGTTACATATAGAGAACACACAAACTAATTACAAAATCATTAGTAATTCTTCAGGTTTCTGCAATTAGAACATTTTTTTATAAGATTTTATGTATTTATTTAGGAGAGAGAGAGCACAAACAGTGGGGAGAGACAGAAGGAGAGGGAGAGAGAGAATCCTAAGCAGACTCCCTATTGAACACAGGAGCCCAATGCAGGGCTTGATCCCAGGACCCTGAGATCATGACCTGAGCCAAAGGCAGATGCTTGACCAACTGAGCCACCCAGGCAACCCAATTAGAACATCTTAATAAGATGAAATGAGACCTTCAGAACGCTGGTTGAAATAGCAATGTTACTAAAATATTGCATTTACGAACAATTTACATAATAGATGCTCAATAAATATGCTAAAATTATATATCAAACCCATTGTAACATATTAAATATTTTTCATAATAAAATATATCCCATGACCACAAAATGAAGTGGAAAATTTTAAGACATATTCTTTAATAAACCTATTCTCAAGTCAGTACCTCAGTAACCATCTGCTAAATGGCCCCTGCTGATTTACCTGTAAGCCATCGTTTATGCCTCCCGTTCCTTTATCTTAAGGCTACATCCTGCATGTTGTAAGAATTTACTAGATGTAAATCCAGACAATGTTGGCTTGCCTTATTTGAGTTGAACCACCTAAATGGTAATCTAAGTGCTAAATGATCCTTTTGCCATGGCATTTAGCTATGCTTGTGTGACCATTTTAATTCCTCAAAGTATACTTCCCAGTGACTGATATTCTTCTCCTGGGATGTGTTTTATTGGCATCCAGATAAAATACTCTTGAGTAATGGATTGGTTTTATGGATTAAAGCAAAGTTGTTTTAAGAACCTGAATTGCAGAAAGCCTACTTCTAGATATATTAAAGGTTTTAGATTCTGCTAAACATCTAAGCTAAACATGTTTTTTAAAAATTAATAAAGTAGCAGGGGAAGTGCCATGTAGAGCAATAGCTGGTCCTCAACAAATACTGTTAATTGACAGGCTGAATGAATGAATGAATGAATAGACTGCCTTCCTCATTATTGGTAATTATTGCTACAGATTCCCATATTATTAGAAGGGCATGTATTGGTTCCGGTTTTAATTTGTGTATATATATATATATATATATATATATATATATATATATATATATATATTAAATTAAGTATAGTTTGCATCAGAGCATAGATTTCATCCTACTGAGCCTTATGGTTTCTGTTTGGTAGGACTCTACACTGCTACAGGCATTTAAAAAATATTACCTAGGGCACTTGGGTGGCTCAGTCAGTTAAGCGTCTCCTTTGGTTCAGGTCTCCGGTCCTGGGATTGAGTCTCACATTGGGCTCCCATAGGCCCTCCCTCCTTCTGTCCTTCTTCCTGGCTCAATCTCTCTCAAAAATTAATAAAATCTTAAAAAAGTATTGACTGAATCCCTACTATGCATAAAGTAGAATTATTTATGCTAGTTTGGAAAAAAAAATCTCCATACTTAGCTCCAGGGATGACTGGAGATTCTGGTGTCAATTCTTGACAAGATAAGGAGGATGAGTCAAATAATGATTTTTGAAACATTCTTTAGTTTGACCCCTCCTTGGGTAGGGCCGACTTGTTTACTGGTGGCTTTAACCTGGTATAATCTGAGAGGCAGCTTGACTTGGCTACATAACCTGAGGGAAAAGACCCCATGAAACTTCCGTGGAAGTTCTCCTAAAATGAAGATTTCTTGCACATATCTTGGTGGTTCATCTCCAAAGACCAAGTACATTCTATATAATTGAGAAAAATCCCAGGTATATATATGTTCACTGCTTGGTTGGGTCTTCAGAAGCCCAGTATTACTTCGTTACGTATTGCTATTTTTCAGTCTGTTGCTTGCATCAACAGACACACATCGTTAATAACCAGCACAGACTGAGTGTTTCTTTTTAGATCTGGGACCTGTTACTAATTCGGTCTGCAACACACCAAAGACAAAGTAAACAAGCAAACAAGCAATCAAATAAAATGCCATCTGGGTCCAGGGTCACAATAGATTATGCCATAGATAATCCACTGAGTATCCAAACTGTCTGCTGACAATACCTAAAATAGATTAATTGACAATTTTCAGATACTTGTAGCAAACATTAAGTAGGGAAATTAAGTATGTATATATTTACCAACAAATGAATTTATGTGTGAGAATGAATTTCAAGTTTCCTTCCATAAGTTATGTGAATGGGGGTTCACAATTCTGTGTTCTGTGTTTCATAGTTTATAGGTCTTTGTGTTTTATTTTATTGCTACTTTTAAATTCCATCTAAAAATATTAGGCCACTATTTTAAGAAAGATAGAATCTGTTTATGGTTTTGATTTCTCTCAGGCTGCAATACATGCTTTCACACCTTTAAAAATACATCATTCTACTTCATTTTCTGAAGAGTTGGAATTTATGATTATCTTCCATCATAGCAATGACTTCAATTTACAAGAAGTGTAATGGAGATTCTTTCATTTTTTCAGAACAGGAAAGATTCAGCCTTATTGTGTAGTTTTGACTCTAGAAAGCTTAAGCCAAGGTCAACAATCCTACATAAAAGTGCGAGGTGGAGTCTTTTAAGGTTTAAAACAAATCTAAATGGGTTTGCATGATCATCATCAAGTAAACTATTTCATTACAAAAAGCTCTATAGTGCATTAGTCAATTAATTATCTTTCTAATGGTTAGTATCTCTTCAGTGTACCATTTGTCGGTGACATTTATCCAACATTGATAATTTATGTGGATGATAATGAGGAAATAAAAATACACATCTAAACTCTCCTTAGAGGTAATTATTTTGTCAAATTTGCAGGTAATGAGAATGTTTTCTAAGCTTTGAATACATTCTAACATGGACTGTCGAGGCATTTTGTTTTGTTTTGTTTTGCCAATTTCTCAACAAACACTATTTTTACAAGTGAAGTTCCACACAAAAACAACAAATCACAAAGACAATTCTGAGGATGTGTTTGGAAACATAAAAAATAAAAATGCCAGTGTGAAATGATTAATTGCTGAATTTGGTAGAATGTTTTATTCTGTCTTAAGAGAAAATATATGTCTAATATTACAGGGGACCTGTAACTAAAGTCAGTAGTCAGCAAAGTGTCTTATTATGTGAAGTGATAACCCTGTGACTTTGTGGATTTTTTATCTCAGAAACTAACCTTAACATATATGGCCACTTCTCTAAGTTCTTGGAAGTCTATCCTGATATGAACCCTCCCTCAAGAATTTGATAATAGAAAAATATGTCACCACCCGAATATTACAATATGGAAATAAGGTAATACCTCAGACTATAGAAATTGCATGGCTGTACTTAGGGTTCAAATGACCCCAGCACGTTGTTTTTCTTTTATTTTTTTCAGGTGTGCAGGCTGAAGACCTTGCAGTCATCACTTCCTCTTCCTATTATTTATATTTTACTTCCAATCCTTCAACAAACTCTGACAGCCCCACCATTAGAAATCCCATCATCACCTTTGTGGTCTTCATTCCTTTCAAGGGCGAATTTATTTTAGTGGGACTGTTGCAACCTTGACTGGTCTTCCTGACTCTGCCTGGTATGCTTCAGCCTTTGTCAACACAGCAGCAGAGCAATACTGTTAAAATGTTCATTTAGATCAAGTGTTCTTCATCTTGAACTCCCCAAAAGGCTCTTGAGGTATTCAGAGAAGTCAACATCTTTAGAATGACTTGAATGGCTCAATAGAATCTCACACTCTCCACTTCCTATTTATGCCCTATCACCAATTCCCATCTCATTTTCTGTTACTCATCTCTTTGCTCACTCTATTTGGCCAAACTATTATTCATGAGAGTATTCACACACATGTTCATGAAACTCAAAAGGCCAGGTCTGTTCGGGAATAATGCCACACTTGCTGTTCATGGAGCACTTGACGCCATTGAGATTCTTGCCAGCCTTCCTCCTTTCTTTAGATCTTGATTCTGCCCTCTTCTCATGGGGCACCCTAATGAGCCTATATAAAATGACATCATCAGGAGAAAGGAGCACTGGGAACTGGGTGTCTAGCCCTGCCACCTCACCTCCTTCCCCAGACAGAGACTTGGAAAGTATGTGTGGCTTCTGTGTTGTCTTATCTGCAATCCTGAGGGTAGCCAGTTTTCTGTTCACTATTGTCAGGTTTCTCTGTATGTTATATAGAACTGCCCAGAACAGAAAAGCAGAGAAGAGAAAAATGAAACAATTTTGCAATCCCATCAAAATATAAGTTACTAGATCTTCACAGCAAAAAAAAAAAAAGAGTTTATTTGGCTTAATCTCAGATTATATGGGTGGGACACCTCTCAGGTCTTGTGTGGGGCCCTTTCTTCTAATACAGATTTCCTTGCTAGACATGAGGAAGAACCAATCTAATAAAGGACAAACAGACCTTGACTGGGGTGCTGCCATGTGCCAAAGCTGGGCCAGGTGCTGCAGATCTTGAGAAGTAAATGGTGAGGACCCTACCCAACAAATGGGTGGTTGAGGTGAAACACACACACAGAGATAGCACTGCTCTCATTAGACCTGGGCTTTCATTCTGGCTGAACCCTATGGAACCCCACAGAATTCTAACACAAACAGTGCTCCAGCTGGCCTCCCCCAAAGACTGGTCTAGGCAGGTGTCCTGCTTTTCATTCGTTGTTCCCAGTTGATTTTAATGTGTGGTCAGGATTAAGAGCCACTGTGTTAGATGTGTTCTCAACATTGCCTGCATGTTACGGCTAGGGAGCTTTAAAAGGAATGGAGCCTGGGTCCCACCCACAGAACATTCTGATTAAATTAGTTGGAGTTGTGACCTGGGCATCCAGGACCTTTTAGAACTCCCAGGTGATTCCTATGTGAACTGTCAAGTTGAATCCCTGTCTTAGGAACTGAACTTAGGAAAGAGAGTGAGCTGGATTTCTCCAGAAAGGTCAAAAGACCCCATCACCTGGGTGTTTCACCACACAGGGACTCCCACCCACCATTCTCTGGGGTCATAATCTCTGGTTTCACTGACTCCTCAAACATCCCGCACACAGAAACCCATCCAGCACTCCAGAGCTCAGGCTGTCCCTGTGTCATGCACCAGAGCTATCTCGGAGGCTCTTCCCCTGCAGTCCTGACTTCCACGCCCCGTCTGAGTTGTGAGCCGCTGCTTTCCAGAAGACTCTGCAGGAGCTTTCAGTTCTTCCTGGTCAATTTTCTGGGTCATGTTACCTTTGCAGGGGAATTAGCAGCCTGACTTCTGAAATCGAGTTCCCATTTCTCCAAGGAGGCCCCAGAGTGGCTGAGAGCACTTGAAGCCTAAGAGAAGAAGCCCTTAGTAGCCAAGCACAGTGCAGAGAGGGAGATTCAGCATAAGGCCATGCGATGGGCCAGCTCTCAGAAACCACAATGAGGCAGGGAAAGATATTATTCTGGAACAGGGTTCCAAACTAGTGCTGGGCCCCACCCCAAAAAAGAGTTTCTGATTCAGTAGGTCAAATTGGGACTAAATGTGCATCTCTAGTAAATCTCTGGTAATACTAATTCTGCTGGTCCAGAGGCATCACTCTGCAAACAGCTGATCCAAGGCTTGCTGTGGTTTCCACCTTTACCACTGTTGCAACTTTTCCTCTCACAGGATTCTCTGCAAGGCTAAATAAAATACCTCAAACAACATTATTGAGACTTGTCCCTGACAAGTTAATATTCGGTCTTCTCTGGGCTACTCACACTCTCCAGGAAAAGTCCTCCAGCTGCCTCTTTGGGGACACAGGTCAGTCTGCTCTTGTTCTAGAAATCCAAATCCAGGAAAGAGCTAAGGAACCCACATTCAGCACAAGTCTGATGTTAATGCCTGTCCCTCTGTCCCCTGCTTCACCCTAGCCTCCCAGAGCCTGACATCACCATTCAGTTCATCTGGATAATAAACCTGTGATCTCCATTGAAGGGAGAAGCTGAACAAGCAGGGTAGAAAAGAGGATGGGAGTGGGGTAGGAAAGGATCTGAGTCCAACTGCTTCAGTTTCCAGACTTTTTAACTATTCCACTCATTTTAGCCCCAAGCCTGACACCTGCTCCTTGCTCCTTACTGTTCCTGGGTACTGAGCCTTTCAGGGAAAATACCTACTGTGGGCAAGTAGTTCCAAACCTCACTATGTTCTGCAAAAGCAGGTGCCACTCTTCCATCCCCCTTCCTTGAATGTCCCTGTCTGCTCTTCTCTTGGAGTAAACAGCTTTTTACATTCTCACGCTCTATCTTAGTGGGGAGGAGCCAAATGCTTCCATTCTTAAAATGCAACATTCACCTGGAAGCCCCTGTGTTTTCAAAACT